>NC_089843.1:41045126-41355126 GCF_035609145.1 Eleutherodactylus coqui | reverse complement strand
AAGGTCTAGAAAAATGACATGCTTGTACTTAAAAGGGTACAAGAATGTATATAGTGGAAGGGCACATGTTCAGTACCCTCATCTATAAACGAGAGTTAAGCAAATACAAAGAACATATCTTACCCTGGAGGACCTGGCACAATCATGTATTGTAGGAACAGACTACTAATTTTAATGATATGTGTAATACTTAATTTCACCTGTGGTGGTGCTGTAGAGAAAATAAACACTTGCCACCAGATTCCCATCAAGCAATGGGACATGTTATTGCATCATTCTAGGATTCTTCCTATGTAACAAAACAGGGCTGTTCAAAGCCTAAATCTTTTTCAATGGCTGATATAGAAGATGCAGATATAGTCCATTGAACCGCTGAACGCCTTTGCTCTTGTTATTAAGAAAGTTATATGGATTAGTTTCCTAGAACTTTTTTGATCCAATGTATTTCTTGAAAAAGAACTGGAGTCTATTGAAGTTTTGTGAATTCTCATCACATAAAAAACTCTGAAGTAGAACTGGCCGCGGTTCTGCTCCTGGACAATGGACGGCCAGTGGGAGATGATACCATGTTCATTTCATTTTCACAGCTTACGTTTGGACACTTCATTTTCAGTGACCTTTACCTAAAGAATGTTCTTTACTAAGGGAACTTTTGATTTATGATATCTCCTGCATCATTTTAAGAATATGTAATAACTAAATTCAGAGAGTCACCGTACAAGTGTGTCAAGTCAACCGATAAGAACAGCACTGAACCTGAACTCCACGGGAGTCCCCAGAGAGTTAAGCGGTGCTAGGTACAATATAACTTTCCTTTTCTTCCAATATGAAGTCAACGTTTGAAGTCATTAATGCTTTTTCTGGTTTTATTTAGGGCATGCAATTTGCCATAGTGCTGGAAAACACCAACAGCACAGAAGGCGGTATTTTTATCTCTAGGATTGTCAATACAGTTGATTTTTTTTTCTTTTTTTTGCCAGTATTCCTCAATATTTTTTATTTTCACTTTCTGATCTCTCACAGTTATATCACACTGGAAGTGAAAAAATGTAAAGGATGGCAGGATGAAGGGTTTAGGAAGGACTGGTTTTAGGTAGTGGTAGACAAAGCCATCACACAGGATCCCAATTTCCTAGCAGTTTTCAAAGGACAGGAACCACAAGAGCAACCTGATAGTGGAGTAGAAAGATATATTGCTTTACGACTAGTTCCAGACAGAACATGGGAAATAGCATTCATGAAATCCGATTACCTTGCCCAATGGTATGTTCTGCACAATCCTATCTGTCTCCTGTCTTGCAATTTGCTGTATAATAAGGGGCATGGACCCCATCTTTATTTGTAAATCAGGGTCCCATATTTTATAAAAGCAACCCTGATATATGGATAAAATAAAGATTCCAAACTATTTTGGCTAATGGCAATAAAATGTAATTTATTCCCAATGAACTAGGTTCATGGCATAGCCACATATGCAGAAGCCGTACAATGGCATATTGAGTCCCTACAGACCTGTTACTATAGGATGGATCCATATGGCACTGTATCATACCATTTAATACTTGGGGATCCCAACACTGCAAACCGCATCAATATTGAGAAAGGTAATTACGAGACCCCCAAGCTGTCTGATGAAGTGACTGCCAGCTGCTACATCCAAATTAAGAACAAAATAGAATGTTGACCACCTCTTTTTTTGTGTGGCTATGTCTGTAACTGTCATAGAACAAGATTGAGAGAGCCTCTCCATACGTTTTCCATATGACTGACAAACTCTTCATCAGGTGTATGGAATCAGGGAACTCCCTTCTCAATAAGCATCAATCATTTCTAACACCACCTTCTTTTCTAATGAACCCCGGTACCTCCATTATTAGGTTTCAGAGTTATCTTACACCATAAGCAAATGAGCAGAGAAGAGTCATGTGACCAAGAAGAGTCATGCTGATTAATAAGCTGCTTGAGCTAATTTTTCCTGATAGTTTAGAAAGGGCTTCCTATATAATGGGGGAATGTCTATCAGAGAAAGGGGATGAGGATAGCATGACAGTTAATAAATCAGCAGGACTCTTTTCAGATTAAATTAGTCTTCTCTGCTGATTTGCCTATGGTACAGGATAATGTAGGAACCTGCTATAATTGTGGGGTACATAAGCTCATTAGGAAAAGAGAGCATTATAACTAATTGAGGTTTTACTTCCTTGTAAGATGTAAAAGTTGGTAATATCAAAAAACATCTTATGTGTATAGCGCCAACTTATTCCGCAGCGTTCTCCGGTAATTTATTTATTTTTCCCCCACCAAGCTGGATACTCATTTTACCAACCTCGGAAGAATTAAAGTCTGAGTCAACCCTGAGCTAGCTACCTGAAGCATGTGGGGATTGTACCTGCAACCTTCAGGTCATGAGCGAGAGCTTAGCATTTCTGCTTAATATTATTTTATGAGAAAATGTTTCCTTAAGTGTAGTTTTTTTTGTGAAATCACAGTTTGGGGACTGCTGGAACTGGAGCAGGAAGTGGCCAAGTGCCATTTTGTGTGAGTCAGTCATGAAAAGATGTGTTGAAAAGGATTTCCACAGATTACAACTAGAGGAGAAACACACTGCTAAAAAAGGGCAAGCTCGAAAGAGAGAAGAGCAGAACTTTAGAGAGGACCAGTAATGTTTCCAGCAGACTCTCCATAGATTGCTAACCAGATAGTTTGTACCACTAGAAAAGGACTGTGCCTTCTCTTAATAAAGTTGTACTGCAAAGTATGTGATGCCAGAAAGATTCTTTGCCGGTATCTTGCATGGTTCAACATCATCCCTGTAAATTGAGAGTTCTTTCACAGGTATGCTGTACAATGAGATACAATAGTCTGGTAGTACTAAAGCTTGACTGCAACATTGGGTAAGGCCAACCTGCTGTGGAGATGAAAAAGTTAGGAGATGAGCCAGACACCCAGCCTATAGCAGAAAGCTTGGAGACCACGCAAACCAATCTGTTGGCAAGTGGAGGAAGTCCAAACTTACCTGCGCCTATCTCTGTTCAATGTAGAATTGCCCCTTCAGACAGTTCTGCTCCAAGCTGCTATCTAGTAGAGCTAGTTTTGGGGGTGAGATGGGGAAAAAATATGAATGGAACTAATGAGTAACCCTGTACATGAGGACGAGCTAATAAAACTATTTTAGAGGTGACATAAAAAGGATCCTCTGGGTCAGTGAATGTTGATTAACGTTGATTTAACAATGTCAAGCTGGATCATGTGGTAATTGATGGAAATATACAGTGCTTCAAATTTTTTAACATTTTATCAAAAAAATAAATGGTTTTATAGTCTCTAAAATAGTTAAAGTTAGAGAGATCTAGTTCTTAAAGAGGTTTTACCACTTCTAACTGTTTTGCTGCCGGAAGTGGACAGCTCCATACATTGTACAGTGGCCTGGTTTGGTACTGCAGGTGGAGTCCCATTCACTTTATTATGAAACTCCCTTTAAAGGGGTATCATACTAAAAGAGGTTAAGGGCATATAGCTAAGGTTTGCCAGTGAAATGCCTTTGATACAGGCCCAACCACTGAGACCCCCAACATAAATAAGGGCTTGAGTGCACTCAACTTTAGTGAGATCCTCTGGGTCAGTAAATGCTAATTAACAATGATTTAAGATAGTCAAACTGGATCCTGGGGGTGAGATGGGGACAAAATATGAATGGAACTAAAAATAATCATCAACATCTGACAGCAAATATAAAATAAGAAGAAAATTCTATTATATACACCCTGAGACCAAGTCATTTTGACATGTCATCAAGAAAAGTGTTGTTTAGTTTACGTTCTGGGAAAATTCTGTTAAATAATGAAAATTAATTTTGAAATTGTATGGTAAACAGAAGATCATAAAGCCAGCGCTGGAAGTGATTTCTAACTTAATCCTGATAATAAAATATAAAAAAAATGGGTTGTTTTTTTTTTTTTTTGTCAAAATAGCAAGCAGAATATTGGAGATGCCAACGATGATTGCAGATTCAGAGAAATAATAGATGTTTTACAAGAACGAAAGCTAACAATCCTGGATAATGAAAAATTAGTTTTAGGAAATGATTTACCAGTTGTTTTGCCAAGGCCTAAAGACACATTCATATCTCACATAATAGACAATTATCAGTGGCAGATGTCACAGAGCTCCATGTATTGTCTGCAAAGAAATACTTCTCTGAATGGTAGAATGGAATATTAGAGACAAATTCGAGAATGTAACAAAAACATAAAACCAAAATTCAGCTCAAGGGATGTTTATTTTTCATCATTCTCTGTACAGAGACGGCAGCCAAAAAAAGAACATACTGACCTTGATGGTATAGCCAAGGATGAACATGAAGCGAGCTCGGCACTGGCCAGCCTTTTGAAAGCATAATGTAAATTGAATGCAATCAGGAGACAGGAAGCCTTTTTGTGATGTGAAGAACGAGGGACAGAAATAATTTGATTTCTGTTTATAGAAATGAGTTAGCATCGTAGTAATCTCTATCCTATCGAGAGAAGGTACGAACAACCCATTGTTCCCATCTGTTGTGGTATTAAAAGGCAAACCATGAAAGAGGTAATGACACCTTTGGCTATCGAACCCTACAGAAAAAAGCATGAGGAATATATGGGCGTCGGAGGTTGTAAAGCAGTTAATCTTGGAAAAAATATAAATTCCAACACCTGCATAGTAAACACTGAAGACCAATAGATCGCCAGATGTTTTTTGATACATAATCCCACATGCACTTCTAGGCATACTAGTGGGAGGATCACAAATTAGCTGTGGATGGTGGTGATGAGTCATGTTTGAAGAGGAAGATATCCCCGTAAAGCATAATATTAATTTCCAAACCTACCATAGAGTAATTGATTAACCCTTCACATGGTAAATTTTGCAATATTTTGTCATAGTGAGAACATTTGTTAAAGACAACAGGAAGATGACTCTACAGCTGCAGACCAATGATTTTTCCATGTAGCATCTCACATTCTGTACAGTAGATCTGAGAAGAGTCTCATGTTATGAAATGAAATTAATTTTCCCAATCAAGGCAGCCAAGGCCATTAACTATATATCTGTGCTATCACCCAGAGCTGTAAAGTAAAGGGATTGTACCACAATTCCCTTTAAACACCTCTCCTGTGATTGGTGGCAGTCTCAATGCTGAGACCCCCACAATCCCGATAATAGGGGATTTATGTCCCCCCCTTCTCGACAATTCACTGCTCCACTCATTTCAGTGAGGCTGATGGAAATAAAATACAAGTGCTTGGCTATCTCAAGCAGTCCTATTAAAAATGAATTGAGTGACTTTAACTCTCCTCAGAAATGCTCAAAAGCCTTCCATTACTACAAAAGCACTCACGCTGATATTTGTTTATAGGAGACCCATTTTTATTCAAAAACCTCCTCCCGCTACCTCTCTAACCACCACCCTGTCTTCTAGTTAGCCACTACCCCAACCATAAATACAAAAGGTGTGACTATTTGTTTTGGTAGATCTGTTTCTTTCATCCATTCAACTACTATAATAGACCCTGAAGGCCACTATCTGATGATTATTCGCTCCATCCAAGACATTCCAGTGACAATAGGGTCGTACTACGCTCCAAATTCTAAACAAACTCAGATCTTATCAAAACTGTTTGAACTTGTTGGGATCAATAAAGCTGGAATGGTTATCATATGTGGTGACTCCAATTGCATCCTTGACCTGAGCCTGGAAAGGAACGCCATTTCCCTTCCAAGAGCACTCCTATTAACCCAACATTCTATATCTCCTACTTCTAATACACTTCTTCTTCACCACCACCTGGGTTGACGCCTGTCATGGAAAAAAATACAACTACTAATGATTTTGAATAGCATTGGAAAACAACCTTCAAACACTCTCTCAGGCTAGGAGCGAATTACACCTGTGACTTGCAGACATTTTTACTATGCAGACAATGTTACTATATACTGAATAAGCTATCCACACCTTTGGCCCGTAGACTCAGAACAAAACCTCCCACAAGCCACTTCTATAGACTCCGTACCAGAAATGGCACAATTATGGCAAACCAACTCACAATAGTCTCAGAACGCTGATGCTTTCTAGTCATATTATTGTACTCTCACTCTCCCCCTCCATAACAATTACTTTCACATTTTCAAGAAATTATACTCTCCTCGCTTACTAAAATATTTATACAAATCCTGGCATCAAAAATCACTTCAGATGAGGTAGCAGATGCTATTAAAACACTCAAGGTTAGTAAACGCCCATGCGTCGGCGGCTTTTAAGTCTTATGTTATAAAAAGTTTTCCTAGATTTTAAGTGTACACCTCGCTTATTACTTTAATGCTATGCGAGAGGGACACCAAGTAGGACAGTCTTCCCTCTTAGCAACTACCTCAATGATTATCGCCCTATTTCCCTTGTCAATGTGGATTTAAAACTCACCAAAATCTTAGCCTCACGTCTAAATACTGCCCTGCCACTAATTATAGAGACCAGGTCGGGTTTGCTCCGTGTCGTCAAGCCTCAGATAATATTCACCGGATTACTAATCTTACACATATCTGTCAGTTCCGGGGCATTCCTGCTATGTTGCTCTGGATGTATTAAAGGCCTCTAAGGCCTCATGTCCACGGGGAAAATCAGATCCGCTGCAGATTCTACATGTAGAATCTGCAGCGGGTCCCTCCTGCCCCGCGGACATGAGCGCCGAAAATAAGAATTTAAAAGTATTTACCATCCGGCGCGGGCGGAGAAGATCAGCTGTTCCTCACGGCCGGATCTTCATTTTCGGCCGGCGGATGAATTCCTGACGCCGGCGGCACGTCGCCGGCACGTCGCCGACGTGCCGCGCGCATGCGCCGGGCACATCCGCCGAGCCGAAGCAAGGAAGATGCGGCCGTGAGGAACAGCTGACCTTCCCCGCCCGCGCCGGATGGTAAATACTTTAAATTCCTATTTTAGGTCTCCCGCGGATCCGGACGGCTTCCATAGGCTTCAATAGAAGCCCGCGGGAGCCGTCCCCGCGGGAGACCCGCACGAAAATGGAGCATGGTCCGGATTTTTCCATGCTCCATTTTTTTTTAAATGCCTTTTATTGACGATCCGCGGGTATTTATCTACCCGCGGGTGGTCAATGCATCCCTATGGGATGCGGATCCGCATGCGGGAGATCCGCTGCGGATCTTAAATCATATTTTGCCCGTGGACATGAGCCCTAACACCCTGAATTGGCCATATCTGTTCTCAGTACTTCAGTACTTCCCTACAGAATTTCTTACATGGCTAAAAGTGCTATAGGTATCCCCTAAGGCTTTTGTCTGCTACAAGGGCTTCAGTTCAGATACCATGATAATTCACTAAGGCACTCAACAGGGATGCCCCTTATCCCCTCTACTCTTTATTTTAGCCATGGAATCACTTTCAATCAAAATTTGCAATAACCAAATAAATTAAGGAAATTGAGATTACATCGGTTCATCACAAGATCTGCATGTTTGCGGACGGTATTCTAATGATGGCATTCTCTCCCCAGACCCAAATATCTAATCTACTGGCAGAACTATCCAGGTTCTGGTCTATCTCCAGACTGACAATCAATAACGCTAAATCTAAAGCCTTTAGGGTGCCTGCACACGAACGGAATTTCTAGCGCGCTATTTTATGCACATTGTCCACCCCAGACCGCAGCCAATATACTCCTATGAGGATCCGCAGTTGTCCCCAGACGGACGGATTTATATTGCGTTTTTTCAGGCGCTTAAAAAAATCTGCGACCTGTTCTAATTTGGGTCGGATTCTGCGCATGAAGCCTCCAATACAAGTGAATGGGTGCGTTTTTTCACGCAGTACATCCACAGTGCAGCTGCGGATGGAGTCACTGGTTGCTATGACTACAGGAAGTAGGCATGGTAGGAGGCGTCCCAACACACAGCACAGAGCCTCACAGGCAAATTTCAGCAGCAGCACTGCCCTTCCAATCACCTCATCCACCAGACAGCAGCCAGCAGCCAGCAGCCTGCAGCCACCAGCCACCAGGCGTAACGAATAATGATCGACATGGGCAAACTTGTCGCAATGATGCAGGACTTCCCTAGCATATGGGACAGTAACTCCCCAGAGTACCTAGACAAGAATCGAAAGGAACAATCCTGGCTTCAACTCTCCGCTCAGGTTTATGGGGATGCCTGGACGAACGCAATAGAAGCGGAAAAGAAGAACTTGAGTATTATTCGCTATTGCGTCAAATGTCCTTTTTTTTTTCATTTTAACCCCTTAGTGGCCAAGCAGTTTTACTTTTGTTTTTATTGTGCTTTTTTCCATCCTCACTTTTAACCCCTTAGTGACGGAGCTTTTTTGCTTTTTTCCTTTTTTTCCCCCTACTCCCTAAAAAAATCGTAGTTCCTTTATTTATCCATCGACGTCGCTGTATAAGGGCTTGTTTTTTTGCGGGACGAGTTGTATTTTGCAATGGCACTATTTATTGTACCATATAATTTACTGAAAAACCTTTAATAAATTGTAATCGGAGAGAAAAAAAAAGACTTTCCACCATCTTTCGGTCGTCCTGTTTCTGCAGCGCGCAAAGTGCAACAAAAACGACCTGATATTTTTATTTTATGGGTCAGTATGATTACTACGATACCACACTTATATAGTATTTTTTTTGCTGTAGTACTTGTATTTTTTTTTTTTAAGATATTTAATTTTTTAAAATTATTTTCTGTGTCCATTTTCTGCGTGCAATAACTTTTTTATTTCTTTGGCGACATAGTTGTGTGAAAGCTCATTTTGTGCGGTATGTCCTGACGTTTCTGTTGGTACCATTTTCGCATACAGTTGACTTTTTGATCGCCTTTTATTACATTTTTTCTCGGAAATAGGGTAACCGAAAAAGTGCATTTCGGGCGTAGTTTCTTTATTTTTTTTGACCACATTCACCGTGCAGGGTAAATCATACATTACTTTGATAGATCAGACTTTTACGGATGCAGCAATACCAAAACGGTCACACTGCAGAACGGACGACTCTCCGCAACGCTGGCAGAAAAGAGCTCATGACCGGCTCCATTGCCGGACTTGTGTTCTTTCCTCCAGCTCTGTGGAAAGACGTTCATCCTGCATTGCGGCCGTCTTGTGCAGGAAGACGGGTGCATCAGCCGCCAGGATGCGCCCAAGTTACTAAGCCCTCCCTGTTTGTTTTTTTGCGGGAACAGTTGTATTTTCCACTGGTGCCACTGAAGCGGCATTTATTGGGTTAATAGCCTTGTTCAGCAGACACCCGCAATGTGTAGAGGGAGATAGGTAATATTTCTTGCCAATGCAGGATGTAAGAACGCAAAATCTGTAGTAATTAATTCCTCTTGTGAATTTTTTTGCAGTGACTGAAATAAAGTCACGCTGGAGAAGCGCCCGAAAAAAGTTACATGGATCAACCATGCCCACAAAGACATCTGCTCACCGGGTGAAAGCATGTTGCCAGAATAATTTAACGGTGCTCGCACAAGCAAGAGGGACAAAACGGAGTCTGGGTGTTGGTTTTTAAACTGTTTTCCAAGGAATGGGCAGTTCTCTAGGGGTTGGGTTTACAATAAGGGGCGGCTGCTGGTTTTTCTGCGCGTTTTTTTCCACAACACATCTGCGTATATCCGCGCGTGATTTTTCACGCATCCGCACCTATGCGCAAGCACATTTAGGTACCATACGCGCGTGAAAATCCGCTAGCGGAATCCGGAACGCTCGTGTGCAGGCGGCCTTAATCTCCCCATCTCTCCAAATCTGGTCTACCAACTTCAATCTAACTTCCCCTTTCAATGGCTTTTGGAGTCATTGGGTTACTGGACTACCTGGGGAAAAGATGAACTAATTCTTACGCATCTCTATATACCCAAAATTATATTTCTCTGCTCCGTAAGCTCAGGCTGCTCCTAGAAAGCTGGAACCAGTACCATATCTCACGGATAGGTAGAGTACATTCTTTGAAGATGACATTCCTTCCTAAACCCATATATTTCTTTAGAACTCTTCCAGTTCATGTGCCATGGCACATTTTGAAAACATTCCAACAAATATTCTTTGGTTCTATTTTGAAGGACTCCAAGTCAAGTGTTTTACCTTATATAGGCACAGATTGCAAGGGGGATTGGGTGTACCAAACTTATTAAAACATTAGGTAGGACAAATATCCCAATTAGCTCTTCTCCACACTAATAATAATGTCCCCGTCTGGCTGTCCTTAGAGGCAACTTAAGTCTACCCACTTACTATAGATTCAATTCAGCGGACCTCACCAAATCAAGAAGGTTTTCGAAAAATTTGAGCCCCATGGATAACCTATGCCCTTCCTTCCCAAAATAATGATCTCCAAAACACTGTATAAGTCACCATTTAAAAAGACAACTACATAGCCTTTTACTCCTTCTCCGGACATCCTTCCCCCACCCACCTTGATTTCCCTTCTTCATCCTTAAGCAGGTTGGCCCTGGCTAGGCCGTTGTTGAATTAGCAATCTCTTGGATGAAAATGTTTATACATAATCTGAGAGATCTCATCATTCAGAGCATTTATTCAATCTTCATTTTACTATTTTGGTGTATTAGTCTATTATATCATAATCACATTATGTTGTACTTAGCATATACCTGCTTGCTATAAATTTTAAAATTTAATAAAAACTTAATGAAAATGAATTAAGTAGCACTGTGCATGCATGACGGTTGCTTCATTTAGTCTCCTCCTCACTACCCGGCGTGAAGTGAGCACATTGTAAGGTGGAGAGATAGACATAAAACCTCCTTTTTTGGGATTTGTGAAGGTCCCAGCAGTGATGCATAGGTGATAAAAGTCAATTGCAATATAACCCCTTCAAATGGGTTTTCCGAGACTTAGATATTGAGGACCTATCCTGAAAATAAATGACAAATCAGTGGGGTCCCAACTCAGCTGTTTGGAGTGACCATGGCATTGTTGTGAGCACTGTGGCCTCGGCCTGTGACATCATGTTCTTTGGTCACATGGCCTTTCTTCAACTCAGTCCCATTCAAGTGAATGCGATTGAGCTGCAATATCAGGCACCACCACTATGTACTGTACAGCGCTGTGCCTGGTAAACCATGAAGAAGACAAAGCAGTCACCCAAGCACCCCTTCAAACAGCTGTGTTAGAAGTCAGATTTCCCTGGTAAACCCTTTTAAAGCTCCTGAACCCCAGTGAAAATCTTGAAAAGAGGCCTCCACCACCCACCATGTAATAGTTATAATATTGCCATTTCCTTTTGTGGCAGAAAGCCAGACGTGATTGCCACCTCTGCAGCACTTAAAGCCTTGTTATAGTTTTTCTAATGGAAATCAGATTATAGTTAGAGATGAGCGAACACCAAAATGCTCGGGTGCTCGTTACTCGGCACGAAATTTTCGCAATGCTCGAGGGTTCGTTTCGAGTAACGAACCCCATTGAAGTCAATGGGCGACCGGAGCATTTTTATATTTCGTGTTCGCTAAGGTTTTCATGTGTGAAAATCTGGGCAATTCAAGAAAGTGATGGGAACGACACAGCAACGGATAGGGCAGGCGAGGGGCTACATGTTGGGCTGCATCTCAAGTTCACAGGTCCCACTATTAAGCCGCAAGAGTTCCCCCCCCCCCCCGCACTGTCAGCATAAAGATCGTTCTCCTCTTCCATAGCTGTAACAGCTGTAGCAGAGAAGAACAATGTTTGCCCATTGAATTCAATGGAGCCAGCAATTCAGCAGGTTCCACTGAATGCAATGGGCTGCCGGCGATCGCAGGATGAATGGTCGGAAAGGGGTTAAATATATAACCCCTTCCCTGCAATTCATCCAGAAATGTGATACACTAAAAATATATACCGGCGTATAAGGCGACGGGGCGTATAAGACGACCCCCCAACTGTCACCTTATACGCCGGCAATACAGTGGAGCAAAGAATAAAAAGCATTACTTACTTCTTCAGACGATCTGCGCCGCTCCTGCAGACTGTCACTCCTTCCTGGTCCACGGACTAAAGCTTTCTCTATGAAAGGCTTGAAATCCCCGCCTCCAGAAACACAGCCAATCACAGCAATTCAATGACATCACTGTCATTGGCTGTGATTGGCTGAAGGCACGTGTGTTTCTGGAGGCGTGGATTTAAAGCCTTTCGTAGAGAAAGCAATGCTCTGCCGGGAACCAGGAGGGAGCAAGAGCCTGCAGGAGCACCGCAGAACACCAGGAAGGAGTGACAGTCTGCAGGAGCGGCGCAGATCGTCTGAAGAAGTGAGTAATGCTTTTTATTCTTTGCTCCACTGTATTGCCGGCGTATAAGGTGACAGTTGGGGGGTCGTCTTATACGCCCCATCGCCTTATACGCCGGTATATATTTTTAGTGTATCACATTTCTGGATGAATTGCAGGGAAGGGGTTATATATTTAACCCCTTCCCGACCATTCATCCTGCGATCGCCGGCAGCCCATTGTATTCAGTGGAACCTGCTGTATTGCTGGTTCCATTGAATTCAATGGGCAAACATCGTTCTTCTCTGCTACAGCTGTTACAGCTGTGGCAGAGAAGAAGGATTTGTCTTCTATATGTTCTCAATGGGGTCGGCGCTGCTGCCGCCGGCCCCACTGAGCGCATATAGAGACGATTTATGGCCTTTAGAAGGACCGTTGGGGTTCTTGAAGCCTACAATACACCTAACACTCTCCCTATAGCAGCTCCAACACGATACCACTTTCCCTGAACTAATGTCAGAATACATCCGTAGCGAGCCGCGGGAAGGGCAGATTTCAATACTCGGGTGACACCTTATCTCCCCAGCCACTCACAGCAGGGGGGTGGTATAGGGCTTAAACGTTGCAGGGGGAAGTTGTAATGCCTTCCCTGTCTTTCAATTGGCCAGAAAAGCGCGCTAACGTCTCACAGAGGAAAGTGAAAGTAACCCGAACACCGCGTGGTACTCGTTAAGAGTAACGAGCATCCCGAACACCCTAATATTCGCACGAATATCAAGCTCGGACGAGTACGTTCGCTCATCTCTAATTATAGTACATGTCTAACCAGGTTTAAGCCCACTGGTGGCTCAACTTGATAGGACATGTGTTTTTCCAACCATATGAGCTATGTATCTATGTAACTATCATATGATGGAGTCTAGTAGTACCATTACAATACCTATGTTCTACCAGGATCACTCTATAAATCACTAAGAACACAAGTGGATAGAGATTAATAGGCACCTCTAGATGGGACAATTTGCCATATGACAAATCCTGACACCACATCATTCATTGTGACAAACACTGAAAACCTGCACTGAGTACTTTTACTCGGACTCCATCAATTACATGTTCTTGTTCAGAACAAAGCTGCTTTCTCCAGTAGATTGCTTTATACATGCTTTATTCTACAGGGAATGTTGCATTTTACTAGACTGCTTTGCATTTATTATGGAGAAAATCCAGCACTAATGTAACAAAAGAATAATATAAAACGATAGTTAACAAGTCTTTGTATGTTAATAAAAACATCAACGAGTGCGGTAAATGTTCACCATAAATGGTTCTAGTATAAACAGAGAGCCTACAAACACAGTGACAGAATAACGTGGGTTTAGGATTAACCTCTTTGTGACCACAATACACCTTTTTACTGACCTCACTAATGGGCTTTAAAGGGGCTTTGTCATTAAAAAAATCTAATTCTATACTCACCTATTCCCCCCTAGGCCATCTACTTAACACATTTCCACCTTGCTGATCTTCTCTAGTCCCCCGGGTCAGCTCACCTCCACCCAGCTGGATACTCTTCTTCTTGTTATGAAGTGTGTATTCCTCGCATCCTTCCTCCGGCAACCGGTGAAGGTCACGTCTCTCTGATGTAGCGTTTACTTGGTAGGAAAGAATGCTGTTCTATTGCAGAGACAGTGGGCATGCACAGTCTCTGCAATAGCTCTGCACTCCCTGCTAAACTGTGCACTAGTGACATAGCATATATTGCCAGGCAGGAAGGAGACTGCCTGTGAATGTATGTAACATCACAGGAAGCAGAAGAATCAGCCAGGGAGAAGATGAGGTAAGTAGACTGCCTGGGGAGAAATAGGTGAGTTGAGAATTTCTTTTTTAATGACAGAACCCCTTTAAACCTGCATACAAGGCGATTGCTTGGCTGGCTACTGACAGACAGACTCCTGCTCTAATAGCCATGAACAGAGAAAGCTCAGATCCTGTCAGTTTAATTGCATACGTGCCACAATCAATAGTAACCGCAGCATGTAAGCAGCTGACAAGGAGAGGAGGCTCTTTCTGTTACCCATCAGCACCCCATAGTGTGATCGCCCCCTCCCCATGATGAGATTGCGATGTGCCATTTGGTTGTCATAGCAGTTGGGGGCCGTCTGAAGGCTATCAAGGATACTATTACAAATTGCCTATGAAGCTATGCATGTGGAGTAACTTAATAGACTGCCTGTCAGATCGTTGTATAATGTAATACTATGGTATCCCATTATACTGCAAGAGTGATCAAATAATCGCAGGTTCAAGTCCCCTATGGGTAAAAAATGAGTGAAAAGCAATGTAATTAATTATTAAAACAAAAGATAATAAAAAGGTAAATTAAAAAAATCTATTTGGTATTGCTGCATCCATAAAAGTCTGATCTAAGTAATGCAATATTTGTCCCGCATACTGAACATCGTCATAAAAAAAATATATAACATCAGAATTGCGCTTTTTTTGCTCACCCCGCGTCCATAAAAAAGGTGTAATAAAAAGCTATCAAAAAGTAATATGTACTTCAAAATGGTACCAATAGAAATTACAGGATGTCCCACAAAAAAGCCTTCACACACGTATGTCAGCAGAAACATTTAAAAAGTTATGATTGTCAGAATATGGCGGTAGAAAATAACTAAATTTTTTTTCTGAAGATATATTTTTTTTTTTAAGTAGTACAAAAAAAATACATATAAATTTGGTATCTTCATAATCGTACTGACCGAATAGTTATCATGTCATTTTTGCTGCAGTGTGTATACTGTAGAAACAAGACTCACCAAAGATGGCAGAATTGCTTTTTTTTTCCATTTCACTCCCCTTAGAATTTTTTAAACATTTTTCAGTACATCATGTGGTACATTAAATAGTACAATTTAAAAATACAACTCGTCTGGCAAGAAATGTAGATGGCTAAATAAGAGTGAAGATTTTTTTAAAGTGGTGAGGAAAAGCCGAAAATGAAAAAAAAAGTCCTTAAAAAGGTTAATTAAAATAAAAAAATTGTAATAAACGGCAACTATTTTCCTATTTTTTTTTACAATAGTGAGAATGACCTGCAAGTTACTCTCCATAATGTCAGTCTTCGGGTGCCTTCACACGAACGTATATCGGCTTGGTTTTCACGCTGAGCCAATATACGTCCTCCTCGTGTGCAGGGGGGGGGGAGATGGAAGAGCCAGGGGCAGGAACTGAGGCTTCCGCCCCCTCTCTGCCTCCTCTCCGCCCCTCTGCACTATTTGCAATGAGAGGAGGCGAGACGGGGCGGGGCTAAGATCCCGTGAATTAGCCCCACCCCCGTCCCGCCTCTCCCCATTGCAAATAGTGCAGAGGGGCGGAGAGGAGGCAGAGAGGGGGCGGGAGCTCAGTTCCTGCTCCTGGGCTCTTCCATCCTCCCCCCCCTGCACACGAGGAGGACGTATATCGGCTCGGCGTGAAAACCGAGCCGATATACGTTCGTGTGAATGCACCCTTCAACTGACAAACCAGCAAGAAACCCCATGGAACTTCTAATAATGTGTTATAAATGATGTATTTTGGCACAGGACACAATCCCAACCTCCTCTACTCACTCCCACACTCGTCCCCGGCTTATAACAGTATTCACATCAATGACTATTAAGTGCTCCATTCTTAAATTCATTTTTCAAAGCATCTATCACAACTCTTCAGTTCTACTTCCGAGATGGAGTTGTTCAGAGACTTCATTGTATTTCGCTTCCCTCCAATTTCCATATTCTTATTGAATCTATTAGTGTAATCCCGTAAGATCTTAATGACCAGATTTTAATATTTCAGATTCCCCATTATCCCACTGTTCCTCTAAAATAAACCTAAAAATAAGCTAAAAATAATAGAACCCGATGAATATGATAACCGACCATGGGAGAAAGTTGCCGTTCTGAAGGGAAAAAAGGGATCAAATGTTTATTTGTTATTTAATAGGGGGATATTACTAAGCCATTAGATACTTCTCAGGTTTTACTGTTCTTCCCAGGAAGCCTAATAATGATGTAGTGGGCTTGTTAATCGATCAAAGCCGAATAGTTCATGTTGATACTTCGCACTTGGCTCGGTGCCTATCTCAGGCGGGCCCCTTGTTGTACCGCACGGCTGCTGCGGTCTAATTGAAATCCTCTGCTTCTCCAGACCCGATTGACATCTAGGTGAAAAACAGCCCTTAAAATATCCGTAAGTGGAAATAATTTAAAGCGACTCGGCTTGGCTTTGCACGTTCATTTCTCCCACAGCACTCCCTTCATTTTGTGAAGTTTCTTCTGAGTTTCCATTTCAGGGGAAGATTAATCTAACAGTAAATTATATTTCCAGCGCCGGTTAAAAAGTCTGTCATTGTAAATTTCCGCAGAGCTGATCACTGCAAACTTGTAATTGCTTCTTCATCTTCTTTTTTCCTAATACCCGTCGCACTAGAGATGACAATATTTGCTACGTGGCTTTTTTTTTGTGAGGATAGGCATAATTATTGTTTTATGAAAATTTTTCCCATTTTTTAATTCGGGTGGCATGCAAAGTGTTGGAAGGAAAAAGATGACAACCGGCAATGAGATGGATGGAGGCAAACAGAGCAATTGGAAGCTAGGCATTAAAAAGCTGTAAACTCTGCGGAAAAGCTATAGCGTATAAAAAGAAATAAATACATCTTGTTATTTGTAGAGCGCCAACTTATTTCGCAGCGCTTTCAGGTCATTTTTATTCATTACCCCCTACTAAGATGAGTACTCATTATACCGACCTCGGAAGGATGGAGGGCTGAGTCGACTTTGAGGCGGATAACTGAACCACTTTATTAGAGACTCTGGCCCTTTCATGATTGGGGCTTCCTTGTATTGAAATTAGACCCGTGACCCCTGAGTGCAGAAACATAAAATCATGTGACAAGGTTTCCAGCATGAATCCACATTAGAATGGAAAGATTGTTAAATTGGAAAGCTTCTTTAAGAATGATGGTCATAAGCCTTGAGTGCCAAGCGTTCGGTGGCTTCACCTTTAACCGGGGTGGTTTATGCACAGTTCATATCCACAAAAGCCATACCCGAGCCTTAAAGGGGTAGTCTAGGTTGTAAAATGTATTTCTGTTAGAAAGATCCCCTGATACCATGAGGGAACCTGTCCCAAGTTTTTAATTTCTCTGCAGGACCCCCACAGGTGAAATGAAGCATTACACAGTTTTCATTGAAATTAATGAGCTGTACATGTAATGAATGAGGCTGCATCCACACAGGCTATAAAACATCGTTCATGTGAAAGAACCCATTGAAAACCATGGGCTTCACATTGCAGCAATGATTTTGTAGTCCATGAGGCTGCAGCCTCTGGGAACTATATTTTTCGGAAATAGATGCCATTTGTAGCTCTCCACTCTACATAATAGATGAGTGACCAGAATAGTGTTGATTGAATCAAACCAGTAGAAACTTGTTTCAAGATGAACTTTGCTAAAAGTTCTGTTCAATATGAACCCGAACCAAGCTTTTAGCAAAGTTCTACCGGAAACAGGGTTCTACCCGTTCAGTTCGTTCAACACTAGTCCTGAATACTGGTGTATAATACTGTATAAGAGCCATGATAGCCTTGTATAACACTCTCAGAGTATTATACACCGGTTTTATGGCTCTTAGGCAGTGTTATACCAGTTTTAGGGTTTTTTTTGAACTTTCGGTTTGGTTCAGTTCAAACTAATTTGGACGGAATAGAATATTTAGCAAAAGTTGGGCAAAACAGCTGATCTGAACTTTTCAAAAATTTGCTTATCACTAGTCCTGAACAATCCCCCCTAAAAGGGTATTTTTTAAACCTCATAACCCTGCCTTCACTAAAGTCCTCTGATGCTTCTGCAAACCACATGGTTACAAGAATAAAAAATGTGGACGAGGAGGAAAAAGAGGGGTGGAGCCTGACCAGATGACACACCACTTGGGTGGACGTGACAGAGCAAGAGAATAGGACAAAAAACTGGCAGTGGAGAAGGCACAAGTTCTCCTGCTTCTGTTCTGGCTGACCCGCACTCTACAGGCAAACAGATCTAATCATTAACCCTTTTGGGACCCACCAATTGCTTGCATGTTTTAAACACCAGTTGAACTGACGAAGGGGTTATCCCCGAAACGTGTTTTCATACTTTATTAAATAAAAGGAGAAGTTTCCCAAACCTTTGGCCACTTCCGATTTGCTTTAACCTGGAGTGTTGCGCCTTCTCCACTGCCAGTTTTTTAGTTCTATTCTCTTACAAGAATAAAAAAGACAGACCTCAACTAGTGGTAATCCATTAACCAGAGCTACAGTATATCTGAGCCGCCATCCCCCCCCCCCCCCCACAACTGTTGGGGCCAGTTAAGTATACCCAAGCTCTCATGCTTCTCTGAGTGACAAATCTGGATCTGCATAAGTGTATGTAGATACAATGTTGTCACCCCCAGGGCAAGTCTACTCAACACTCTGCTATATGTCATGCCAAGCATAACACTGCATGCAGCACTATTTCGTCAAAATGATGGAAGCCCTAATTGACTCCTGAAAAGTCAAGATGGTCTGTCAATGGAATCCATTATAGGATGGATCTGGCATGATCTCATGCCTTATGTTTTGAATAGGGTAACATCATAATGAAGATGTTACCCTAGCAGACAGCAGGGAAGCTGTTGTATAATGTCAGTGATCCATCAGAGGCCTGTGAATCATTGTTTAGTGGGATGAATTCGATTACAGTAATCTCTACTGCATATGAAGTACTATTAATTTGAATAGCTGTTGCTTTTACTGGTGCGTCCTATCGGCAGGCTGGTTTTACAGGATGATAAATAAGATTTAGTAGCATCACAGACAGATATCAGTTGGCACACGTCAATCACTGTGATTTAATCCCATTTGAGTTGTTTTATGGCTTAAGCACCCTATACAGGTATGCCCATCACCTCTATAATACAGAGGAACTGTTGAAAGAAGGTTTATGGCGGTGTACCTAGGAAAAAAGAAACCGGAGGAATCGGTGGGGATGCAGCTATGAAAGAATGCAGTCCAATGCTGGTCAGAGGACTTGTCAGGTCCGCTTTAAGAGTACTGGTCCCATCATGGACTATATTATGCAACATGCACAAGCCTCAACTACATCCGCTAACCTCATGAGCAGGACCATATTCTGCATCTGCAATGTACCATACCTCTATGTGCCTCCAATTTAAGAGTATTTTCATATTTCCGCCATTCCATAAAATGAAGGCATTGATTCTGGAGGTATGGAGGTAATGTACCATTTGGTATGATTTGGAGGCACACAGAATGCAAAATCAGTGTTTACTGTGGACTGGTAATGCAGCCAAAACACTGCAATATGGCTTCATGCACTGGATATTGACCACTGTGCCCCTACAAAAGTGCTCCTCTGTATTACTTTTGTTCCCCCACAATGTAAGAGTGATCCATCTGTGCCCCCATAAACTGATCTTCTCTTTCAAAGTACTAATGCCCTTGGACCCTTTCCCCTGTAACCCAATGCGCCTGGCCCTATTACAATGCGGTCATGCTGTTGCTGGACATGCTATGCCATCCATCTATTTCATTGCTATGGGATCTTGCTGAGCCGCTGTCACAGTGTAGACTGTGCAGCAGTGTGTACTCACATACCCAACTCCTTCTCCTGCTTACCAGTCTGCTCTGAAGTGATGGAGATCAGGAGAAGTCGGGAATGTGAATGCACACTGCCATGCAGAATGCACTGTAACTCTGGCTCATCTGATAGTAATGAAATAGATGGAAAGAGCCTGTCACTGCTGCCCGTCCGCTCATTTTCACAGATGGGCAGTTGAACAACAGCATTGTAATAGGGGGCCCCTTTGGCAATGAGGGCCCTGGACAATTGCCCAGTTTGCCCCCCTAACACTGGCCCCATAAATGATATCCTACCCTAGCGATACACAAGTGTGAGTCAAAAATTATCCGCACTCCAGTAATAACAAATGGGTTGCTCAGTGGTAAACTATTCATGGCCTATCCTCAAAATAGGTCAGTAATAGTAAATTTGCAGAGGTCTGTCACCTGGGACCCCCATCAGTGTGCTTATGCACTGAGCTGACTTCTGCAGTTAGCAGACAGCTCCAATCTTACTGTAGAGGCCAGGCTTGGTATTGCAGACAAACTTCCGATTGATTTCAACGGGGACTTGACCTGCAATACAAAGCTTAGCCACTGCAGTAAGAATGGAGCTGTCCGCTTCCTACATAAATCAGCTCGGTATACAAGTGTACAGATGACTGTTGGACATCTTGGGCAACAGACCCTGCCAATTGAATATTGAATGCCTATCCTGAGATGCTCACTGAAGAGCTGAAGCCTAAAGTTCAAACAAAATGCTGAGGACTGCTATCCAAGGGTATTGTGTTGTTGCATGACAATGCCAGTTCGCACACCACTGCCCATACGGTCAACATTCTCCAAAAACTTTGTCTTGAGGTGTTAAAGCATCCTCCCTATAGTCCTGATCTTGCCCTATCACACTATTACAGGTTTGCTATCCTGAAAGAAGCCCTAAGAGGATTAAGACTCACATCTGACAAAGAGGTAAAGACAGCTGTGCATTTGTTGCTCACAGCTCAGTCTAGAACACTTTTTAACCCTTTCCAATCCCCTGTCTGACGTCTGAAGACATTCTGATTGAAGGCTGAGCAGCTCCGATGTCGGAAGACGTCCAGCAGGGTATTCTTCCTGTATATTACTGGCTGCTCTTTTGTTGGGGGCCTCTCCAGCATGTCCCATACCGCAGTACTGGCGCTAGCCAGTAGATGGTGCCATTGTATAATGGCAGAAAGAGAGAGCCCCCTAGGACACCCTGAATCCAAAATTGGATTGCAAAGGGTTAATGAATGAATATGAAGGTTTGTTGACAGATGGACAAAGTGTATCGAAAAGCAAGGAGACTGTGTCAAAAATAATGTACTTATGTTTCTGAAAGTAAGTTTTACAGCCAGAGTGCAGATAATTTTTGACTTACTCTCGTATCATCACTTCTAATTGTGTGGAAAATCCCTTTAAATCTGTCACATGCTGCTACAGTTTGTTTCCTCAATGCCTCCTTCCAAGTGCACAGATAGCGCCTTCAGTAAGGCCTCATGTCCACAGGTGGATCAGATTTGGCATGCGGGACCCACAGCAGAACCCGACCCTGCCCACGGCCAGTGACCGCACGTACCTGCCCGAGTCTTTTTTTTGTACTGCGGATGTGTGCGGAAGTGCTGGCCGGTGCACATGCGCAGTAGAAGTGTTTTTAAGCTCCTGCTGTCAGGCGGAATCCGCGGCCCACCCGCAATTGCAGACGTCCCGTGGATCGGATGGCTTCCATTGATTTCAATGGAAGCCATCCGTGCGGGAACAGCACAGAAATGGTGCATGTGCGATTTGTTTCATGGAACAAAAGCAGTTTGTTTGTATTCTGCTTGTGCAGAAATCAGCATACTAAAACTAGAGCAGCACAATACATAAATACAGCACCAGAACCAAGCTCAATACATAAGTATAGCACCAGAACTAAGCTCAGTACATAAGTATAGCACCAGAACCAAGCTCAGTACAGAAACACAGCACCAGAACCATGCTCAGTACATAGATACATAAGCAGAACTAAGTGATTGTGTTGTGGAGGTGCTGATGGGCTAACAGCGTCACCTTGAAATATCAGAGGGGAGGGGATAGAGCCAGGAGGAGGATGATTCATGTAACTATGCAAAATGCTGCCACATGGAGGAAGAAGATCATCTGGCCATGTGTACCTAAGGGTGGCAATTACCATAGTCTACATCCAGCTCCTTCACACACACACACACACACACACACACACACACACACACTGATGGCTGGAGCCCTGTGTGACTGCTCAGGTCACACATATCTAAGGTCGGCTATGCTTTCCTACTCAGAAACATGTGCTGCCAACCACTGATCAGTTTTATTCTGGCGTGAAAAATCCAGTCAGCCATTAAACAACTTTATTGGCTGATAATTGGACAAGCAAACGCTCATGCCTAATCATTGGGCTGTGTAAAAGGCCCTGAGATTGGGTTTCCACTTGAAGGTATTATCCCCCTCTACTCTTCCTTGGTCAGACCTCATCTGGAATACTGTGTCCAGTTCTGGGCACCCCACTTTACAAAAGACATAGACAAACTGGAGCAAGTTCAGAGAAGAGTTACCAAGATGGTGAGCGGTCTGCAAATGATGACTTATGAGGAACGGTTAAAGGATCTGGGAATGT
Organism: Eleutherodactylus coqui; assembly: GCF_035609145.1. NCBI lineage: Eukaryota > Metazoa > Chordata > Amphibia > Anura > Eleutherodactylidae > Eleutherodactylus > Eleutherodactylus coqui. The sequence goes on along the minus strand of NC_089843.1, from coordinate 41,332,580 downwards.
TTAGCTTGCAAAAAAGAAGGCTGAGAGGAGACTTAATAGCTGTCTACAAATATCTGAAGGGCTGTCACAGTGCAGAGGGATCAGCCCTATTCTCATCTGCACAAGGAAAGACTAGAGGCAATGGGATGAAACTGAAAGGAGGGAGACACGGAGTAGATATTAGACAGTGAGGGTGATGAATGAGTGGAACAGGTTGCCATGGGAGGTGGTGAGATCTCCTTCAATGGAAGATTTCAAACAGAGACTGGACAGACATCTGTCTGGGATGATGTCTAGTGAATCTTGCATTGACCAGGGGGTTGGACCCGATGACCCTGGAGGTCCCTTCCAACTCTACCATTTATCACAAAATGACTTGTTGTGATGATATACATTGGATTTTAAATTGTTAGTCTGTGTCCGGAAACCCCTTTAATTTTTAAATATTTGTACGTATTAACAACACCGGAATGGTCTATGAGCAAAAACACGTATAGAATGCTTAATAGCTAAATATCTTCGCTATTGAATTCCTTTGCAATAAGTCTATGGCAGTCTCAGAAGGTCTACTGAAGGCTTAATATAGCATAAAAAAGACTGATAAGACTCTCCAGTTCCAGGTAATTGCCCTTAAGCTTCTTCTATTACAACTCATCTAGTTTTGAAGCAATAGATTGGAAAACTTTGCACTGAACTGTGTATGAAATGTTGTGTGAAAATATACCCGATCGCCAGACATGTGTACGGAAATGTGAAGTGCGGCACTGAAGGAGGATGCTAATAATCATGTAATAATAACACTACAGATGCAGCAAACGATAACTTAACTACAATGTTGAACAATGCTGTGAATTGAAATTCAGCAATGCACCAATCATGTTAATGATTGTTACATCTGTACTACTAATGTAGAAATAGAATTAATTATGGGCCTATGAAAATGACTGTTTTACATGCAGTGTTTTATTTAATGCTTGTGTCCACCTTCGTACTCCATTGTACATTAGGGACGAGATTTACGAAGACTGGAATTTCATATATAATAGCAACATTTTGGGACAAAATTCCGGCCCAGGACTGGAGAGTGGAGAAGATATATAACCTGCACTCAATCTTCTCCTCCATGTCCATTGCAGCGGTTCTAGTTCAGTCTCTTGCCTTTTGATACATTTAGCACGTTTTGGTCTGTCTTAAAGCCAGAAAATGAAATTTGATAGGCTTCCTTCTGCCAGCCAGATCACAACTGGGGTGGTGAGTTCTCCGTCAGTGGAAGTTTTCAAACAAAGGCTGGACAGACATCTGTCTGGGGTGATTTAGTGATCCGGCATTGAGCAGGTGGTTGGACCCGATGACCCTGGAGGTCCCTTCCAACTCTGCCATTCTATGATTATATGAGGGGAAACAGAGTGGAGAAGTGCTCTAGGCTCCAGTTCGAGTTTCTGCTCCCCTGCCACATAGACAAGTGAAGGCAGAAGCGGCACAAGGTGCCATGTTGTTGGTGCCTCATGTGAGTCTGTGGAATCGGAGACTTGACCCCAGGTGACTTGGGCAGTGATGTGGCTAGCACGTCACTGCCCAGTAGATACAGCCCCAGTAAGGAGAGCTTGCATAGTGTATATCCCAGCAGCAGTGAGTGAAGAAGAGAGGCAGCAGGCATTGTAAGTGGTGGAAACGTACAGAATAGAAAAAACTTGGAAGATTCAGTGGCCTGGGAGCAGCCAGAAGGCCATGGACTGTTTGAAGAGACTGCCAGTGACATAAGCTGCATGTATGACTGCTCTCCCAGACCAGAGGGTCCTGCTTGTGTGCCAAGCATCCTGGTTGTGGGCCAAACACAGAAAGAAGCAATGTGGAAGGAGAGGGAGGCTTCCTTCCTGCAATGGACTTGGTCTCCGAAGTAATAGTGTCCCTTATATCAGCCCCAGTAGTAATAGTATTACTACTGAGGGCCACTGTGGTGGTCAATAATACTACTAAGGCCACTTTTGGGATCACTCTTACTACTGAGGTCACTGTGGGGGTTACTATTACTATTGAGGACCACTGTGGGGGTTCCTCTTACTACTGAGGCTACTGTGTGGGACACTATTATTACTGAGGTAACTATGTGGGTCACTCTTACTACTGAGGCCACTATGGGGGATGCTATTACTACTCAGGCCCCTGTGGGGGTCACTTTTACTACTGAGGGCACTGTGTGGGACACTATTACTACCAGAGCCACTGTGGGAGTCACTATTACTACTGTGGTCACTGTTACTACTGGGGCCACTATGGGGGTCACTATTACTACTGGGGCCACTATGGGGGTCACTATTACTACTGGGGCCACTATGGGGGTCACTATTACTACTGGGGCCACTATGAAGGCCAGTATTACTACTAAGGCTGATATAGGGGACACTATTACTACTGAGGCTGTTATAGAGGACACTATTACTACTGAGGCCACTCTGTAAGTGGCAGTATACCTCAAGCTGACTTACGGTATGCTTACACGCAACAGAAATGCTGCGGAATGTCTACAGCAGAAGTTTCCGCTGCAAAGTCTGCAGCATTTCTGCATCCAAAAAACTGTCAAAATCAGTACCATTGGTGTGGATTTTGACTGTAAATCAGCTGCGTACCTGCAGCTGATTTCCTACTTTGCAGCACTCCCCTCCCCTCCTCTGTAGGCTTCCCGCTGTTAGCGCTCCCTGGCTTCCAGTTCACTGCACCCTGGTCAGGTGCGGCACTGCTGGTCAGGTGCGGCACTGCTGGTCAGGTGATGCTGGTCAGGTGGGGCCACTGTAAAACGAGGAGCACTGACAGTGGGAAGTCTTTGAAGGAGGTGAAGGGAGCGCCGCATAGTATGACATCAGCTGCGGATTTGCAGTTGATTTCCAGTCAAAATCCGCACCAATGGTACAGGTTTTAACTGCTTTTTGGGTGCAGAAATACTGCAGAATTTTCTCCCAGTCCTTTTTCAAGTGGCCATGTACTTTTTATAATGACAGAGGTAAAATCATACATCGTGATAAGCCCCGCCCTTGACCGCACCCCTCTAAAGTTTGGATATCAATCCATACATATAGATGTAGCAGCGCTGATTAAGAAATCCGGCGCCCTAGAAAACTAGCGTAGGTGCGGCACGTGTCGCTACACTATTTGTGTAGTGCATCTGTTGCCATTCACTTTGAATGACTGGGATTGCTATGCAAACAGCATACTGGTGCCATTGTAAATCAGTAGCGTGCTAGCACAAGATGCCTTAGCACTATTACATCAGTAATATATTTAAAGACACAGTTCTATAATTTCTCAGAACTATCAATATCATTAGGTAGTGACAGTTCTGGGTCACTACATACCCCACAAGGTCTCTGGACTCTGCTGGAGTTTGCTCTGTGCTGTTCTCTCTGTCTACTGACATCACCCATTGACAATGCATAGAGGAGACTGCTTACTTGACAGACTCAAAGTGCAGGGATTTGAATCAAATGGAAGTCGGTACGAGGAAACGGGTGCCTCAAAGAAAAGAAGAGGTGCAATAGAGACAGTGGAGCCATGGCTGCAAACTACGCAACTGGCCCCACTGGACATGACTGGTTCTCTTTAACCCCTTTTTAGAAAGCACCTGGTGCTGCAGTCAATCGGTCATTGTGGTTTTGACTTTTTTCCTGTGCTATTGGCATATGAAGCTATGGGCAGTCACATATTTTCCTTGCCACTGCAAAGTAGTGCCAGGTCCACCAGTCTGTTCTGGTGCATGGCAGACGTTCCCAAGTGGACAATAAAGCATATGGACAGGGGTTGTTATAGTGAAGCAACTTCTGTAGGGGAGAAATTTCAGGCATTTTTCACATTTAGTGTTTTTGCATTATATTGACTAATAAAAGAAAAAAAAATCTCCAGAGCAATAACCACAGTAGAAGAAATGACTCAAGTGCAGCCTACAATCCTCATTAAAGTAAATCTTCAGGATTCATGGACCTTCATTAAAGGGGTTGTCTCGCGGCAGCAAGTGGGGGTATACACTTCTGTATGGCCATATTAATGCACTTTGTAATGTACATCGTGCATTAAATATGAGCCATACAGAAGTTATTCACTTACCTGCTCCGTTGCTGGCGTCCACGTCTCCATGGTGCCGTCTAATTCTGATGTCTTCTTGCTTTTTTAGACGCGCTTGCGCTGTGCGGTCTTCTCCCCTTCTGCTCGGTCCGGCACGAGCGGTGTTCTGGCTCCACCCCCTTCTACGCGTCATCACGTAGCTCTGCCCCATCACGTGTGCCGATTCCAGCCAATCAGGAGGCTGGAATCGGCAATGGACCGCACAGAGCCCACGGTGCATCATGGGAAAGGACCCGCGGTGCATTGTGGGTGAAGATCCCGGCGGCCATCTTGGTGAAGGACGAAGAAGGGAGAAGGAAGACGTTGCAGAGCGGGGATTCGGGTAAGTAATATGTATTTTTTTTTTAACACATCCCTTGGGGTTGTCCTGCGCCGAACGGGGGGCCTATGGAAAAAAAAAACCCGTTTCGGCGCGAGACAACCCCTTTAAAGAAAAATATATTAATAATGTTTACATTGCAACCCTTGGATTAAAAGACACAAAAGAGAAAAAGAGTGTAGATAGCAGACACAGAGAATGATGGATTGGGGGGGGGGGGGGTAAGAGGGCACTGGTGATGTCACATAGTGAGCTGTTGTGGTTAACTGGGAAGGCTGTGATGTCATTGCCCATCCTAAGTTTCAAACTCAACTGATTTGACCTGCAGGGCTGACAAACTGCAAATCACATCACAAGCATTGGGTGAATATATAGAGATATATAGTATAGGTATCTACAGACAGGGTGTCTAGAAACCATGCTATTTTTGTTTTTTTTTCCCCAAACCTGGTCATCTTAGGACATTCATCTCTGGATAGCAGGGTGTCATTGGGAACTTGGTTTGCAATTTATAGACTAACAAAAACATTCTTAGAGTCCATGACCCACTATGTATGAGCGGGTGATAATAGTGTAGGTGTTCGGCCCAATGACCCCTTGCCCTGCACTAAAAGGATGTGACTTTTTTGAGTAAGAATGTCACCTGGCACATAATCAGTGGACTGAACCAAAGTCTACGAGATAAAGAGGTCCTGGAGGTTAAAACTGAGATCCAATGGGCTCTCTTGTTGAATTTTTTGTAAGAACAATCTCACTAAGTGAATTTTTGAATGTGTGGCTTTAGTGAAATGTATGTTTAAAACACACAGCTAAATTCGGGGTCTGTTTAGATATAATTACAATGGGATTATCCAGAATCTTATTATAAAAGCGATTTATAAAAGAAGATTAAATTCAGATGTTATTAGATTTTTTTTCTATATAATTTTTTCTTGAAAATTAATTTACACTGAAATAAAAATACAAAATTATTTTTCTTGAAAGAAATTAAAAAATATTAGCAGCAGTATAGAAGAAAAAATATGGAATGCCTCAGCGAAGAAACATAAAACCAGGCTCCTGGAAGAATTAATGAAAGGAATAGCGAGCGACTAGACAGATAATTTCTATTTAGGAGAAATAAAAAATGTTTTATGAGGGAAAATAATGATTCTGTTTTATCAAAGTTTAGTTTTAGGAAATGATCTGTCATTCTGACAAAGCCTCAAGACACATTCATATCTCATATAACAGAGAATTACAACTGGCAGGAAATGTCAGCGTGCTCTATAGCGGCTGGTATTAAACAGTATACAAAAAAACTCTACGAAAATGTATAAAACAAATAAAAATACAGAGATATGAAAAAGCTTTTTTTGCACCCCAAGGGCACCATATTGATAAGATATTACAGTAGTATCTTTTCAAGGAGCAATATTTCGACCTTGATACAAGCAGCACAATATCAGTGAGAAGAATATGTCTAATGTCTAATCCTCTATCTTTCATCTAAAACAAGAGAAAATTATGAATAATGAGTGGCATAAAAAAAAAACAAGGACATGTATTGTATGGAGAAAAGAATGTAAAAAAGCTTTATTATAAAAATAAAACCAAGTAAAGTGTGTACTGTGGGAGAGTCAGCTCAGGTAGAGCACGGGGTTGCAGTGTGAGCGGCAGCCAGAGACCACAACAGTAGATAAAGTCCATACAGGCTTGGCCTGTGTTTATTAGCAACATAAAAATAAACAAAATACAGCCTTACCTTCAGGCATAAATCAAAATCCTGCTTATCCAGCACTCACTATACACAGTCCTTCCCTAACTATACGTATGGCTTGCTGCAGACGCACAAAAACCACGCCACTTGTACAAAAGTCCAGTTTGTCCCTTGGTCAGGGATAAGGTGTCTCATGAGATCAGCAGCTTCCAGCATTCCTAGATGCACCCAGCCTCCCCTCTGTTTGCATAGCTGCAGACTTTATGGACTGGGTTAATTACCCTGCCTCTACACCTGGGGAGCTAATCCTCCATAATAAGACCTGGAGTGGAGGGGGTGGAATGGACAGCCCCACTACCAAGCCTGCCATCCATTCAAGAAAAAAACAGGCCCAACACATTTTATAAAAAGCATCTCCAGCAACTATATGCTGGAGATCACATTGCCTTTGGTTTTCGCCGTGTCACACATAGTGAGACACAAAGTCCCTTCATTTACTGGGCGTAATACCTGAATCCAGGCGAAACATAGTGACCGTCCAGTCTTAACCCCTTCAGTCTTTCCCAGTACATACACTGAATGGCCTCTTTACTAAAGACCATAGCCCATGAATGAAGCTTCCTTGCATGGAAATTAGACTCATGGACCTGGAGTGCAACATCAAAGATGGAGTAAAGTGATTACAGCCTATACAGGGTTAGATACAGGCAGATTAGCAAGCTAGCCTTCCCAAAGGCTAAGAAAAGCATATGGTTTTCAGCTCATTGAAAAACCAAAAGACTGTTGACCCATTTTCACAGGAAGTTAATCATTTCTGAATGACTGCCAGTTTACTCTGAATGGAGGTGGGCAGCCGGAAGGGATCTCCGGCGTACTCTGCCTCCTCTCAGTGAGCAATTATCGCTTCTGTGTAAAAGCTCAATAGCGATAATCATTAGCATGGCTGTTGAACACTTAAGCGTTTAGCAGTTATCTTATGTAAAAGTACCCTAAGTATCAAAAAATATCAATAATAACAGTGTAACAATAACATGAAAGCACTCCTGTGTCTCTTCTACAACAATGCAATAACTTGGAAGTTAACTTTAGGCCCATTTCCCACCTTAAAACCTTACAGGATACATGAAAGTTGATCTTTTGTTGTAAAACAAAGGCTTACCTCAACTAACTTTTTGGCATGTTTATAAACCACTTATAGGCATATTCTTTCACTTTCTTCTCTGTGCTGAAGTTCCATATGAACCCCATTTTCGAATGGCACCCAAAACCAGAACCCTGGGATGGATAGTAAAACACATTCTAAAACAGACCCTTCCTTGAACATCTGGCAATCGGCTGTGTGGGGAAAGTATTTAAATTTCTTTGCAGCACCTCCACAGGAGAAATGAAGCATTGCAAATCTCTTAATGAATCAGGCACCTGTTCATGTATAGCATGAATGTGCTGGGTAAACCAAAATGAGAAATATGATAACTGTTGCCACTCTGGCTATTATATGAGGATTGTTAACAGGCCATTCCAATCTATAGGGTGATTCAAAGGACCACTCAGAATATCTTCTAAATGAAAAGAGTTACCAATAGGAAACTTTGTAGAATACCTAGAAGTGTGGGGGGAAACGTTTTGTCACTACAATGGTGCCCACCGGCCAAATTGGTGACAGCCATCTTAGAATCAGCCCAAGAAACTACAGTAGAGAGGGGACATGGGATACATGATTTAAGGGTAGAATTTCATCATAAATTGATAGGTGGTTATATTTTTCAATAACTGTAACCATGTTTTCAGTTATCACTAATGTCATGTTGAGTATTAATAAAGTTATGTTGACCTTTTGTAGTATGGAAAACACTAATCACATGGCTTTTCAAGTACTAGAAGCCAAAACGTCTTTCCCCTTCCATCTGAGCATTCTACAAAGTTTCCAAATTTTATCTTTTTTGATTCATAAGTTATTCCAGGTGGTCCTGACTTTGGAATTACCCTGTATAACCTCTGAATGACCTAATATGATATATACAAAATTAGCCAACTCCTTTAAGCTTAAAAGTTTATTTCAAATGAATACCCCCTTACCATATCTTATTAAGACATATGGCTGTTATATTGGTGAGAGCGGCTTGTAAAGACTTTCCCGTCCCATTAGATAGAATAGAGAGAGTCGCTAACAAAGGGTATCTTTCATCCTGTTAGACCTAGTTGATCTATATATTACACAGTCATCACATTCATACCACTCATGAAAAGATGGACACCATGCATGTATGGCTGGAAAGATTGAATAGAGCATGTAATGTGCTATAGATCCCATCTATGTCTTTATCTTCTGCCACTTGAAATATATGACTTCAGTCTTCATAGCGTACAACTTGTAGCCAATTACATGCTCAGATTGGTTACAGGAGTAGAACATCAAATGGAAATTCCCAATTTATAAAAAAAAAATTAAGACCACTAGTCATTGAAATGAAGTAAGAAATGTTCTCCCCTCCCTCTTCTCATACACCAAAAATGAGCCAATTACAACACTGATTGATACAACATTACAAAACTGATTGCGGTCGTGTTTTGAACCCATGTAACCACCGTGTTCCACACATGTCTTATTGATTATACTGTGGTATTTCATCTACAAGAAAAGACAAAACTAGAAAACCTTGACAGGAGGACAGGAATTTCTGCATTATTATTATTATTTTCAAAGAAACGCGCTGCTAAGCAACCGGCGGCTCACAAATCATTCGAATCTACCTCCTGAGTGCTGCAGATATCATTACCAAACAAACGTGATTCATTTGCTTGTCTCGCGGCCCCAGTTTTAGGTACAAGATATTTTGTTTTTTTATGTTACCATCTTACAAATAAGAAACAAGTTAAACAGAAGTAAATAGTTGATAATTACCTCTCAACTGCGAACAAGGCCTAGATTAATCAAAGAAAATGGAATGAGTATCTACGATATTGAAAGCAAGTGGAATTGTTAAAGAAAGAAATTCCCAAAAATTCCAAAAAGTCTCGATTTTAATAGGAAGGAGCTTAGACAAAGAAATAATACCCTAAAGGGTCATAACCAGCTAGCTGAGAAAGTAATATCACAGGAGGAATTAAAATGCTAACTTGTAAATTTGGCATTTAATAGCTATAGAAATGATGTACTGGACTGTAGCAGAGGCTCGGAGCTATGATTACTAGTTCCGGGCTTTCCTTAGTGAATAGACAACCATTATAAAAGCCAGCATTTTAATAGATGTTACTCTTGGGAAGCTCATACAAGGCTGATCCTGCCACACTGCCATAGAACTGAGCTACAGAATCATCTGTCAACTGGTCCCTCTACGTAGGTGGCTACATCCGATGAGAATTGGACATTCATCTCTTGAGCTAAGCGGCCCGTAATATTCAACTTAATTGCAGCCTATTAATGTTTTATATATTTAACATTCCACTGCTTGGAAGAATTGAGCACTGTAGATATTAACTGAGGATGTTTTTCACAAAGGAGGCTTTTACACTGTAAAGGGAAATCCCACCCAAAATGTATGGTAATTGGTAACCTCTATTTTACTTGCTTAAGGACTCTGTGACTATAAGCAATGATGGTGGTTGGTCTAACTGGTTGTATCAAAGAGAAATAAATCAAGAATAAGAAAGAAGAGGAAACACTTATCTTCTTCTGTGTCATACAATAGTTTTAAGGGTACTGGTGAAGTTGAGGTTCAGTTTGAACCAATTTGGACCAAAGAAAACTTCTTGTCCAATTTCTGCAAACAGGTCGAATCAAACTTTTGAAGCCTGCCATACATTGGTCCTGTAGTGGCCACTAAAAAAAGTCATGCTTCTATCTAGTTGGAGATCTGCTGCCTTGGACACCCACTGATAGGCTGATGTGAAGGCTTTTGTGGTTGGCCAGAAGACTCACAAAGCTCTCTGCAGTGTTGTGGCTCAGACACTACTGCACCTCTTTGCTATTGAAATGAATTGGAAAGAGCTGAAGTGCAATAATGGGGGACTGCAGTACAAACAGCATTTTTAAAGTTCAAGAAAGTCACTGCCCCTTCACATCAGCTGATTGGCCAGGATCCTGGGAGTCAAACTGCCACCAATTTGCTATTGATGAATCATAGAATAGTAGAGTTGGAAGGGACCTCCAGGATCATCTAGTCCAACCTCCTGCTCAGGATTCACTAAATCATCCCAGACACATATTTGTACAGCCTTTGTTTGAACACTTCCATTGAAGGAGAACTCACCACCTCCCATGGCAACCTGTTCCACTCATTGATCACCCTCACTGTGACCTATTCCTGAGGATAGAACAACATCTTTGTACTGGAAAAGCCCTTTTAAGTAAGCAATGCACAGTGATCCAAATAGTCTCCCCCAAATTCCCCAAAGTTGTGCAATTTTTGCCCCAGACTGGACTTTAGAAAAACTGTGATGAAAAGGGAGTAGAAAAGTCAGGACTCTGGAGGGACCCATTGGCGACTATGTGCTCTCTCATGCTCCCGGCTGTTGGAGGTTTATAGCTGACCATTTTGTCTTTATTATCTTACTGTCTGGAATTAGGATACTGAACATAATGCCTTAAGTTCACCCAGCTGTCTGGAGAAGAGGTCTTTGGACCTCGAAACACATTATATTTGCTACTTTTAAATAAAGCATCATTGGTTCTTCATATACCATTGACTTTATTATTCATTCAAAGCTGATAGTCTCCAATGGGTTGTGCCAGAGTCCTAACTTTTCTACTCCCTGTTCCTCATGTTTACATGTGCTAACATGACTATTGGTTGACCAGCAAGCTATGCTGACAGCATCTCATACAATTCTAGATCACAGCTCTATAAAGTCCAGCACGACAGTCCATCATCTGTTTTCTGCTTTTTACTCTCCTGGGGTGCCCCACCTGTTTATTCCTTCTTCATTAGAAGATACTGTGGAAGAGAATGTGAATACCTTGTCCTCATACTCTTGCTGTAGATGACTAAGCTGAAGGGCACAAGTAGACTATTAATGAATGAGGCCATCGGGACTGCAAAAAGTAAAGCTTCCAGGGTTGGAAGATTTATTCAAGCAAGGACTCTAAATAGGGTATACAAACATTTGATGAGTAGCACATAGTGACAAAGAACATAGTGAGGATGGTTTACACTAACTAACAATACATCACACTGTCTCCTGTATTACAATGCATACTTATTCCCTTGCTCAATTCATGTTCCTTTGATAAGTAGCAGCATCATCTCCTTTCTCAAAGCTGCATTTAGAATTCTGCTGGAATTCAGCAGCAAATGAACGACATATCCCTAATAACCACACTAAGCACCTATAACACAATGCATTTGTCACACGGCATTTTAGGAGGTTCTGTCCACACTAGATGTAAATGACATAATGTGGATGAAAGGTGAACCTATTGTATGCATAGATGAGTTTGACTTATCAAGCTCTCCAGAAACCAACCAAATATTGCAGCCTGCCATACATTGGCCCTGTAGTGGCCACTGAAAAAAGTCATGCTTCCATCTAGATGGAGGTCTGCTGCCTTGGACACCCACTGATAAGCTGATGTGAAGGTTCTTGCGGTTGGTCAGAAGACTCACAGAGTTCTCTGCAGTGTTGTAGCTAGGTAGTCTACTGTACCTCTCTGCTCTTGAAGTAAATGGCAGAGAGCTGCAGTACCATAATGGGTGACTGCACTACGAACAGTCAGCCAACCCCCTTCTATGTTCGTGTAAGGAAACATTCCTTTAGATGTGAAGAAACTTTCCTCTAGATGTAGTGGTCACCCCCAGGTTACAGTCACAGTCCTTGGTATACAAACTTATTAGGTCATCCCTCAGCCATTTTTTTTCTAAACTAAATAACCCCAATTTTGATAACCTCTCTGGGTATTGTAGTCTGCCAATTCCAACTTTTAATTCAGTTGTCCGTCTTTGAACCCACTTTGTCCTTCTTGAAAACCGGTGCTCAAAACTGTACACAGCATTCTACAGCATGTGTGGTCTGACTAGTACCTTGTAGAGTTATGTATTGATTTGAAGAAATGTTGCCATCCAATAGGTGGCGCTGCAGAGGTATTGTTCCTTCTTCCTTGCTTGCAGGTCTGAAGGAGATATTTCACATTCCTTTCACATTTCTTGTCACTGGACTAATTATTTACCGTTATGGTCAGCCCTCCCTGGTATTTATCTAAATACTATTAATCCCAACATGTCTGTGCCCTCTTACCCTCTTTCTCCCATGTGATCAAGTGTTATAGTAAATGCATCTTATATTCCACTATGCCTGAGGATGGACCTTGAGAGGTCCGAAAGCTCGCTGTGAAATCATGCATTTTTGTTAGCCATTAAAAGGTATCATATCTACAAAACTACTTGATTTCTCTTACTGAGAACAAACACATTCTAGTAAAACAATCACTTTAAGTTTGGCACTACCAGCAAATAGCTGGTTTTACCAGGATAAGCCATGGCCAGCCTGACATTTTCTCTGCAATGGCTGCTGCAAGGAAACATAGTATTACATGAAAGCCAATCTGATAAATGGATGGTCATTTAATACAAGGTCACCGTAATTCTACCAGAACACTAACTACTATTACGGAGTCATTCTCTGTTACGGCTCATAGAGTTCTGATGGTTGTATGTCCTAAAAGAGCATATAGAAAGGAGTTGCCTTCATTAGAGAACCCCTTTATAGGGAACCTGTCATCAGTTTTGTGGCTATCAAACCACCTATATCAATAAAATAATAAGTAATACACATTTCCAAAGTTATTCCAAGTCATACCTTTAAAAATAAACTATTTGCATTTCCCGCACTGCATGTAAATTCATGGTGAGCAGTCCGGTGGGCGAGCCAGACCATCTCTGCTGACCTGTATACCTCCCCTAACACCGCTCCTCTCTGCTACAGTAGCATGGGGAGCTGTCCCCTACGTCATCAATGCAGCGATCAAACTCTCATGTATGTGCTGGAAGCATGTGGATCAGCGCATGCACAGTTGAGTCTACTTAATATGCCCACAAAAGGGACAGATTAACGGCTCATGTGCCAGTCTCTGAGGTTACAGTGCATGTGTGAGAGTTGTATCCCCGTGCTTACGACATGGAATAACTCTCATGTCACAGTAGCAGAGAGAAACAGTGTAAGGGGAGGTACGTATGCAGCAGAGATAGTCCGTCCGGCCCACCAGAGATAGGGCAGCCTACCCACTGGACCGCTCGCCAGGAATTTGCATGTGAAATGCTAATACTTTTTCAGGTAGATGGATTTGGATTTGAGTTGCCAGACAAGTTTGGCTGTTGGCTAACTGAGGTGGTAGCACCTCCTAAGGAACCCCAATTTAATGCTTAACCCTTCCAAATGGGATATCGGCTTTGCTGTGGGGTTCCCAAGCCATTGTACACACAGATAGTCCCAGTAATGTGGCTGCTAACACTGAAAACAGGTGTGCAGTGGAGATACAGGTTAAAGTCAGGAATGGCACACCCTGAAACAGCTGTCTGTACATGGATTCTGGCTTGGCTTTTAATTCCCAGTCATTGTTAGAAGGCTGGTATAAAGAGTCCAATATTGACTTGCAGGAAAACTGCTTTCCAATAGGTGGTGGTGGAAAAGTATCGTTCCATCTTCCTTATTTGCATATTACCCAGAGAAGCATGAATGACCTTATAAGTCTCCTCACTCACTGACCTTCTAGGTGCTCTCCCTAAGGAGAAAAAGATAGCGTTCCTGACCCACATTACACGCCTTTCGCTAGCTAAGCCAGTGAACTACTGCACACTAATGAGGCGTAAATACCCCGAAAACAGATGTTTATGTATAGATTCTGGCTTGGCTTTCAATTCCCAGTCATTAATGCAAGGCTTCTATAAAGAGTCTAACATTGACTTGCAGGAATGCTGGCTTCCAATAGGTGGAGCTGAAGAGGTATTGTTCCATCTCCCTTATTTGACTGGCACCCAGGCACAGATGCCTAAATGAACTCCAGTCTTTAGGTCAGGAAAAGCAGCAGACAAAACTGAGTCTAAAAAACAGAGCTGAGATCATGAGCTACAAACAAAACCAGGAACACACAAACTGGGGCTTTATCACAGTGGTAGGAGGCCAATTCCTTAGGCATCCACCCTAGGGTCTGGATGCCTAATATAGGAGATGCAGGGATGGAATTGTAGTGGAACAGATTAGGAAACGCATACTGGCCCTTTAGGATTGGGGGTGAGGGCATGCACGAGCCCTATGGGCAAAGAGAGAAAGGGGGCGGCAGTGGAAACAGTATGGTGAGCAGTATATGGAGGATAATAATGGCACCCAGCAACAAGTGAGCTGGAGGAGCGGCGGTGGTGCACCGTGAGAACTTTCTTTTTAAAGGTATGATTTCACCAGGATGTCTTGGAAATGTTCATTATCTAATTGTTTACTGGTGTAGGAGGTTTTATAGCCAGGGAACTTGTTGGCGAAAAGCTAAGGGTTTTCTTCCAATATGTTACCGATTGCCAAATTAGGGTATCAAGCCGGCTTGGAGAAAAAAATCACACACAGCAACAGGCTGTATGCTAGAAATTTTTCTGGTTTATTGCAGAAGCTTCAGTCTTATATACTATTTCAAAGAAATGAAGGCGTTTTAGCAAAACAGTGTACGTGCGTTCTTGAAAATCTGGACTTTCCCACACATTCTTACCATAACAATAGGTCCTTGAGGCTTACGGGAACCAGTGTCTAGCACAAGATACCACAAGATACCAGATGTACATTGCTTGTAATCACAGACTAAACATTTTTAGCTTCTATGCTGAATCATCATGTGAATGTTAGTTAAAATCAGGTTAGAATTGTCCAGTAACTGTGTATATGAAAAGACAAGATGGAGGTACTTTGGTTCTTATAATCCCTCACAGAACTGATGACAGGTTTCCTTTAAATCTTGACGGTCCGCACCGGTGATCCCATTGAGGTTTCCGCTAGGTATTTGGAGCGAAAATCAATCTGTCAAAGGATTAAATCCAAAAACCACCAAAAGAAATATTACTAATTCACATAACGGGGATCAGATATTTAACAAACCAATAGAAAAGCTGCAGGAGATCAATTAGTAACATTACTCAGAGCTTCACAACATATCAACGACCAATAAATAATAATCCAAGAAGGTTCGGTCTAACGCCGGCGATCATTTATTCTAACAGTGCAGTAAAATGAAGCTCTCTCTATATTTACCTCGCTTCATAAAAGGCAAGGAAAATGCCTCTTTCTACATAATTATGTCTCCACTTAGCCGCATCAGTCTAATTTTATACTAAGCAGTAAATTTACAATTTTTACACTAGTTTTGTCCAGAGAGAAAGAGTTTTGGTAATTAATGTTTGTTTTCTTTTTTTTTTTCTAGAGGCGCTTTCAAAATTAAAATGGTAAAACTACGTTAACCATGTAAATTCCCTTGGAGGATTTTTTCTAAAGAAGACATTGAAGGAGTTCGCACACGGGCGTAAGCACATATATGCTCACTATCGTGGAAAGCGTTATGTATGGCGCAGGATTGCGGGCTATTGCCTGCATCGCCGCATTTTACTGTACTTTATTGCTTTGCTGGTACTGCTCACATTGGCGCGGTTCCAGCAGCGCCATCTTTGAGTGTGCGAGGAAGCTTACATAGTAAGCAGGTCAGCTGACTTGGTGGGCAGATCAACTAATTTGGTAGGCGGGTGACCTAGTAGGCCTAGGGGGGGGGTTGCTTAAACCGATTTCAGGCAGATGGGACCTTCTGTGTGCAACTGTGCAAAAAAATAGAGCATGTTGCGTGTTTTTTCCCCGTGTTCGAAATGTAAGCGGAAAGACAAGTCAATGGGTTCTATTTGCTGCGCACTGCGAGCACAGATTTTACCGCCACAAATAAACTTGTGTCGGCAAAATCAGCATTTACTATTTCAGGGTGCATTCAGACCACCGTATATCGGCTCGGTTTTCACCGGGGGGGGGGGGGTGAGGATGGAAGAGCCAGGAACAGGAACTGAGCTCCCGCCCCCTCTCTGCCTCCTCTCCACCCTCTCTCCGCCCCTCTGCAATATTTTCAATGAAAGGAGGCGGGACGGGGGCGGATCTATGTTATGAGAATTAGCCCCGCCCCGCCCCTCCTCATTGAAAATAGTGCAGGTGGGTGGATAGGAGGCGGAGAGGGGGCGGGAGCTCAGTTCTTGCTTCTGGCTCTTCCATCCCCCCCCCCTGCAGAGAGGGATGCCGTATATTGGCTTGGCGTGAAAACCGAGCCGATATACGGTCGTCTAAATGCATCCTCAGTCTGTATCATGGACCGACATAATAAAGTACATACAAAGCCGCATATGTGTTCGTAGCCTGTTTTACACATGTTGCTAGGAGACAGTAGGGGGAAAAGTGACATCAATTGGGGCTTCTTGTTAGTTTTTTGCATGTGTAAAAAAGACCGCAAATACAGATGCAACGCGGATGTGTGATTTTGATCCGTGAAAAACTGAACGTTTTCCATGTGGTTTTCATGCTATTTTCTTGCAATTTCCGTGTATTTTTATAGTGCCTTTTACATTTTACACATGAAAATGTACTTTTTTTATTGCACTTTTTTCTTTGCTCTGCGCTTCCTGCTTTTTTTGTTTGCCCCCCCCCATAATGACCTGCATTAAAAATGCATCGCACTCATATAAAAATCCCATGCAAATCGAATGGCATGCAATTGTGATACATATTTTTTCATGCTCCGATAGAAAATAATGAGTGATTCTTGAACAAGAATTGCCCAAAAGAGGACATGCAGACTGTCGGTACGAGAGAAAAATCTTTAAACCATTTAAGTGAATGAGCACCACCACACCATTCACAGGGGGCATTCGGGGAGTTCAGTTTTCAGGACAGCTGGTGTGTCAACAATTGTATGACCTGCAATCAGGACAGCCCACTGGATTGAAAAATGGTGTCATTAATAGGTTATAAGCCTAGTGTACTACATGTACCATGTGGTCTGACACTCTTTGTATGCTTTATCTGTGTGCCAGAATAGTACTAAGCAGCCGCCGCTCTCTATATAAGGAAGGTGCGTGAGCGGTTGTTCATCAGTACCTTGCACCTGTGTGGTGGATCCTCCGTTTAGCATTCAGGCTGTATGCACATTTGGGATGTGATGTGCATACATGCCCTCTTGTATTAGTATATCAGTATGTAGATGAATATAAAATAAAACACTCTATGCCTTGCAGGTGCTGCTGCTGCTGGTGGTGATGCTGCGCTCCTTTTTCTGCTTCCGCCATGTTTCCTTCTCCTACTTCTCCCCCAAATGAAAAATATGTCAGTATGGAAATACAGATCTACAAGCTCTCATGTTTCCATGAGAAGCACACTCTGTCTTCAAGGTGCTGTTGGTGGTCATACGGGTGGTGTACAAGAAGCAGCTGTAACTCTACAGCTGGGGTCTGTTTGATTCCTGCATGCAGGACTTTTTCATGTGGCACTTCATGTCGGATCTGTACCGAAAGCTCCAAACAGAGCCCAGGGCGCAGCTGTGAGCAGAGCCTCAAAGGTCCCACAGAAACTATATCCTGCCTCTCCCAGGCAGAATGTTAGTTATTCATTAGTAAAATAATAGATATTCCGCGCTTTATTGAAGATGGAGCACAATGGCAGTCTATGAATGAACATGTCCTATATGTGTTTGTATTACAGCTTATACTGGGTTAGATACAGGCAGACAAAAAAGCTGACCCTCCCATGGGCTGAGAAAAGCAGCTGCAGCTCCCAGAATAAGAAAAAAGCCACAAAAAAGATAAACCATGCAAACTAATAGAATGATTTATACACTATTTGTGATGACATGCCTGAGCATAATGAGGAACTGACTGTTTTATATATCTAAAAATCCACAAATGGCAACAAATCCAACGTTTAAGACCACAAAAGCACTCCTGTATCTCTACTAGGACAATGGAATAACTTGAAAGTTAACTTGGTGCTATCATTATTACAACATTAGGCCCATCTGCTACCACAACACCTTACAAGATATATGAAAGTCAATCTTTTGATGTAAAACAAAGGCTTACCTCAACCAATTTGTTGGCATGTTCGCGGAACACTTGGGCATATTCTTTCACTTCCTTCTCATTACCGCTCTTTGCAGCCTCAATAAGAACCAGCAGGGGCACATTTGTCTCCAAGAAAGAGTCTGAGATATGGTCCATTACCGCCTTCCGGAGCTAAAGGGAAAAAAATGATAGGAAAATTAAGATTGTGTCTTTTAATGGGAAATGTATTTAACATGTAAATCAGCTAAATTAGCTTGCTATTCAGTATGTGAACTGTTGCCAGTTACTCTTAGACTATTTTTGCCTTAGATAATTGTATGAAGAGTATGTTTAGCGGCATGTGCAAAAATATGAAATAGGTTAAGCAGTTACTAATGCTCCAACAGAATTAATTAACTTGTGTACAGACATCGCAGGTAACAGTTTGCCAAACATCAATACTCGAGAATCACCAGGCAGCTCAAAGTCCTGAAAGGATTGTTTTAGCAGGTGCCAGAATGTCACTTAACAAATGGTGCCATATTTGGAAAAATTATCTAGGCACTGTGTTAGTCACTAAGACAATGACTGAATCAGTGGGGATATCAATAATGACCCTGTTTCCTGGAAAATAAGACCTACCCTGAAAATAAGCCTTACCCTAATTTCTTGAGATTTTTGTGGAGGCTTGAAATATAAGTCCTACCCCTAAATTAAGCCCAGCTGCATTATATATGTATTTAAAAACAGCAATACATGTCCTAGCAGTCTCGGTCCATGTCCCTCCTGCAACTTTCTGGAGCTCTAGAATGCTTCCTGCAGTCCACAGAAGATTGCTTCCTGGTTACGGGATTCACAAATTCCACCTCCAGAAAGCAATGGCTTTGATTGGTTCTCAAAAGCTGCTCAACCAATCAGTGCAGTGCTCAATGAACCACTGTGATTGGTTCTCGAGCGCTGCTCAGCCAATGAATGCAGCACTGGATGAACCAATGAATTGGCCTATCAATGCTATGGCTCAGGGACCTGGACCGAGCCTTCTAGATAAGTATAAGACACTCCCCTTAAATAAGACCTAGTTCATCTTTGGGGGCAAAAATGAATATAAGACAGGGTCTTATTTTCGGGGAAACATGTTACCGCCTGACACAAATCAGCTTTTCAAGAATCACCAGTACTCGCAAATCACCAGGTAGTCCTCTATCTTATCGCTGGTATAAGTATGTCAACATCCATGTAATGTCCCCTTTGCAAAAAGTTTGGTTCAGCATGAACTAGAACCTCAGGCAGCTCATCTCAGCCAAACACACTAAAGTGACGTCTACCACATGTCTAACAGTAAAAGGAGAAAGGGTCACATATTCTTGCAAACAGTTCTTCCTCTTCTTTATCTTTTCTTAGTTCTCCTCTTCCCCTTTTCTTCTTTTTCTTCCTTTTGTGTCTTAACTTTGCCTTAAAAACAGCTCCACAGACTCCTAAATGATCTACGAGTGTTATACTGGGGTTTTATATTGTATAGACATTGTTATGCACCAGTTGTATCGTGTACTGTTGAAGTTCCAGTTGGGTTCAAGCTAATTTGAACCAAACTTTGACGAAATTTGGCAAACTTATGAAGTGCAATTTTTCAAAAGTTAGCTCAACACCAATAGTTATATTTGATTCTGAGACACTTTACCCCAACAGCTTCATGTACAGATATATTAATAACCTGGTGTTACAATACTGGTCATGGCTGGGATCCAAATGCATGAAGACAAGGAGTTCAGCTCAATTTAGAATACTGATATGGGTCTTCAGAGAAGCAGCTAGTGAGGAACATAATGCCGTAGGTAATTCATGAAAGTCTAAGAATAGTACAGTGAAGAAGAGAGTTCCCTGAAGCATGAGAAAGCAGCTAGGCAGCATGGTCACAATAATCATGTAAGGTTTAAATTTTCTACATGAACTTAGGTAGGTCTAGACAGCAAGTTGGCTTTTGCAAGAGACATTATTGACCATCCCCATTTAAGGAGAAGTGAAGGGACAAACCAAGGCCTCCAGTAGTAAAGAGTAAAAGTGCAGCACAAATACTTTAAGGTGTAAAACAGCGGCAACTAGTGGTTGATTCCTAGTAAAACAATAGAATCCTGACAGCTGGGTAGCTCCAATGTGACTTGTGTGATCAGAGTTGTTATTTTTTTTCCTCCCCAAGAATTCAATGGTAAATCATGGTATTACCAGTTCCTATTAAGGTCTATGGGTTGCAAACTTCGATAGTATCCCTTTTCTGATCCAAAGTCATCTGTCCATCTTGGCATCTGAATTTTCCCTCATTATAAACAATATATCTTCATTTTTCTCCAAAATTGTGATTCACAATGCACATTAACTCCCACTCTAAACATTCTCGCAAGAGAATGTGTGTTCATAATTTAATCTTCTAAGTCAATTTTCTCTTAGACTGCCCATAAGAAAAACATGTAGGAGAACATTGACGTGCATTATAGAACAGATCTAACAAGCAGCAAACCTTGAATGACCATATTTAACCATATGAAATGCTTGTAGGTTTGAGGTAAACCATGAGTTAGACCCTTTGCAGTTTGAACTGCACAAGATAAGCAAGATGTCCTGATTTTATCACATTCTATGTGTGGAATATAGCTTTTAAAGGTTTTACATTACATCTGGTGGATGTTTTCTATTTTAGATTTACTGTGGGTACTAGTTCTTGACACAGAATTGTCGAGCATTGGAACTCATCAACTACACTCGTCAAAAAAAAAAAAAAATCAAGCACCTAGAAGGAGTTGTCATTTTGTTGTAAAACATGTCATGCAGTTACATCTCAGGCAGGTACGCAAATGATTAGAGTTGGGGTGTGATTAGATGAACAGTCCTGCCACCTGAGGCCCTGAAACTAGCTCCACCTTGGCCTATAAAAAGACTCTGTGGCCCCTTGTGTGTAGTGGACTTTTTTCCACTTGTGTGACCCCTTGCTGACCACTAGACATGCCTCTACGATTCAACTGAAAAGATTTCGTACAGTTAGAGTTTGAGAGGGGGCACATTATTAGAATGTGAGAAGCCGGATGGTTGTCATCAACAAATTGCCCAGCACCTGGGTCATTCTGACAGTACTGTTAGGGGGTGTTGGGACCAGTGGATGTATGAGGGCACACAAGGCAACCTGGCTCAGGATGCCCCCGAAAGATCACCAGTAGAGAGGATTGTCTGATCATCTGACAAGCAGCTCCTACTATTTTATTGTCCACCATCTAAAGACAGTTGGCACCATTGTTACAGGCCGCTGTAACCAACCATGCTGCCCATTCAGGTTTAGTTATTGCACTCAGCTGTTAAGCTTGGTTTAAAGAAAACGTCTTGCACCAACACTTTTTGATCTAAGATTTGCAAAACCAAGTTCACTTGGTCTGTGATCAAAGGTTGAACCAAGAAGAAATGTATCGCAGAAGGTGAATGGTGACTGTAGTCAGGTGATCTTCTCAGCATTCATAGAGATAGTAAAAACATGGCTGTGGCAGCAGCAAATATGGGTGTAATTTAACCCCACAGGAAAAGCCTATCAAGCTATGAACCAAGTCTCCCATGTTTGATTTTGGCTGCTAAACTAAGTTCAACTACTGCGTTTAAGACCCTGTCTTAGATTAATTTTTGCCGCAAAAGAGGCACTAAGCCTTATCTTTGAGGGGGGATGTCTTATTATACTTACCTAGGAGGTTCAGTCCGGGTCCTTCCGCTGTTCTCCAGAGCTCCATGGCGCTTGCTGCAGTCCTCGTTTGTTCACAGAAGATTGCTTCCTGGTTACAAGATTCATAAATCCGGCCTTCAGGAAGCGATGGCTCTGATTGGCTGAGCAGTGATCGAAAACCAATCAATGCAGCACTCAATGAACCAATGCGATAGCTGTGATTGGTTCATCGAGCGCTTCGTTGATGGGCTGAATAGCACTCAAGCCAATCACAGCCATCACCTTGTAGAGGCGGGATTTATGAATTGGCCAATCAATGCCTCAGCTCGGCCAATTCATAAATTCTGCCACCACAATGCAATGGCTATGATTTGTTCTTCAATTGCTACTCAGCCAATCAATGCAGTGGTCGAAGAACCAATTACAGCCATCACATTGTGGAGGCAGGATTTAAGAAGTGGCTGAGCTGCAGCATTGATTGGCCAATTCATTTGGAGGAGGGATTTATGAATTCTGTAACCAGGAAGCGATCTTCTGTCGGTGGCCGAGGACTGCAAATCCATGTGCGGCCACCCAAAAAATGCTTCCGTGTGGAAACCAAGTCAAGAATTAACATGTCAATTCTTTTGTTCCATGACAAAGAGTTCAAAATCCACATATGGAAAACAAACTGAAATGTAATGGCATGCTAAAAGAATGTGGATTCCAATGCAGATTTTGGTGCAGAATCTGTGTCCAAAAACCTCGGTGTGAACGGGGCTTAAAGGGGTTGTCCCGCACCGAAACGTTTTTTTTTTGTTTTTTTTTAACCCCCCCCCCCCCCCCCCCCCCGTTCGGCGCGAGACAACCCCGATGCAGGGGTTAAAAAAACAACCCGCACAGCGCTTACCTGCATCCCGGCGGTCCGGCGTCTTCATACTTACCTGCTGAAGATGGCCGCCGGGATCCTCTGTCTCCGTGGACGGCAGGGCTTCTGTGCGGTCCATTGCCGATTCCAGCCTCCTGATTGGCTGGAATCGGCACGTGACGGGGCGGAGCTACACGGAGCCGGCATTCTACACGAGCAGCCCCATAGAAGACTGCAGAAGACCCGGACTGCGCAAGCGCGGCTAATTTGGCCATCGGAGGGCAAAAATTAGTCGGCTCCATGGGAACGAGGACGCCAGCAACGGAGCAGGTAAGTATAAAACTTTTTATAACTTCTGTATGGCTCATAATTAATGCACAATGTACATTACAAAGTGCATTATTATGGCCATACAGAAGTGTATAGACCCACTTGCTGCCGCGGGACAACCCCTTTAACTCAGGCCTGATGGGGAACATGAGGGTAACTTACACAAGGCAGAAGCTCGCCGAACATGCCTTAATTATTCTCACATTAGATTTTTATACAGAAACTAGAGATCTGCTTGTTTCTCTTTCAGAGAATCCGACATTTTCGGATGTTTATTTTCATTGTTAAATAGTTTCCTTTGCGCTGATAGTTTTCTTACACCGATAATGTAACAACATGATACAATATATCAGTAACCAGCTTGGCAGAAATCCCAGGAAGTTACTGTGGCAACGACAGCGGCAAGTCTTCACAATTTACATATTTAGCTTAAAAAAAAAGCAGAAAAGATTTAAGAGATAATCAGCACACAATATAGAACGAAAAAATGCAGATAAGTAACAAAGGTCTCTATATACTGGATGTTACTAGAGATGAGCGAACGCGTTCATCCGAGCTTGATATTCGTGCGAATATTAGGGTGTTCGGGATGTTCGTTATTCGTAACGAACACCATGCGGTGTTCTGGTTACTTTCACTTCCTTCCCTGAGACGTTAGCGCGCTTTTCTGGCCAATTGAAAGACAGGGAAGGCATTACAACTTCCCCCTGTGACGTTCAAGCCCTATACCACCCCCCTGCAGTGAGTGGCTGGGGAGATCAGGTGTCACCCGAACATAAAAGTCGGCCCCTCCCGCGGCTCGCCTCAGATGCCGTGTGAGTTAGATGAGGGACAGTGCTGTTTGTACCGGAGCTGCTGTAGGGAAAGAATTGGTAGTTAGTGTAGGCTTCAAGACCCCCCAAAGGTCCTTATTAGGGCCACTGATAGCTGTGTGTTGGCTGCTGTTAGCAGTGGCAAATTTTTTTTTCTCAAAATCGCCTCTGCAGACCGTTGCACCTGGCATTAGGGACAGAAGTGCTGCATAGGCAGGGAGAGTGTTAGGAGTGCGTGTAGCCTTCAAGAACCTCAACGGTCCTTTCTAGGGCCATATTTATCCGTGTGCAGTACTGTCCAGGCTGCTGTTAGCTGTGCTGCATTTTTTTTTGCTTCTCAAAATCGCCTCTGCAGACCATTGCACCCTCCATTGATACTGCAGGGAAAGAATTGTATAGGCAGGGCCACAACACAGTTATTATTCATAGAATATACGCAGTGCTGCCTTTTGGTGGGAAAAAACTGAAAACAAATCTATTTGTCCAGCCTCTGTCCGTCCTAAGGGCGGTGGACACGTGTGAGCTGCTTGAACAACATTGCTAAATCATACGCACCCAGCTACGCTTTACTGCTGGCTTCGCCATTTGCTTTCCTTAATTGGGAAAAAAATACCTGCTCTCCAAGAGTTATAATAACTCTGCTACCCTCACGTTCTGTGACACATAAGCAGGGACACAGCACAGTTATTAAACTTCTCATGCTCATTGAATATACGCAGTGCTGCCTTTTGGTGGAAAAAAACTGAAAACAAATCTATTTGTCCAGCCTCTGTCCGTCCTTACGGGCGGTGGACACGTGTGAGCTGCTTGAACAACATTGCTAAATCAGACGCACCCAGCTACGCTTTACTGCTGGCTTCGCCATTTGCTTTCCTTAATTGGGAAAAAAATACCTGCTCTCCAAGAGTTATAATAACTCTGCTACCCTCACGTTCTGTGACACATAAGCAGGGACACAGCACAGTTATTAAACTTCTCATGTTCATTGAATATACGCAGTGCTGCCTTTTGGTGGAAAAAAACTGAAAACAAATCTATTTGTCCAGCCTCTGTCCGTCCTAAGGGCGGTGGACACGTGTGAGCTGCTTGAACAACATTGCTAAATCAGACGCACCCAGCTACGCTTTACTGCTGGCTTCGCCATTTGCTTTCCTTAATTGGGAAAAAAATACCTGCTCTCCAAGAGTTATAATAACTCTGCTACCCTCACGTTCTGTGACACATTAGCAGGGACACAGCACAGTTATTAAACTTAGATTATTCATTCACTAGAGGCAGTGGGGCCTTTCGTTTTCCAAAAAGGGAAAAAATTATATTTGGCCTGCAGTCTTGCGCCAATTTATTTCCTGCCTGTGAAATCAAATCACTGGTAATACAGCATGCTGAGGGGTAGGGGTAGGCCTAGAGGACGTGGACGCGGCCGAGGACGCGGAGGGCCAAGTCAGGGTGTGGGCACAGGCCGAGCTCCTGATCCCGGTGTGTCGCAGCCGACTGCTGCGCGATTAGGAGAGAGGCACGTTTCTGGCGTCCCCACATTCATCGCCCAATTAATGGGTCCACGCGGGAGACGGTTATTAGAAAATGAGCAGTGTGAGCAGGTCCTGTCCTGGATGGCAGAAAGTGCTTCGAGCAACCTATCGTCAACACGCAGTTCTGCGCCGTCCACTGCTGCAAATCCGAATCCTCTGTCTGCTGCTCCTCCTTCCTCCCAGCCTCCTCACTCCACTACAATGACACCTGCTCAGGAGCGGGAACACTCCCAGGAACTGTTCTCGGGCCCCTGCTTAGATTGGGCAGCAGCGGTTCCTCTCCCACCAGAGGAGTTTATCGTCACTGATGCCCAACCATTCGAAAGTTCCCGGGGTCCGAGGGAAGAGGCTGGGGACTTCCGCCAACTGTCTCAACAACTTTCTGTGGGTGAGGAGGACGATGACGATCAGACACAGTTGTCTTGCAGTGAGGTAGTAGTAAGGGCAGTAAGTCCAAGGGAGCAGCGCACAGAGGATTCGGAGGAAGAGCAGCAGGACGATGAGGTGACTGACCCCACCTGGTGTGCAACGCTTACTCAGGAGGACAGGTCTTCAGAGGGGGAGTCAAGGGCATCAGCAGGGCAGGTTGCAAGAGGCAGTGCGGTGGCCAGGGCCAGGGGTAGAGGCAGGGCCAGACCGAATAATCCACCAAGTGTTTCCCAAAGCGCCCCCTCGCGCCATGCCACCCTGCAGAGGCCGAGGTGCTCTAAGGTCTGGCAGTTTTTCACAGAGACGCCTGACGACCGACGAACAGTGGTGTGCAACCTTTGTTGCGCAAAGCTCAGCCGGGGAGCCAACACCAACAGCCTCACCACCACCACCATGCGCAGACATATGATGGCCAAGCACCCCACAAGGTGGGACGAAGGCCGTTCACCGCCTCCGGTTTGCACCCCTGCCTCTCCCCCTGTGCCCCAACCTGCCACTGAGATGCAACCCCCCTCTCAGGACACAGGCACTACCGCCTCATGGCCTGCACCCACACCCTCATCTCCGCTGTCCTCAGCCCCATCCAGCAGTGTAGCTCAGCGCACCGTTCAGCCGTCGCTTGCGCAAGTGTTCGAGCGCAAGCGCAAGTACGCCGCCACGCACCCGCACGCTCAAACGTTAACCGTCCGCATAGCAAAATTCATCAGCCTTGAGATGCTGCCGTATAGGGTTGTGGAAACTGAGTCCTTCAAAAGTATCATGGAGGCGGCGGCCCCGCGCTACTCAGTTCCCAGTCGCCACTACTTTTCCCGATGTGCCGTCCCAGCCCTGCACGACCACGTCTCCCGCAACATTGTGCGCGCCCTCACCAACGCGGTTACTGCCACGGTCCACTTAACTACGGACACGTGGACAAGCACAGGCGGGCAGGGCCACTACATCTCCCTGACGGCACATTGGGTGAATTTAGTGGAGGCTGGGACAGAGTCAGAGCCTGGGACCGCTCACGTCCTACCCACCCCCAGAATTGCGGGCCCCAGCTCGGTGCTGGTATCTGCGGAGGTGTATGCTTCCTCCACTAAAGCACCCTCCTCCTCCTCCTCCTCTGTCTCGCAATCAAGATGTGTTAGCAGCAGCATGTCGCCAGCAGTCGGTGTCGCGCGGTGTGGCAGCACAGCGGTGGGCAAGCGTCAGCAGGCCGTGCTGAAACTACTCAGCTTAGGCGATAAGAGGCACACGGCCCACGAACTGCTGCAGGGTCTGACAGAGCAGACCGACCGCTGGCTTGCGCCGCTGAGCCTCCAACCGGGCATGGTCGTGTGTGACAACGGGCGTAACCTGGTGGCGGCTCTGCAGCTTGGCAGCCTCACGCACGTGCCATGCCTGGCCCACGTCTTTAATTTGGTGGTTCAGCGGTTTCTGAAAAGCTACCCACGCTTGTCAGACCTGCTCGTAAAGGCGCGCCGGCTCTGCGCACATTTCCGCAAGTCCCACACGGACGCTGCCACCCTGCGCACCCTGCAACATCACTTTAAGCTGCCAGTGCACCGACTGCTGTGCGACGTGCCCACACGGTGGAACTCTACGCTCCACATGTTGGCCAGGCTCTATGAACAACGTAGAGCTATAGTCGAATACCAACTCCAACATGGGCGGCGCAGTGGGAGTCAGCCTCCTCAATTCCTTTCAGAAGAGTGGGCCTGGTTGGCAGACATCTGCCATGTCCTTGGTAATTTTGAGGAGTCTACCCAGGTGGTGAGCGGCGATGCTACAATCATTAGCGTCACCATTCCTCTGCTATGCATCTTGAGAAATTCCCTGCAAACCATAAAGGCAGCTGCTTTGCGCTCGGAAACGGGGGCGGGGGAAGACAGTATGCCGCTGGATAGTCAGGGCACCCTCCTGTCTATTTCTCAGCGCGTACAGGAGGAGGAGGAGGAGCATGAGGAGGATGAGGAGGAGGGGGAAGAGACAGCTTGGGCCGCTGCTGACGGTACACCGGCTGATTGCCTGTCATCCTTTCAGCGTGTATGGCCTGAGGAGGAGGAGGAGGAGGATCCTGAAAGTGATCTTCCTAGTGAAGACAGCCATGTGTTGCGTACAGGTACCCTGGCACACATGGCTGACTTCATGTTAGGATGCCTTTCTCGTGACCCTCGCGTTGCACGCATTCTGGCCACTACGGATTACTGGGTGTACACACTGCTCGATCCACGGTATAAGGAGAACCTGCCCACTCTGATTCCCGAAGAGGAAAGGGGTTCGAGAGTGTTGCTATACCACAGGACCCTTGCGGACAAGCTGATGGTAAAATTCCCAGCCGACAGCGCTAGTGGCAGAAGGCGCAGTACCGAGGGCAAGGTAGCAGGGGATGTGCGTAGATCGAGCAGCATGTACATCCCAGGCAGTGCAACAGTCTTTAAGGGCCTGGCCAGCTTTATGGCTCCCCACCAAGACTGTGTCACCGCTCCCCAGTCACGGCTGAGTCGGCGGGAGCACTGTAAAAGGATGGTGAGGGAGTACGTAGCGGATCGCACGACCATCCTTGGTGACGCCTCTGCCCCCTACAACTACTGGGTGTCGAAGCTGGACATGTGGCCTGAACTAGCGCTGTATGCCCTGGAGGTGCTTGCTTGTCCTGCGGCTAGCGTGTTGTCGGAGAGGGTGTTTAGTGCGGCTGGGGGAATCATCACAGATAAGCGTAGCCGCTTGTCAACCGACAGTGCCGACAGGCTAACACTCATCAAGATGAACAAAGGCTGGATTTCCCCAGACTTCTGTTCTCCACCAGCGGACAGCAGCGATACGTAAGCAATACGTAGGCTGCACCCGCGGATGGAAGCTACGTTCTCTCTCACCATCCAAAACGGGGACATTTCTGCTTCATCAATCTGTGTCTAATATTCCTCCTCCTCCTCCTCCTGCTCCTCCTCCTGAAACCTCACGTAATCACGCTGAACGGGCAATTTTTCTTAGGGCCACAAGGCTCAGTCAAATAATTTTTCAGAACAATTTTTATAAGTTTCAATGCGCTTAAAAGCATTGGAACTTTAACTTGAACCAATTTTTCGTTACACTGGGCTGCCTCCAGGCCTAGTTACCACTTAAGCCACATTAACCAAAGCGATTAATGGGTTTCACCTGCCCTCGTGGCTGGCCATGGCCAAGTTTTGGGATGTACATTACTACTGTTGATACAGCAATTTTTGTGGGCCCTCGCCTACAGTGTAATCAAATTAATTTTTAGGCCACCTGCATTACAGCTGACGTTACCTCAGCTGTGTTGGGCAATGCAATGGGATATTTTTATGTACCGCCGGTGGGTTCCAGGGAGCCACCCATGCTGTAGGTGCACACTGAGTTTTTAATACATCTGTACACTTCTAAAGAACCCGTCTGACTGGGGCATGCAGTGTGGGCCGAAGCCCACCTGTATTATGCACGACATTACTACCTCAGCTGTGTTGGGCAATGCAATGGGATATTTCTATGTACCGCCGGTGGCTTCCTGGCACCCACCCAGGCAGTGGGTCCACAGGGAGTTTAACCTACATGTGTCCACTTGTAAAGAACCCCAGTCTGACTGGGGCATGCAGTGTGGGCCGAAGCCCACCTGCATTAAGCACGACATTACTACCTCAGCTGTGTTGGGCAATGCAATGGGATATTTTTGTGTACCGCCGGTGGGTTCCAGGGAGCCACCCATGCTGTAGGTGCACACTGAGTTTTTAATACATCTGTATACTTCTAAAGAACCCGTCTGACTGCGGCATGCAGTGTGGGCCGAAGCCCACCTGTATTATGCACGACATTACTACCTCAGCTGTGTTGGGCAATGCAATGGGATATTTCTATGTACCGCCGGTGGCTTCCTGGCACCCACCCAGGCAGTGGGTCCACAGGGAGTTTAACCTACATGTGTCCACTTGTAAAGAACCCCAGTCTGACTGGGGCATGCAGTGTGGGCCGAAACCCACCTGCATTAACCCTTTCCAGTCCACTGTGTGACCTGTGAAGACATTAGGGTTTAAGGCTGTACAGCTCCGTTGTTGGTAGACGTCCGTCGGGGTTCTCTTACTATATATTGCCAGCCTCTCTGCTGTCGGAGCCTATCCTACGTGTCAGCTCATGCAGTACTGGCTTTAGCCAGCATATAGCGCCGTTGTATAACAGCAGAAAAAGAGTAAGCCCCCTAGGAAAGGGATTGGATTGGAAAGGGTTAAGCACAACATTACTACCTCAGCTGTGTTGGGCAATGCAATGGGATATTTCTATGTACCGCCGGTGGCTTCCTGGCACCCACCCATGCTGTAGGTGCACACGGAGTTTTTACTACATCTGTACACTTATAAAGAACCCCAGTCAGACTGGGGCATGCAGTGTGGGCCGAAGCCCACCTGCATTAAGCACGACATTACTACGTCAGCTGTGTTGGGCAATGCAATGGGATATTTCTGTGTACCGCCGGTGGGTTCCAGGGAGCCACCCATGCTGTGGGTCGACAGGGACTTCACAATAGGGAGTTGTACCTGCCTGTGTCTATGAATTAAAAAGCCCGGTCTGACTGGGGCATGCAGACACCTTGACAGAATGAATAGTGTGTGGCACATAGGTTCCCCATTGCTATGCCCACGTGTGCAGCTCCTGATGGCGGTGGCACAGGATTCTATTTCTCATTGCTTCTGTACAGCATTGTGGGCTATCGCTCCGCCACTTTTAAAGAGGGTCGCTGCCTAGCCGTGCCAACCTCTGCAGTGTGTGCCTGCGGTCCCTCGTCATGGCAGACGCAATTCTAAATAGACATGAGCGTGGTGTGGCATGAGGGCAGCTGAAGGCTGCCCAGGGACACTTTGGTGTGCGCTGTGGGGGGGGAGGGGGGGCGGTTGGGCAGCATGTAACCCAGGAGAAGTGTCAGTGGAGTGTCATGCAGGCAGTGATTGTGCTTTGTTGGAGGTAGTGTGGTGCTTAGCAAAGGTATGCCATGCTAATGAGGGCTTTTCAGAAGTAAAAGTTGTTGGGAGGGGGGGGGGGGGGCCCACTCTTGCCGGTATTGTGGCTTAATAGTGGGACCTGTGAACTTGAGATGCAGCCCAACACGTAGCCCCTCGCCTGCCCTATCCGTTTCTGTGTGATTCCCATCACTTTCTTGAATTGCCCAGATTTTCACTAGAGATGAGCGAACACCAAAATGTTCGGGTGTTCGTTATTCGTAACGAACTTCCCGTGATGCTCGAGGGTTCGTTTCGAACAACGAACCCCATTGAAGTCAATGGGCGACCAGAACATTTTTGTATTTCGCCGATGCTCGCTAAGGTTTTCATGTGTGAAAATCTGGGCAATTCAGGAAAGTGATGGGAATGACACAGTGACGGATAGGGGAGGCGAGGGGCTACATGTTGGGCTGCATCCTAAGTTCACAGGTCCCACTATTAAGCCACAATAGCGGCAAGAGTGGGCCCCCCCCCCTCCCAACAACTTTTACTTCTGAAAAGCGCTCATTAGCATGGCATACCTTTGCTAAGCACCACACTACCTCCAACAAAGCACAATCACTGCCTGCATGACACTCCACTGCCACTTCTCCTGAGTTACATGCTGCCCAACCGCACCCCCTCCCCCCCACAGCGCACACCAAACTGTCCCTGCGCAGCCTTCAGCTGCCCTCATGCCACACCACCCTCATGTCTATTTAGAAGTGCGTCTGCCACGACGAGGGACCGCAGGCACACACTGCACAGGGTTGGCACGGCTAGGTAGCGACCCTCTTTAATAGGGGCGGGGCGATAGCCCACAATGCTGTACAGAAGCAATGAGAAATACAATCCTGTGCCACCGCCATCAGGAGCTGCACACGTGGGCATAGCAATGGGGAACCTATGTGCCACACACTATTCATTCTGTCAAGGTGTCTGCATGCCCCAGTCAGACTGGTTATATGCACCTTAACAGTAACCGCGTTGGTGGTAATGTGGTGGTGACTGCGGACCTAGTACCACGGTTGTATTTTGTTGGTTTTCGGAATGTGGCCAGGATTAAGTGGGCCGTGGCGGGGGGATGGTGGGGGGGCTCTCTTGTAGTGTCGGTAAAGGTGAAATTCTTGGACTGCCGCCAGACGAACCAATGCAAAGGCATTTGCCAACAATGTTTTCCCTGTTGGAGGAGGAGGGGGATGTTTTTGAGGCACTACGTGTCCTCTCCACGTGTCCGTGGTTATATGCACCTTAACAGTAACCGCGTTGGTGGTAATGTGGTGGTGACTGCGGACCTAGTACCACGGTTGTATTTTGTTGGTTTTCGGAATGTGGCCAGGATTAAGTGGGCCGTGGCGGGGGGATGGTGGGGGGGCTCTCTTGTAGTGTCGGTAAAGGTGAAATTCTTGGACTGCCGCCAGACGAACCAATGCAAAGGCATTTGCCAACAATGTTTTCCCTGTTGGAGGAGGAGGGGGATGTTTTTGAGGCACTACGTGTCCTCTCCACGTGTCCGTGGTTATATGCACCTTAACAGTAACCGCGTTGGTGGTAATGTGGTGGTGACTGCGGACCTAGTACCACGGTTGTATTTTGTTGGTTTTCGGAATGTGGCCAGGATTAAGTGGGCCGTGGCGGGGGGATGGTGGGGGGGCTCTCTTGTAGTGTCGGTAAAGGTGAAATTCTTGGACTGCCGCCAGACGAACCAATGCAAAGGCATTTGCCAACAATGTTTTCCCTGTTGGAGGAGGAGGGGGATGTTTTTGAGGCACTACGTGTCCTCTCCACGTGTCCGTGGTTATATGCACCTTAACAGTAACCGCGTTGGTGGTAATGTGGTGGTGACTGCGGACCTAGTACCACGGTTGTATTTTGTTGGTTTTCGGAATGTGGCCAGGATTAAGTGGGCCGTGGCGGGGGGATGGTGGGGGGGCTCTCTTGTAGTGTCGGTAAAGGTGAAATTCTTGGACTGCCGCCAGACGAACCAATGCAAAGGCATTTGCCAACAATGTTTTCCCTGTTGGAGGAGGAGGGGGATGTTTTTGAGGCACTACGTGTCCTCTCCACGTGTCCGTTCCATGTAAGCAATAGTAGCACTCAAGACAGGCCCCAGTAACAATTCTGAAGCAGCAGTATAGCGGGAGCGCAGTCTTCGTTCCATGTAAGCAATAGTAGCACTCAAGACAGGCCCCAGTAACAATTCTGAAGCAGCAGTATAGCGGGAGCGCAGTCTTCGTTCCATGTAAGCAATAGTAGCACTCAAGACAGGCCCCAGTAACAATTCTGAAGCAGCAGTATAGCGGGAGCGCAGTCTTCGTTCCATGTAAGCAATAGTAGCACTCAAGACAGGCCCCAGTAACAATTCTGAAGCAGCAGTATAGCGGGAGCGCAGTCTTCGTTCCATTTCAGTAGCCTTAGTATAGCCAAGGCACAAGTGACATTTATGTAGCTAAACTGTAGGCCAACCCCACACACCTTTCTGTACCATGAGTGCAGGCGAAGAACATAGAAATTACTATGATTACACTGTAGGTGAGGGCCCCAAAAAATTGGTGTACCAACAGTACTAATGTACCTCAGTAAAAATTGGCCATGCCCAACCAAGATGGCAGGTGAATCGCTTTGGTTAATGTGGCTTAAGTGGTAACTAGGCCTGGAGGCAGCCCAGTGTAACGAAAAATTGGTTCAAGTTAAAGTTCCAACGCTTTTAAGCTAATTGAAACTTATAAAAATTGTTCTGAAAAATTATTTGAGTGAGCCTTGTGGCCCTAAGAAAAATTGCCCGTTCAGCGTGATTACGTGAGGTTTCAGGAGGAGGAGCAGGAGGAGGAGGAGGAATATTAGACACAGATTGATGAAGCAGAAATGTCCCCGTTTTGGATGGTGAGAGAGAACGTAGCTTCCATCCGCGGGTGCAGCCTACGTATTGCTTACGTATCGCTGCTGTCCGCTGGTGGAGAACAGAAGTCTGGCGAAATCCAGCCTTTGTTCATCTTGATGAGTGTTAGCCTGTCGGCACTGTCGGTTGACAAGCGGCTACGCTTATCGGTGATGATTCCCCCAGCCGCACTAAACACCCTCTCCGACAATACGCTAGCCGCAGGACAAGCAAGCACCTCAAGGGCATACAGGGCTAGTTCAGGCCACGTGTCCAGCTTCGACACCCAGTAGTTGTAGGGGGCAGAGGCGTCACCAAGGATGGTCGTGCGATCCGCTACGTACTCCCTCACCATCCTTTTGCAGTGCTCCCGCCGACTCAGCCGTGACTGGGGAGCGGTGACAGAGTCTTGGTGGGGAGCCATAAAGCTGGCCAGGCCCTTAAAGACTGTTGCACTGCCTGGGATGTACATGCTGCTCGATCTACGCACATCCCCTGCAACATGGCCCTCGGAACTGCGCCTTCTGCCACTAGCGCTGTCGGCTGGGAATTTTACCATCAGCTTGTCCGCAAGGGTCCTGTGGTATAGCAACACTCTCGAACCCCTTTCCTCTTCGGGAATCAGAGTGGGCAGGTTCTCCTTATACCGTGGATCGAGCAGTGTGTACACCCAGTAATCCGTAGTGGCCAGAATGCGTGCAACGCGAGGGTCACGAGAAAGGCATCCTAACATGAAGTCAGCCATGTGTGCCAGGGTACCTGTACGCAACACATGGCTGTCTTCACTAGGAAGATCACTTTCAGGATCCTCCTCCTCCTCCTCCTCCTCAGGCCATACACGCTGAAAGGATGACAGGCAATCAGCCGGTGTACCGTCAGCAGCGGGCCAAGCTGTCTCTTCCCCCTCCTCCTCATCCTCCTCATGCTCCTCCTCCTCCTCCTGTACGCGCTGAGAAATAGACAGGAGGGTGCCCTGACTATCCAGCGGCATACTGTCTTCCCCCGCCCCCGTTTCCGAGCGCAAAGCAGCTGCCTTTATGGTTTGCAGGGAATTTCTCAAGATGCATAGCAGAGGAATGGTGACGCTAATGATTGTAGCATCGCCGCTCACCACCTGGGTAGACTCCTCAAAATTACCAAGGACATGGCAGATGTCTGCCAACCAGGCCCACTCTTCTGAAAGGAATTGAGGAGGCTGACTCCCACTGCGCCGCCCATGTTGGAGTTGGTATTCGACTATAGCTCTACGCTGTTCATAGAGCCTGGCCAACATGTGGAGCGTAGAGTTCCACCGTGTGGGCACGTCGCACAGCAGTCGGTGCACTGGCAGCTTAAAGTGATGTTGCAGGGTGCGCAGGGTGGCAGCGTCCGTGTGGGACTTGCGGAAATGTGCGCAGAGCCGGCGCGCCTTTACGAGCAGGTCTGACAAGCGTGGGTAGCTTTTCAGAAACCGCTGAACCACCAAATTAAAGACGTGGGCCAGGCATGGCACGTGCGTGAGGCTGCCGAGCTGCAGAGCCGCCACCAGGTTACGGCCGTTGTCACACACGACCATGCCCGGTTGGAGGCTCAGCGGCGCAAGCCAGCGGTCGGTCTGCTGTGTCAGACCCTGCAGCAGTTCGTGGGCCGTGTGCCTCTTATCGCCTAAGCTGAGTAGTTTCAGCACGGCCTGCTGACGCTTGCCCACCGCTGTGCTGCCACACCGCGCGACACCGACTGCTGGCGACATGCTGCTGCTAACACATCTTGATTGTGAGACAGAGGAGGAGGAGGAGGAGGAGGGTGCTTTAGTGGAGGAAGCATACACCTCCGCAGATACCACCACCGAGCTGGGGCCCGCAATTCTGGGGGTGGGTAGGACGTGAGCGGTCCCAGGCTCTGACTCTGTCCCAGCCTCCACTAAATTCACCCAATGTGCCGTCAGGGAGATGTAGTGGCCCTGCCCGCCTGTGCTTGTCCACGTGTCCGTAGTTAAGTGGACCGTGGCAGTAACCGCGTTGGTGAGGGCGCGCACAATGTTGCGGGAGACGTGGTCGTGCAGGGCTGGGACGGCACATCGGGAAAAGTAGTGGCGACTGGGAACTGAGTAGCGCGGGGCCGCCGCCTCCATGATACTTTTGAAGGACTCCGTTTCCACAACCCTATACGGCAGCATCTCAAGGCTGATGAATTTTGCGATGCGGACGGTTAACGTTTGAGCGTGCGGGTGCGTGGCGGCGTACTTGCGCTTGCGCTCGAACACTTGCGCAAGCGACGGCTGAACGGTGCGCTGAACTACACTGCTGGATGGGGCCGAGGACAGCGGAGATGAGGGTGTGGGTGCAGGCCATGAGGCGGTAGTGCCTGTGTCCTGAGAGGGGGGTTGCATCTCAGTGGCAGGTTGGGGCACAGGGGGAGAGGCAGGGGTGCAAACCGGAGGCGGTGAACGGCCTTTGTCCCACCTTGCGGGGTGCTTGGCCATCATATGTCTGCGCATGGTGGTGGTGGTGAGGCTGTTGGTGTTGGCTCCCCGGCTGAGCTTTGCGCGACAAAGGTTGCACACCACTGTTCGTCGGTCGTCAGGCGTCTCTGTGAAAAACTGCCAGACCTTAGAGCACCTCGGCCTCCGCAGGGTGGCATGGCGCGAGGGGGCGCTTTGGGAAACACTTGGTGGATTATTCGGTCTGGCCCTGCCTCTACCCCTGGCCACTGCACTGCCTCTTGCAACCTGCCCTGCTGATGCCCTTGACTCCCCCTCTGAAGACCTGTCCTCCTGAGTAAGCGTTGCACACCAGGTGGGGTCAGTCACCTCATCGTCCTGCTGCTCTTCCTCCGAATCCTCTGTGCGCTGCTCCCTGGGACTTACTGCCCTTACTACTTCCTCACTGCAAGACAACTGTGTCTGATCGTCATCGTCCTCCTCACCCACAGAAAGTTGTTGAGACAGTTGGCGGAAGTCCCCAGCCTCTTCCCCCGGACCCCGGGAACTTTCGAATGGTTGGGCATCAGTGACGATAAACTCCTCTGGTGGGAGAGGAACCGCTGCTGCCCAATCTAAGCAGGGGCCCGAGAACAGTTCCTGGGAGTGTTCCCGCTCCTGAGCAGGTGTCATTGTAGTGGAGTGAGGAGGCTGGGAGGAAGGAGGAGCAGCAGACAGAGGATTCGGATTGGCAGCAGTGGACGGCGCAGAACTGCGGGTAGACGATAGGTTGCTCGAAGCACTTTCTGCCATCCAGGACAGGACCTGCTCACACTGCTCATTTTCTAATAACCGTCTCCCGCGTGGACCCATTAATTGGGCGATGAATGTGGGGACGCCAGAAACGTGCCTCTCTCCTAATCGCGCAGCAGACAGCTGCGACACACCTGGATCAGGAGCTTGGCCTGTGCCCACACCCTCACTTGGCCCTCCGCGTCCTCGGCCACGTCCACGTCCACGTCCTCTAGGCTTACCCCTACCCCTCAGCATGCTGTATTACCAGTGATTAGATTTCCCAGGCAGGAAATAAATTGGCGCAAGACTGCAGGCTAAATATAATTTTTGCCCTTTTTGGAAAACGAAAGGCCCCACTGCCTCTAGTGAATGAATTATCTAAGTTTAATAACTGTGCTGTGTCCCTGCTTATGTGTCACAGAACGTGAGGGTAGCAGAGTTATTATAACTCTTGGAGAGCAGGTATTTTTTTTCCCAATTAAGGAAAGCAAATGGCGAACCCAGCAGTAAAGCGTAGCTGGGTGCGTCTGATTTAGCAATGTTTTTCACGCAGCTCACACGTCTCCACAGGCGTAAGGACGGACAGAGGCTGGACAAATAGATTTCTTTTCAGTTTTTTCCCACCAACAGGCAGCACTGCGTATATTCAATGAACCTGAGAAGTTTAATAACTGTGCTGTGTCCCTGCTTATGTGTCACAGAACGTGAGGGTAGCAGAGTTATTAACTGTGGCAGAGCAGGTATTTTTTTTTCCCAATTAAGGAAAGCAAATGGCGAAGCCAGCAGTAAAGCGTAGCTGGGTGCGTCTGATTTAGCAATGTTTTTCACGCAGCTCACACGTCTCCACAGGCGTAAGGACGGACACAGGCTGGACAAATAGATTTCTTTTCAGTTTTTTCCCACCAACAGGCAGCACTGCGTATATTCAATGAACCTGAGAAGTTTAATAACTGTGCTGTGTCCCTGCTTATGTGTCACAGAACGTGAGGGTAGCAGAGTTATTAACTGTGGCAGAGCAGGTATTTTTTTTTCCCAATTAAGGAAAGCAAATGGCGAAGCCAGCAGTAAAGCGTAGCTGGGTGCGTCTGATTTAGCAATGTTTTTCACGCAGCTCACACGTCTCCACAGGCGTAAGGACGGACACAGGCTGGACAAATAGATTTCTTTTCAGTTTTTTCCCACCAACAGGCAGCACTGCGTATATTCAATGAACCTGAGAAGTTTAATAACTGTGCTGTGTCCCTGCTTATGTGTCACAGAACGTGAGGGTAGCAGAGTTATTATAACTCTTGGAGAGCAGGTATTTTTTTTCCCAATTAAGGAAAGCAAATGGCGAACCCAGCAGTAAAGCGTAGCTGGCTGCGTATGATTTAGCAATGTTTTTCACGCAGCTCACACGTGTCCACCGCCCGTAAGGACGGACAGAGGCTGGACAAATAGATTTGTTTTCAGTTTTTTCCCACCAACAGGCAGCACTGCGTATATTCTATGAATAATAACTGTGTTGTGGCCCTGCCTATACAATTCTTTCCCTGCAGTATCAATGGAGGGTGCAATGCTCTGCAGAGGCGATTTTGAGAAGCCCCAAAAAAATGCAGCACAGCCAACAGCAGCCTGGACAGTACTGCACACGGATAAATATGGCCCTAGAAAGGACCGTTGAGGTTCTTGAAGGCTACACTCACTCCTAACACTCTCCCTGCCTATGCAGCACTTCTGTCCCTAATGCCAGGTGCAACGGTCTGCAGAGGCGATTTTGAGAAAAAAAAAATCCCACTGCTAACAGCAGCCAACACACAGCTATCAGTGGCCCTAATAAGGACCTTTGGGGGGTCTTGAAGCCTACACTAACTACCAATTCTTTCCCTACAGCAGCTCCGGTATAAACAGCACTGTCCCTCATCTAACTCACACCGCATCTGAGGCGAGCCGCGGGAGGGGCCGACTTTTATATTAGGCGAACACCTGATCTCGCCAGCCACTCACAGCAGGGGGGTGGTATAGGGCTTAAACGTTGCAGGGGGAAGTTGTAATGCCTTCCCTGTCTTTCAATTGGCCAGAAAAGCGCGCTAACGTCTCAGGGAAGGAAGTGAAAGTAACCAGAACACCGCATGGTGTTCGTCACGAATAACGAACATCCCGAACACCCTAATATTCGCACGAATATCAAGCTCGGACGAACGCGTTCGCTCATCTCTAATTTTCACACATGAAAACCTTAGCGAGCATCGGCGAAATACAAAAATGTTCTGGTCGCCCATTGACTTCAATGGGGTTCGTTGTTCGAAACGAACCCTCGAGCATCACGGGAAGTTCGTTCCGAATAACGAACACCCGAACATTTTGGTGTTCGCTCATCTCTAGATGTTACCATAGAGAATAACTTGTGTATCTTCACCTTTGAGTACCAGTTAACATATATCGATATCTAATATAAAAACGCCTACAAGCTTCTTCTTGCACCACACTTTGACCCCTTTGCGTGACCTTTGGTGGATGATTTTGGTGTCATTACATTTGTGACATCCTCACCACCGCCATAAAATCATAAAATTTGAGTTAGATACATTGAGTGACTGTCAGGCAAGGTCAAAGATCCTATGTTAAGTCTAGCGGCGCTGTTGTGCTTCAGCCAGCAGCACAGCTAGGTAGAGTCAGGGGTCCTTCACACTGGCGAGGGCGATATTTGGCGTGACTCACAGCCCAACATCACCCTCACAATCCATGTGATGCGAGGAGTTTTCACATGGAAACAGCCTTGCATCCCTGCAACGCCGAAGGAATCCCCTATGGCGCTGCCGCAGCCAGGGCATGTGATCGCAATGTTCTCCCATTGTTTACAAAAACAATGGGCGATATCGCCAAAAGAAAGCACACTGCGATTTTTACTCTGTATAACATCGCAACGCGGTGCCATGCAGGGAAACATTACAAATAAAAATGAGCCCATTGTATATTTGCATAGCGAATAGAGATGAGCGAGTATACTCGCTAAGGACAATTACTCGAGCGAGCATTGCCCTTAGCGAGTACCTGCCCGCTCGAGACAAAAGGTTCGGCTGCTGGCGGCAGGCAGGGAGCTGTGGGGGAGAGCGGGGGGAGGAACGGAGGGGAGATCTCTCTCTCCCCACCGCTCCCTCTCTGCTGACTGCTGCTACTTACCGCTCCCCTGCGTCGGTACCTGAACCTTTTGTCTCGAGCAGGCAGGTACTCGCTAAGGGCAATGCTCGCTCGAGGAATTGCCCTGAGCGAGTATACTCGCTCATCTCTAGTAGCGAACATTGCGTCAATCTAGTAATCTATATAAGAGAACACATAGTTTATATTATGTGTCTACCAGTGACTGAGTGGGAATCTTCTAGCATTCCCTGCTTGATCCGTGTATAAACAGAGCCTGCAAACATGAATTCCACTTATAGGAGTTGACCAGTTGTAAACTATTGTTGGCCTATACTTAAAGGGGTTGTCTCACGCCGAAACGTTTTTTTTTTTTATTCAATAGGCCCCCCGTTCGGCGCGAGACAAACCCAAGGGATGGGTTAAAAAAAAAAAAAAAAAAAGTTTATTACTTACCCGAATCCCCGCGCTGCGGCGACTTCTTTCTTCCTTTACCAAGATGGCCGCCGGGATCTTCACCCACGATGCACCGCGGGTCTTCTCCCATGGTGCACCGTGGGCTCTGTGCGGTCCATTGCCGATTCCAGCCTCCTGATTGGCTGGAATCGGCACACGTGACGGGCCGGAGCTACGAGGACCAGCTCTCCGGCACGAGCGGCCCCATTCACCAGGGAGAAGACCGGACTGCGCAAGCGCGTCTAAAAACGCCAGAAGACAGTGAATTTAGACGGATCCATGGCGACGGGGACACTAGCAACGGAGCAGGTAAGTGAATAACTTCTGTATGGCTCATAATTAATGCACGATGTATATTACAAAGTGCATTAATATGGTCATACAGAAGTGCTGAACCCCACTTGATTTCACGAGACAACCCCTTTAACTCCCTAAGGAAACAGCCTTTTTTTTCCATTTTTGGTTTTTCCTCCCTACTTAAAAAAATTTATTTGCTACTTTATTTCTATGTCTACGTAGCTGTCTTAGGGCTTTCTTGTGAGAGGAGTGGAATTTTAATGAACTGAAAAACTTCTGAAAAGTCGAGTGAAGTGGTTCACTGTGCATTTATGCTACAATGTTAGGAGCTGGGGATACTCTCCTGCATCTGTGCAGCTATGCTGTGAATTGAGGAGTAAGGATATTCCCTAATGTGATAGAAACGGTGGTGTGCAGCATTAGCCCTACGGATCGGAGTTCCTCTACAGAACAGATTTTTTGGATAAAGGCTGAGCTGAATACAAATACTGGAAGGACTTCTGTCTCCTTGTTCCCCTCCTGCCTTCAATATTGATGTGATGCATTGCTGCCAGAGACTACATTACTGATGACCAGGTAAGGACATTTGATAAACCTGTTCTATTGGAAAAAAATAGACTCAGATTGACACTCCGGTTACCATGTAAGGATTTTGAGAAAGCCAATATACAGGTACTGGAGTTTAGGCAATAAAGCTAATGCAGATCCTCTATAATGGCTGATCAGTACATGGTTGCGAGTCACCTTGAGGCCTCCCTCACACAGGCGCTTGCAGTAAATGCAGTGTTTTTCAACACTGTTTACTGCGATTTCAGCAGCGCCGGCATGAGTTATGCCAGTGTTTTGGCTGCGTTTTCAGCACAGCTGATAATGTAGCCAAGAAAGCTGAAAAAAATAAAAATACTCACCTAGTATGAAGTTGTGCCACGCTTTCAGCAGCGCTGCTAACGCTGCCCATTCATTTCAATGAGCAACGCAGGGCTAAAAACGGGCAAAGATAGAACATGCATCGCTGTCAAAGCGCAGCGTTGAAGACGCTGCCTTTTGACTCTTGTGTGAACAACCCCATTGAAGTGAATGGGAGCGTTGAATAGCAATTAGCGCTGCGCTGAAAAGGCAGCGCTAAACGCTGTAAAAATGTCTGTGTGAGGGAGGCCTAAAATGGGACTTAAACTGTTTATCTGCTTGCTATTTCATTAAAGTTTGCTACTAAAAGCATACATGTTGGCTCCCGATACAATGTGAGCTATCCCCTAATAATAAACTTTGTAACTTATTTTTTACTCTTTTTTTGAGTTTGCATCGGGTATTTAGTGCCCCGATGCGATTAAGACAGGCCGCGGGCAACATTTAAAGGGTTAACAGTCACAACTGGTGTAGACTCCTATCACAGTTGTTGCGGTCAGGTACCAGTTGTCAAAGACAGCTGACAATGGCCATGTATGCAGGCATATTACCACCGTGCATTTTGGACATACAGTACAGTACATATATGTTCTGGGGAGGTAAGGGGTTAAGATAGACCATCAGCTCTGTTCCCCTGCAGTGGCCAGGCTTGGTATTACAGGTAAAGTTTCCATCCAATTCAATTGGAACTTTGCCTGGAATACCAAACATGGGCACTTGGTATAGAGCTGCCTCAGTTCTAGTGGACTAGAACACTGCCCCAACAAACAGCTGATTAGCAGTGATCCTGGGTGGTAGACCCCCAATGACCTCTCCAAAGAAAAAGCTAACTGTAGTTTACATCTGGACAACCCCCTTAAGACACTGTATGTTTATGATTTATATTTACTTAAAGGGGTTGCACCAAGTATGTATATGAACATCACTGAGCAAGTTCCCCTAATGTAGGCCATTCTCTATGACCCAGAATGGAGAGCCGCTCAGTAAGAGCGGTAAGCATTCCAGTGGGCCTTTTAGCACCCTGGTATTACAGAACAACTATTAATGTGAATGGTCATTCTATAATGCTACATTTCCCCTGCAGAGGCCATAGAGTGCACATTCAAGTGAATTTCAGCCAAGTAAAACACTGCTGCTCCAACTGATGTGTTTCAATGTAAATCTTGTCATTCCTTAGAGTGGATGGGCTATGACAACAGTTGGCCAGTTCCAGCACCATTGATACATAAGCGAAACAAAAAGGCCAGACTCCAGCGGGCAAAAAAGCACAATTTGTATCACTAAGTAATGGAAAATCATCTCCTGTTCAGATGGATCAAGATTTCTGTTGCACCGTGCCGATGGGAGGTTAGAATTTGGCACAAGCAGCATGAATCGCTGACCCCTTATCAGCCGTTTAGAACAAGCCAGCACCTCCATCTAATCTACAGCAACTACAAGAAGCTTCCTGCCCACAGGGGCCGAAAATCCTGCAAAACAATTTCAACACTTTGTGGAATCTACGCCACGACAAAATAGTGCAGTTCTGAAGACCAAAGGAGAGCCAAGCTCTACTAGATGGGGGGTCTCTAATAAAGTGACAGTTCAGTGTATATCTTATACTGATGGCATATCTTAGCAGTAGCGGTGAAACAATGACTTTAAATTTGTAAAATTGACACTAAATTAAAAAGTAAAGAAAAAAAAACATTTGCTATTATTAAGAACGTTTCATTGAATGAGTCTGTCTTCTGTCAGATGTTCAGCGGTCTGGGGCACCTTGCAGCTCGGTAGCAGCTGCAGAGGTACAAGTCACAGTATGTGCTGGAGAGCCACAGGTATCCCAAGCCTGATGTACAGTGTCTGTACTTGAGCCTTAATCACAGAAGAGTAGAGCTGACTGGCATTTTAAGCACATCTATGTGGCACAAAGTTCTTGTTACTGGCCTGACATCAAAAGCACAGCGTGCACCACATACATGGGCTCTGGGAACTGATAAGATGTAAATGAGAAAACAGATATGATGCAAATTAGGGATTTCCCACAGTGCATCATTGTACCCAGTCAGATAGGAGCACAAATGTCAACATCTGAATCTTATTTCCAGGCAGTCTGATGCCTGCCAGGTTTATCTCTATATAATACATACAATAGATTCCAAGCAAACACAGCCATCCAAGATATGAATATATATTCTGTAGGGGTGGACTGCAGAGAGTGGCCTGTAGGGGGCAACAGACAGCCAGTCTGGTGCCTGAGACAAGGGGCAAACACCCACAGGTGTGATCAGTAAGGAAGATAAAGGTGTTTGTTCCTGCTGCAGTCAGAGGTGAAGTGGGCTGCAAGCCAGAGACTGATCCAGTGAGAAGGACCTGGGTTGTGAGCCAGAGATGTCCAGTGATAGGGACCTGGGCTGTGAGAGCCCAAGACAGATCCAGGGGGAGACCTGGATGCAAGAGGTCTGGAGAGAGACCTGGACGCTGGAAAGAGACTGTTTGTGTGCCTCAGGAAGCTTGGGGTGAAGCCTTCCTGAGGGAAAAAAGAGTGAGTCCTGAAGACAACTGTATGAAGCAGCCCTGGAGAGTGGGTGAGAACCACAGTTGGACTGTTTATCAAAACCTTGAAGTAAAAGGACATTTAAGTTTACGTGTATAAAGTGCCGTGCTGAAGCAAGCTGATATTGCTGAGAATTGTGAGAATAAATAGACATTTGGAGTTTAACCCATTGGTGTCTACCTGTGATGTGAGCGAATTAACCCCCGTGTTGCTACAATTTACATACTGTACACCAATTGGTCAATAGTTGGCATAT
Source organism: Eleutherodactylus coqui (assembly GCF_035609145.1). NCBI lineage: Eukaryota > Metazoa > Chordata > Amphibia > Anura > Eleutherodactylidae > Eleutherodactylus > Eleutherodactylus coqui. Next base: position 41,288,188 of record NC_089843.1, on the reverse strand, counting down.
GCAGTATACTTTCTTCAGTCAATTTGGCCATATCTATTACTAGTGATGAGTAAACTTTTCAAAAGTCCATCCCTTTCATTAACTTTCAGTAACATTTTGTTTAGGTCTGGATTAATTTGAACTAAACTGGAAGTTCACCAACCCCTCTAAAACTGGTGTACTATTGAGGCATTTTTAAGGTTAAGCTAATGCAGGAAAAAAATGAGGGCAGATGAGGAGGACAGTAGAGGAAGGAAGAAGAAGGATGAGCCCTTTAAGCTAACACTGCTTGGGGGTCTTTGTGAAGTTAATTGCAGCCTAAGTACTGTGTATAATTACAGTGGTCTGTGAGAAAGAGCAGTAATCATTGTGAAGCAAACATCATTGAAGCTATGTTCTAGAATATTCAAGTAAAAGCACCACCTAGAGTGTACTGCAGCCAAGCGTATGTGCCTTATATGAGAGTTGTAACACCCAATTATATTCTGTCACTAAACTGGGGAGGACAAAAAATTAAACTTCTCAGTTTCAACCCATCTTGATCTACATCTGTTTTAGAAGGAAACCACTCAAAAAATATGTTACAAGCCACAAAAGCACACAGGGCCACAGAGTATTGTATGGAAGGGGATTTCCCCATAAAGACAGTCCCTCTCCATATTTCCTAGCCTCCCTCTATCAGCTAGGATGGTTGGCAACAAAGTCTGAGATGTATGGGCATCCAATGCTCGCCCGAGTGGTAATGAAAGGCCTTGGTGGCAGGTGAGATCTCAAGCAGGTGTGGCATTGCTTTGCTGCTGGTGAAGCTTAAGCTACAGGAAGTGTCAATAACCAATGGTTTACTGAGACAGGTAGACATCACCTGTCTTTTGGCCCACATAGTAACAGACACCACTGCTTTTTTAATGGTCTATTTGGTACTCAACGGTAACAGCCCACCGGTTAGCTCTAGCGGGAATCACAGAGAGTGGTAAGCGGAGAAGGCAGCATGGATATTGATGCTTAACCAGTTGTAATCTGCCTGAACTGCCGTATTAGACTTCTCAAGATGTATCCTTTGCCATCTCTTACAGCTCTTGGAGCCAGGATCAGGACAATGCTCAGCGTAGTTTATGCAAGGAGCAGCGATGTAACTATAGAGGATGAAGGGGATGCGGTTGCACCCGGGCCCAGGAGCCTTAGGGGCCCCATAAGGCCTCTCTTCTCCATATAGGGAACCTAGTACTATAAGTAAAGCATTATAGTTGGGGGCTCTGTTACAAGTTTTGCATCGGGGCCCGGGAGCTTCAAGTTACACCTCTGGCAAAGAGACTCACTTTCCTTCTCAGCAATCATCTAACAGTAGCGTCATAACACAGAGGCCATGTGGAATGTAGTACCTTTTAAAACACATAGAAACTGGACCCTCCTACCAGCTGCCTTCTCGCCACCACTCTTTGTCTCAGTGACATACAACAACAACCGATTGGTGTGCAGTTATCCTTCAAAAAGAGGCTTGCCTTCATGAAGCATGGCTGCAAGTAGAACTACATCTCAGATCTGTATTATATTACTCTTTCATGTCAGCATGAGGCAGTGGAATCATATTTTCAGAGAATAGGGCACAAAGAGTAGTTGTGGAACCCTAGTCTACTGTAATGAGTAAACATTCGAAGAGAAGTAAAAAGAGAAGGTCTTCGCAAATAAAGTTCCCTCAGTGTATGAACTTATTTTGCAATGCAGAACCAGCACGTTGGCACCCGCCCTTTAACCTCCACCGGGTAGCATAAAAGTACCATAACCTGAGTCATACCTCTAGATCAGTCCGAATGACAGACTAAAGTTTCATAATGGTATTTTGTTTTTGTTTTTCATGCGGAACACACGATAATATAGACATTAGTCTAGACAGCTAGTTATCTCCAGGACAACGAATCTGTATTTAAATATACATTTTACTGAAGATTCCTATTTCTAGAAAAAAACCTTTATTAAATATAATAACTAAAATGGTTAGAGCCGGGCTTCCACTACAAAACACACAAACACTTCACCAAAGGCAAAGTATATTAAAATAAAGTGCAGTATATGACTTGTTCCAGATACATGAATCACTATATTGTGATCCAATAAAAATAAGTATCTACTGGAGTCCTAACAATACCCAAGCTGGGTGTACAGACTTAAAGACACTACTCATAGGTGAATTTGAAGTAAAATTAAATTAGGATTGACTTAAGCTTCAAACGGTTCAACGCGTTTCAACTGCCATAGCGCAGCCTCGTCAGAAACCGAAACCATTAGAAATAGCTAGAGATCACCTTCCACTTATTCTAGGGTAAAGTTCTGGCATAGGGTCTGGGTTCAATGACCCTAATTACTAGTAGGACTGTGTCCCTAGTACATTGCTAGACCTAACCCAAAATGACTCCTACCCCTCCCTTAGAGTACAAAATAATAAAGCAGTTTTGTCTCCAGCCTACCATCAAGGCTGGTGATGCTGCTGCTTTATTATTTTACCCTAGAAAAAGTTGGAAGGTGATCTCTAGCTATTTGAGAAATAGGATTTTAGAGCATCTGATTTAAAATATCGGTTTCGGTTCCTGACGAGGCTGCGCTATTGTAGTTGAAACACGTTGAGCCGTTAGAAGCTTTAGTCAGTCCTAATTTAATTTAATTTAATTTAATTTAAATTCACCTATGAGAAGGTATTTAATATTCATAAGAGTGCAATATTTGGGGACACTTTGTTGATTAGTAAAGTAGTGTCTTCAAGTCTGTACGCCCCTTTTGGGTATTGTTATGACTCCAGTAGATACTTATTTTTATTGGATCAAAATATAGTGATTCGTGTATCTGGAACAAGTCATATACTGCACTTTATTTTAATGAACTTTGCCTTTGGTGAAGTGTTTGTGTGCAAATAATTGATTCTTCTGCCACAGTGAAAAATGTATTTAAATATAGCCTCAACGGAAAAAACATAGCCTTTCAGCTTCCCCTAATCTCTGGGTCACGGGCCGAGATAGAAGAACATCCCTCACCCCTAGGACACTCCCCCTTTCCATTCTTTTTCCCTCTTGTACTGATATTTGGCCTGGCCAGGCCATTGATATCTCAGCGAACCACACCGACGAGATAGGCAACATTGAAAGGTGAGAAAATTTTGGCTAAATTTGATTAGAATGAGCCTAGCTAGATTGCAGATTGTTTTGTATTTACTCAACCATGTTATGTCTGTGTAACTTCCTATATTGTTATATTCTTTATTCGTTAATATATATTCAAAATTCCCACTAAAAATCATTGTTAAAAAGAATATATATATTCTGGCAGCAACATGGCTGCATCGATAAGTGGTTGTCATATCTAGAGAATGACATTTTGGAATTTCTTTGACTTGGGTGCAGGTGTGTAGGAGTGAGGCTCATGACCAAGTAGGACTATTCCAATTTACAACCTTAACGGGGATTATATAGAGGATCAATGGATTTGGTATAAACATGACCATCAAATGCAACCACCGATTCTTCCACGGCCTCTGAGATGAGTCACCATAAAGTGGGATTTCAGCAACTGTCAAGGGCCGTAAAACTTTGCAGTAAATGGACAGTTCTGTCATGGTAAAGTTTTCAGTTTAGTAAGTAAATGGAAATGTACAGAATAAAGCTCTCTACATTTGTTACTCACCAAGCTAGACGTGGCTGTTGAATAGTCTATTGTTCAGGCAACTACTTGCTGCCAAGTTAAAACTTTCTGTTTTGTAGAACTGTCATTATTTTTTTGGTGCAGATACAAAAGAAACTCAGGTATAGAATCAATTGTACACAATATACGTCTGCGTGAAAAGTGGAGGCGGCTACATGTAAACCAGCCAAACCTGAGAGGGGGGAAATGATCTATTATACTACTTTATAGAGGTTTCCTTGACTTTTTATACACATTCATTGAGGCACTACTTAATCCTTCATGGACTTTGTTATTTTTACAATACAGGCCGTTTAACTGAAATACCCTTAGAGACGTTCACACAATTGGCTATGCTGTAGATGTAATCGTTATTTAATGGGAAGGGGGGTACATGCCATAGAGGCAATCTATGGGAATTACGACCGGCCATATCTCCTTTTTTGATGGGTGGTATGGATCTACAGCATACTGCCGCCATATACTCTGCTTTAGCAAAAAAGGCTGTCAGTAAACCAGAGAGACATGTCAGCATGTTTTTAACCCCTTAGGGCTTAGTCACATAATAGCTATCTAGGCAAGGATATTCTGGGTTGGCTTACATCTGTAGCCATGTTGCCAGGTCTCATAAGCTACATTCCAATAAGTGGAGCTGTGGAGGTATTATTCCATCATTCATTCTTAACTTAAAGGATGTGAGGAGGGTGTAGGTGTGAATAAATGACTACACCTCCATTCTTGTCTCAGTGAGGAATAAGGGTGACAAGGATTAGGCCTGGAGGCTCAATTGCAACTTATTATAGGGTGCTTGTCATACCCCTGACTTTCTGGTTTTGGATGTTGGTCCAAGGGAACGTCACAACGTCATCCTCAGACAATGTAAAGCACTGAGTGGAGCATGTCTAGTGTCATTTTGTGCTGAGAGAGTAACATTCTAGTACTGATAGCTTGGCTGGGATATCCTTCTCAGTGAGAATCTTTAAACCACTCCTTTTTGTAGGGGAAACCAGTTATACTTCATATGTTCTTGGCCAGTGTGATCTTGACCTGTCTTCAGTGGTCCTGTGCGCAGCTCTTCAGTATCCAGAAGGTTAGTATCCTGTATTCTTAGTTTGGCGTTCCATGGTGGTATAGCTTGTTCTACCTTTGACCAAAGTTGGCTTCTCTCCTGCAATAAGGTCACCCGTTTTGGACTGAGTGCTCTGATTCACTGGTCCGTCTGGTTTGGGTGGTTCAGGTCATACCTTATTGTCTTTATTACAGTTCCTTGTATTTGCCCTTCCAATCACCTGCGTTGACCCTAGATATCCTGCTTATCCAACTTTGACTCTGTGATTAGTTCTTGAATAAATCTACTTTAGTTGCTCCGACTAGTTTAATCATATGTTACAGTGCCTCTCTTCTATGTATGTCCCTAGCCAATACAGTTTGGTTACATACAAATAGCTATTAGAGTACTGTATTAAAACAGTTGGTATTTCCATGAAGCCTAAAGAGCCCTATACTAAAGTTGCTATCAAAATGGTTACTGTACATTTAGGACCAAGCTATAGAAGGGGAAGGAGGTCAGGAGCACAACTGGCTGACAAAGGGAGTATGACTGCAAACAATTTATCCTACCAAGTACAATATGGAAGGTTATCAGCATACTGTAGATGAAAAGTTCCTTAAAATGCCAATAGCCAGTCATTAGAAAGCGCATTATATAATATACTACAAAATAATATCTGAAGAATTAATTTGGAATTATTTTAGAATACAGTGCAGCCTCGTAGTGTGAGCATGTGTTAAAAGCAAGCAGTCATATGTATATTTATGGAGATTCTCTGTCATGAGGGTTTTATGAGTATAAGGTCAGTTGCGTGTACGAAAACACCTTTCAATTTAAAATTTTATTAGCACTTCTGCTATGCCATAAAGTTGTCTTTTTATGTATCCACTAAAACAGGGCTGTCAAACTTATTTTCATTGAGGGCCACATAAGCCTTATGGTTGCCTTCAAAGGGCCAATTGTAATTGTATAGAAAGGACTTGTTCACATCAGAGTATTTGAGCAGCATAATACTGTTGCAGCCGTTCGGAGGTTCCCACCTTGCTTTCAGGCCAGACCAGGGTTTAGCAGTATTCCTTACCTCTCCTGGAGCTGAGGGGTGTGGTGGTTGCAAGAGTAATGTCAGTCCTCACCTGGTGCTGAATAGCCCTGCTCCTATTTAAGCAGTGCTAGTATTGACTCCTGTGCTGGTCAATGCTTCAGTTGCCGCTGGACAGCTACTGAGGAACACATGAGTGTATTTTTTCTCGTGATGTGCAATTGCGTGATAAAATGTGTGGCATGACCTACTTTGGTGTGTATTACGTACCGCAATAGGCCATTGAAGAGAATGCACAGTGAATAAAGCAGGAAACCTGTATATCTGCACACCCTTTCAATGAGCCGGTCTGCGCTCGTTTTTGTGTATGGAAAAACACAGTGTATTTGCTCACATAAAAACACAGCGGAGTGGCCATAAACCATGAGAGTAAGTGATTTTTGGCTGTGCACGTATGCAGATGAGAGAAGAGTCATCTGGCCAAGAAGGTTCACACTGATTCATAATGTCATGTCTGGTACAACTAGTTATCATGACTGGAGGCGACAAGTTCTGAATCCAAAGACAGAGTCAAACCAGTGGGTGGGCAATCCGGGTATAACCAGATTAAATTAGAGTACAGTGAGGAGCTGTGAAAATGAGGACCTAATTTACCAAAACCACCCAAACCCAATTGGTCCCTCAAGTCATTCACTTGCCCCACAACGAGTCACCCCCACTATAGGGGAGAGACTGAGAACCAATCTGAGTCATACTGGTGATAAAATACACAAGACACTAAACCGTGGAGACTTTAGGAAACTAAGTGCATAGTTAGCCCTCTTAGAACTACAAAATACACGATCTCTGGACAGAATATACTGGCATAGTGCGATGCCCAGAATACAGGACCTGTAACCTGCTCCCTTTGTACCAAGGGACCCGTTTAAATACTTTTACATGGAGAAAGACAACCCAGCCAACCCATCAGTGTTGGGTGCAATAACGTTGAGAGGGTCCCTTTAACTCCTGGAAACCCTCCTTTAATTTGGTACATTTAATTTACATTTCCCTTTAATTAAGTTTTTGATAAGGAGGCAGAACCCAGACATTTTTTGACTCCACAGCTTGAACTAAAATCAAATTTGCCACTTTTCATTTTTGTTAAAAAGTAACCCTCTATGGTCATCACAGAGAAGACAAACTGTGCTTCCCTACATCACAGCACTCGTCAATATTAGACTCACACCAGATAAAGTTAAAAGTAAAAAAAAAAAAAAAATCAATGCTCCCTGTATCTTAATATCTCAGCATTCCCCAACTCTTTTAAGTTTATAGTTTGCTTACAGCAACGTCATGAAACATCAGAGACTTCTCGAGACAAGACCAAGAATCCTTGCCCACATTTAGAATTTTTTTGAATCTCTAATATTTTTGAAATTGCTTGAAACTTAAACTACTTGAAACACAGTAAAGAGCCTGTACCACTCAATAATGTAAAAGGTGCCCTTAATATATGTGTTTACCTAGGTTGCCAATGCACATTTGTATTAATGAGTAAAATTAAGCTCAACTACAGCTTTCGGGGCTAGAATTAGCAGACGCATCCAAAATGTATTCTTAATGAGAATTCACAAACCTTTGAAGATTAAGCACCTGTTCTACCGCGGGAAGCAGATGCTTGGGGGGGAAATATTACTAAGAGTGATGGTATACATTTCTACTTTTCCCTAAACATAAACAAAAATCAATGTCAAACTTTTTTATTTTTTTTTCGAGAGTTTGCTTCAAGAACAGAAATATAATTGAAGTCCTAAGCAATTGAATGGCTGCTCATTCTCAATCAATCCAATAACACAGCCTTAGGCGACTGTACTTTCTTTAAAGTTCCCTACTAACAACAAAGGCATAAAAATCCTGTTTCAGTCAACTTTCAGAGCAAAAAAACATCAGGCTGCCCAGCCTTTGGAGGTGAAGGCACTAACAGGAATGATTAAAAATAAAGGACCTGCAGAACAGGAGATTTGGTATTAAATAAAACATGGAAAAAATTAGGTTAGAGTTAAATTTGTTATTAAAAAGGTCAAAATAGTGTTTTGGGCTACAACACAGGGTTTGGGCATTTATAAAAATGAAATTTTACTTAAAGGGTCATTCACTTAAGATACGCCCTCTTGATATGTTCCATAAAGCATATGGACTTCATTGGAGGTGTTCTAGGATATCAAATCAATAGTCTATATTATACGGGAAGATTGCTATGACTAAAACCCAATTTTCTTTCAATCAATTATATATTGGGTTATGGTTTTAGAGCCCCTGTACAAGAAAACAGGCACTTTGTCAATAGATTACAAGTTTAAATACAAGTTTGAAAATGGGATGCTAGGAAGGGTAATGCAAAGAACACATATGTCGATAACAATGCATTAAGTGGAAGTCTAGAAGACTCCGTCAGTGATTTTCAATGGAGATTTCAATGGAAACACTTATTTTGTATCATTAAATAGGAAACCTATGTCTGACTTGTGTTAAATTCAAGAATTCACAGTGATTAATTCAGTGAATTGTGTTAAATTCAGCAAGAATTCTCCTGCGGTATTGTCATCTCCTGTCTAAGTTTTATTGGTTCAGTTGCTATGTAACTGTTCCACAACTGTTAAATTACAGTGGGTCAGCTGACCACACTGCACAGCCCAGCATCTTTTGGGGAGGAGTTCCTCATTAGCTAACTTATATATAAATATGCTTGGCTTCTGCAGTGTGGTGCTGGTTAGGGCAGAAACAATGTACATTTTAAAATCCAGTATTCCTTGTTTAGTTCCAATACCTTATTCTGGTCTTGTCCCTACAGTTACATCTATTTTAATCCTTGTTTCCTAGCCGGGTAGTTTTTTCTGCTCATTTCCTATTTGTCTCTTTCTAATCTTGCTCATAGTTCTGGTTTGCTTTGTTTGACTTTTGTGTTTCGTGTTCTAGTGCACTCATATTGGGATAGATTCACTAATGCTTTGTATTAGTTAGCAAACAGACTAGACAGTCTTAAAATGTGCCAGATTTATCATAGTAGCTGATACTAAATGATAAATATGGCTTATTTTAAGACATTGCTGTCTAGCAAAATTTTGGTGCAATGTTGCATTTATGCTATGCTCCATTCCTGTAGAGTCTCACTCCCTTCCAGTCAAGCCAAGCCCTTTTTCAGATTTAGCAAAGAAATGTGTAAAACTCTCTAAAACACAAGTTAAATTTTACTTGTGAACCTTGTGCCAGAAAACGGCCATATTTTCAATAATAAATTTGCCTCGCTGCTTTTAAAGAGCATTATTTTCTAAAAGGACTACCAATATGGGTATCTGAGGATCACTCAGGGACAGTGGTGTTCGGTGTTAGGGTCAGTGCTAGGTGTAGATTAGGAAAAGACCTAGTAAGAAGTAGAGTTATGGTTGCATAGAAAGATATAACATCAACAACAGAAAAAGACAATATGCTCAATCTAGTCTGCCTTTATATTATTGCCTTTATATTCCTCTCTTAGGGTGACTACCCACTAGCATTTGCGAATTTGATGCTTTTTTTTTTCCAGGTGTCTTTCTAATCTTAAAAACGCATTGTGGCAAAATCAGAATTTACAGCAAAATCACGATTTTGCATGATGCGATGTTAACATTGACAAGTCCCATAGACCCCAGGAGAAAAAAAAAACGCTGCAAATTTCACAGAGAAAAAGAACTGTAGTGGGTAGTCACCCTTAGGATAGCCATATGTTTAACCTAAACAGTTTGTATTCATTCATTGCTGATTTTCCAACCATTTGGTTTTATGGAGAGGTGTAGAGATGAGCGAACGTACTCGTTTAGGGCAATTACTCGATCGAGCATCGCTTTTTTCGAGTAACTGCCTACTCGGGTGAAAAGATTTGGGGGGTGCTGGAGGTAGCAGTGGGGAACAGGGGGGAGCTCTCCCCCCCCCACCTCCCCTCTGCAACCCCCCGCTCACCAATCTATTTGCCCGATTAGGTAGTTACTCGAAAAAAGCGATGCTCGATCGAGTAATTGCCCTAAACGAGCACGTTCGCTCATCTCTAGAGAGGTGGTGAATTCCACAGCAGAGACAGAGATAAAATTGACATGCTGTAGAATTGAATTCCACACAGCAAGCCCGTTTCCACATAGGTTTTGCGTGGGCTATTTCCGTAGCTTGTGGATGAGATTTTCAAAATCTTGTCCACTTTGCTGCTACTGTAAATGCAGCAAAATTTCCATGAAGAGGGTCCACACCGAAATTCTGCAACAATTCCGCCCCGTGTAAACCCCACCTTAGTCTTTCCTGATAAGTTTCCTTCTGGAGATCTTCCACTGATTTTGTAGCTGTCTTGGACTTGTTCTATTTTAGTGGTGTCTTTCTGTAGCTCAGACCTCCAGCACTGAACACAGTATTCCAGATGTGGTCTCACCAGAGCTCTATACAACGGAATCACAATCTCCCTCTTTCTACTGGTTATACCTCTAGCTATACAGCCGTGCGTCCTACTTGCTTTCTTTGCCTGACTGCACTGTGGACTCATTTTGAGAATGTCAGAACTCAGAACTCCTAAATCCTTCTCTTCTGAAGTCCTGAATAATGCAGAACAGATAATTTGACGCTCATATTGAGGACTTTTTCTCCTTGAGTGAATTATTTTACATTTTGGAACATCAAGCTTTAAACATTAAAGTTTCCATTGTTTTGATAATTTATTAATTGAGGCTAAATCATTCTTCATGTTCAAGACACCGCTAGAAGAATCAACTCTACTGCACACTTTTGTGTCATCACCAAACTGACAGACCTTACCTGCTAAACCTTCTCCTATGTCACTTACCAGCATATTAAAAAGAATAAGACCCAGACCAGACCCTTGTCCTACACAAGGTTGTTTTTTCTGTTTCCATTAGCCGTCTGATTCATTATCTGAGTATAAACATCATAAATGTCATCAATAATAATAATGATCTTTACGAGTATAGCGCCAACTATACAATCTTTATCTGTATAGCGTCAATCATTTCCCATCACCATGTTGTTCCTGTCATTCATTGTTGAGTTCCTAGTCTTGTATTCTCTATTTCTGTTGACATGTGCTCCATATATTCATTCTTGAAAATCTCTGTTGCATAATTCGGCTTTATGGTAAGTCCTGGGGGTGTCTGAGTACAAGGGGACACCAATCGTACCCAGGAAAGGCAACTACTAAAGGTGAAGTCAAGTCTAGTGTCCAACCGTTATTAGTACAGCCTGAACCTTTCACTTTATTTCACTGTATTATTACACTGTTTATCAGCCAGTAGCGTTCTTGTACTGTTTAGATTATACTTGTTTGACAGTAGAGAGACAATAGGCAGGTCAGGAGGGGGGGTGCTGTGCTCCTGCCCTGCCTATTGCCAGCCATCACGTTAATGTCCAAGTCCTCTGATTATGTTTTGCTTTCTAATGTCCTTGTACAGGTAAAATGAAATTAACGGTCTCTTCTATATTCTGCTAGGCCGCAGTCTTTTTGCTATGAATCAAGCAAGTCTCTGCGGAGTGACTTGACAAAATCATTCCTTAACAGTGACAGCCGTACGAGATGAGGGCATTCTTCCCACAGCTTAAATGGATATATGACAAGGGAATATTAATTGCACAAGACAAGGCATTTAAAGGCATTAGCTCAGCACCACAAGTCTATTTTATTCAATTAGGGTAATTCATCACTGTAAATAACTGTTGAAAAGCTATGGCTAATCTCATGTTTTCCTGTATTTTTTTTTTTTGCCTCTTGGTATTTCGAGGGAGGACAGCCAAGTAGAGGGCACATGAATATGTAACCGGTAGCATGTTATTCTGTATCAAATATTACAGCAACATTCACATGGAAGCCAAGAAAGAAACCTCGCATTATGTTATGCTAATGACACTGCTTAGCTCATACATTAGTTGGAAACACAGTGGAGGCATCTACAGAATTCTCAAAAACAATCTCTGTAGCCCATGAAAAAGCTAATTACAGAGAGCCCCGCTAATGTCACCCCCTAGGTATCAACAGTAATCTCTCAGAAACCCAGCAATAAGTGTTTATTCCTTTGAAGTGCCACCACTGGCATAAAGAGCCTGTAGCATACACTCCTCACCCTTGTGCCACCACTGGCATAAAGAAGCTGTAGCATACCTCCCTCACCCTGGTGCCACTACTGGCATAAAAAAGTTGTAGCATACCCTCCTCACCCTGGTGCCACTACTGGCATAAAGAAGTCATAGCATACCCTCCTCACCCTGGTGCCACTACTGGCATAAAGAAGCTGTAGCATACCTTCCTCACCCTGGTGCCACTACTGGCATAAAAAAGTTGTAGCATACCCTCCTCACCCTGGTGCCACTACTGGCATAAAGAAGTCGTAGCATACCCTCCTCACCCTGGTGCCACTACTGGCATAAAGAACCTGTAGCATACCCTCCACACCCTTGTGCCACTACTGGCATAAAGAAGTCGTAGCATACCCTCCCCACCCTGGTGCCACTACTGGCATAAATAAGCTGTAGCATACCCTCCTCATCCTAGTGCTATCCTCCTGTCAGCAGGGGTGCTGCATTGCCATAACTACTGGTGTGTGGTGATAATGTTCAATTGTGGTGGCATATTTAAAAAGTCAAGGGCTTTTTGACTTTTGTACATATATCAGTTGCTCTTTTCTGGATGATGCCACTAGCCAAGTATTGACTATTGCATTGATCGCAATGACTAAAGACTAGAGATGAGCGAGCATACTCGCTAAGGGCAATTTCTCGAGTGAGCATTGCCCTTAGCGAGTACCTGCCCGCTTAGAAGAAAAGGTTCGGCTGCCGGGCGGGTGACAGGTGAGTTGTGGCAGTGAGCAGGGGGAGCGGGGGGGGGAGAGGGAGAGAGAGATCTCCCCTCCGTTCCTCCCCGCTCTCCCCTGCCTCTCCCTGCCCGCTGCCGGCAGCCGAACCTTTTCTCATCTTGAGCGGGCAGGTACTCGCTAAAGGCAATGCTCGCTCGAGCAATTGCCCTTAGCGAGTATGCTCGCTCATCACTACTTAAGACCGATTTTGACTTAAGAGTTGTTAAATCTCTGCATCCCACTTTTAAGGTATTTTTTATTTATTCAATAAAGTTTATCGAAGCTATTATTGGACATCCCAATTTTTTTCTCTTTGCACAGGCCTGCTAGGCTAAGTATGGTCTGTGCATCAGATTGAATCTAGCCTGATTACCAGTTGGTTCCCTTTAGGTCTGTGACCCCAGAATGCGATATAAAATCATGTGACAAGTTTTCCGTGGATCAGTTTTAGTGTGAATCCACATTAGATGGGAATATCCAGCGATCTGAGCGACTTGCAACGAAGCTTGGTCATCGACGCCAGACTAGACATGGCCAGGACTTCACTGCCAACCTTGTAGGGGTTTTCTTGTGCAACAGTATGGAGAGTATACCAAGGATGTGTAATTGAAAAACATCCAAGAACAGGATCCTGTGGAGGTAAATAACCCTTCAACAAAAAGAGGTCAGAGAAGAATTTCAAAAACCGTCCTGGCAAATTGATGGTACATAGTCAGATTACAGCCCAATATAATGCTGGTGCTCCAACTAATGTGTCCAAATGCACAACTCATTGTTCCTCAACATAGATGGTCTATAACAGCAGATGACCAGTTCTATCCCCATTGTGTCTTAGGGAGGCAGAAAGGCGAGACTCTAGTGGCCAAAAGGAAAAAAAAAATGAATCACTGAGCAACGGAAAACCATCATCCAGATCTCTGTTGCACCATGGGAGGTCAGAATTGCTGCAAGCAGCATGAACCGATGACCCCTTCCTGTCAGACTATGTCAGTATCTCCATCTAATCTGCAGCAACAACAAGGCGTTTTCAGTCCGCATGGCCTTCAGAATGGTTTCAACACGTAGTGGAATATTTGCCATGACGAATTTCTGTGTTTCGGAAGGCCAGCAGAGGTCCAATGCGCTACTAGATGGACATTTAGTGACTGAGGGGATTTTTGAACATCCACAGACTGCCTGCATACAGGGACAGAGGGTAGATACAGGCTGCTTTGGTGAGGAAGATGCCACTTCTTCCTTGACAGGATGTATTACAAGGTTTCATGTATTCACAAATGCTACTGATTTATGAAGACATGGACAGGTATCTTAATGTTCTACACTAAACATATCAATTCTCCGTATTTCATGACGTTGCGTTGTCTCCTTTAATGAACATAGAATGACATTGTGTTCTTTGGAAATTGACTCTTGTAGCCTTTTCAGTTATTCTAATAGGTAGGAGAGCGGGCTGACGTTTTCTGCTCATTAGCTCCCGGTCATACATTTATTTCAGTGCTATCAATTTATCCTCTGTGTTATTCTGGCTTAATCACTCTTGTATCTCTATGGTAAATTATAAAATTTTATTTGCAAATTGACTGCATTTATAATCAAAATTGTGCTTTAGCATCTTATCCATAAAGATTTATAGAGAGTATCGCAGCAGCAAGTTGGCCACATGCAGGTGTGAAACGCGTGGGGATGACTAACAAGTGTGTTTACTGAGCAGCCTCTGAATATGCAGTACGTGGCTTCTGCATGTAAAATGCCATCATTAAATGGTCACCTCGATTCTCTTCGCCTCATGCCTGAATAAAACACTGTGAAAAATGGCAGAAAAATGCAACACTTAACAAAGTTGTCTGTTCTTGTCTATGTGTGCGGGGAGATATGAAAGGGAAATGCTCAATCTTCATTCATATGGATACTGAACAATCTTTTCACTGATTTGTATTTGGTTTTCTTAAAACATGGTTGACCGAAGAAACAAACAAGAGCAATTACAGGGAAAAAAAATTCCCAGTAGTACGAATCGCCCCGGGGATGTATGTGTACATGAGATCTTCAATGCAAGGCTGAGGAGGCACAGCAGAGACAAATATAGAAGAGATGAAAGGAAAGATGGGATGCAAGACGCATGAGGACAAAGGAAATGTCCGAATCCTGGATATGGGAAAGGTACGGAATGTGCAATTATGTGTACAGATGTAGCAATCATTAACTTGAGTGGTGCATCGCAATACTCTATTTGCAGCCATGCAGTACATTATAACACGTTAAATCAGGGGTGCCCCAAGGCTTTATGCTGTCTGAGGTGACGTGTGAAATGACTCATTTTACAGGTATTGAAAGCGCAATACACAAGATACACAACACATATTTGAACCTTGTCTGAAGCAACAGAGTAATAGTGCCCCCAGTAGTGACCCCAATAGGAAGTTTGCTTCCAGTGACTCCAATAGTAATAATGACCCTTTTATTGTCCCCAGTGGTAGTAGTGCCCCCAGTAGTAGTAGTTTCCCCTGTTAGTGGCCAGACCTAGTAGCAATAGTGGCCCCCATAAGTGGACACAGTAGTAATAATGATGCCCAATAGTGGCTCCAGTAGTAATAGTGACCCCTATAGCGGCCCCAGTAATAGTTCCCCCTTTTAGTGGGCCAGACATGGTGGTAATTGTGACCTCTGTTAGTGGCCACAATAGTAATAGTGATGCCCAATAGTGGCCCCAGTAGTAATAATGATCCCCAAAGGGACCTCAACAGTAATAGTTCCCCCAGTAGGAAGCTTCCTCCCAGTGTCACCGATTGTAATAGTGACACTTATTGTCCCCAGTGGTAGTAGTGCCCCCAGTAGAAGTAGTTTCCCCTTTTAGTGGCCCAGACCTAGTAGTAATACTGGCCCCAGTTAGTGGCCACAATTGTTATAGTGATGCCCAAAAGTGGCCCCAGTAGTAATAGTGAACCCTGTTAGTGGACACAGTAGTAATAATGACCCCCACAGTGGCCACAGAAGTAATAGTGACCCCCATAGTGACCCCCAGCAATAATAGTGTTCTCCATAATGCCCCCAGTAGTAATAGTGTCCCCATATTAAGCCCAGTAGTAATGGTGAGTCCCATAGTGGCCCCATTAGTGATAGTGCCTCAAAGTGGCATCAGTAGTAATAGTGATCCCATATAGTGGCTCTATAGTAATAGTGATCCCTGTTGGTAGCTCCAGTTGTAATAGTGATGCCCAGCTGAGCAGCCAATGAGCAACCATTTAACTCACTTAGTAACGTAGCACGTTAAGCCGAAAAGACACGTCCCATCTAGTTCAGTCTATTAGCCCCAATGTTGATCCAGAGGAAGGCAAAAAAAACCCCAATGAGGTAGAAGCCAATTTTCCTTATTTTAGGGGAAAAAAATCCTTCCGGACTCCAAGTCTGGCAATCAGAAGAATCTCTGGATGCCCGACACTTCTGAAGTAATCAGTGATATAACCTGTAATATTGCATCACTCAAGAAAGGCACCCAGGCTGCTCTTATATCAAATTCGTCATCACCATGTCCTCAGGCAGAGAGTTCCATAGTCTTACTGCTCTTACAGTAAAGAATCCCCTTCTATGTCGCTGAAAAATCCTTTTTTCCTCTAGACTTAGAGAGTGCGCCCTTGCTACAGTCACAGTACTGGGTATAAATAGATGATAAGAAAGATCTTTGTATTGTCCCTCTGATATATTTATACATAGTTATTAGTTCGCCCCTCAGCCGTCTTTTTTCTAAAGTGAATAACACAAATTTTGATAACATAGGATATGCGCTTCTTGACTACCTGTGACCAAAACTGCACCCAATATTCATTTTGTGGTCTGGCCAGTGACTTGTAAAAAGGAAGAACAATGTTCTTATTGTTCATGCACTCATAGACCTCTTGATGCACCCCACAATCCTATTTGCCTTGGCAGCAGCTACCTGACACTGGTTACTCCAGTTAAAGGAGATGTCCCGCGCCGAAACGGGTTTTTTTTTTTTTAAACCCCCCCCCCGTTCGGCGCGAGACAACCCCGATGCAGGGGTTAAAAAAACCACCCGCACAGCGCTTACCTGAATCCCGGCGGTCCGGCGTCTTCATACTCACCTGCTGAAGATGGCCGCCGGGATCCTCTATCTTCATGGACCGCAGGGCTTCTGTGCGGTCCATTGCCGATTCCAGCCTCCTGATTGGCTGGAATCGGCACGTGACGGGGCGGAGCTACACGGAGCTACACGGAGCCCCATAGAGAAGAGGAGAAGACCCGGACTGCGCAAGCGCGGCTAATTTGGCCATCGGAGGGCGAAAATTAGTCGGCACCATGGAGACGAGGACGCCAGCAACGGAGCAGGTAAGTATAAAACTTTTTATAACTTCTGTATGGCTCATAATTAATGCACAATGTACATTACAAAGTGCATTATTATGGCCATACAGAAGTGTATAACCCCACTTGCTGCCTCGGGACATCTCCTTTAAGCTTACAATAATTAAAATCCCCAAGTCATTGTCAGTGTTTCCCAGTGTCAGCCATGTCAGAGTTTCCCATTTAGTGTGTAATGGTGACATGTATTTCCTCTGCCCATGTGCAGAACCTTACATTTATCAGTGTTAAACCTCATTTGCCACTTCTCTGCATCCAACTTATACAGATCCATTAACAATCGCATTGTGTCCTTTCTTGTCTTAAAGGGGTTGTCCCGCGAAACAAAGTTGGGGTATACACTTCTGTATGGCCATATTAATGCACTTTGTAATGTACATTGTGCATTAATTATGAGCCATACAGAAGTTATTCACTTACCTGTTCCGTTGCTGGCGTCCCCGTCTCCATGGTGCCGTCTAATCTTCAGCGTCTAATCGCCCGATTAGACGCGCTTGCGCAGTCCGGTCTTCTCCCTTCTGAATGGGGATGCTCGTGCCAGAGAGCTGCTCCTCGTAGCTCCGCCCCGTCACGTGTGCCGATTCCAGCCAATCAGGAGGCTGGAATCGGCAATGGACCACACAGAAGACCTGCGGTCCACCGAGGGTGAAGATCCCGGCGGCCATCTTCGCAAGGTAAGTAAGAAGTCACCGGAGCGCGGGGATTCGGGTAAGTACTATCCTTTTTTTTTTTTAAAACCCCTGCATCGGGTTTGTCTCGCGCCAAACGGGGGGGCTATTGAAAAAAAAAAAAAACGTTTCGGCACGGGACAACCCCTTTAATTACTTTGCATAATTTTGTATCAACTGCAAATATTGATATGTTACTGTATAATCCTTCTAACAGGTCATTAATAAATATACTAAAAGGAACAGGGCCCGGTACTCCCCCTTGTGGTACACCACTAGTAACAGTGACCTAATCAGAGTATGTACCATTTATAACCCCCCTCTGCTTCCTATCACTGACCAGTGACTTACCCACTTACACACATTCTCACCCAGACCAAGCATTCTCATCCTATATATACCAGCCTTTTATGTAGCAGTTGTTCTGTAGTTCTGCATGATGGTATTATTTGGGCACTGTATGAGGATCTTATTCGGGCACTGTGGATATTATTTCAGGACTGCATGATTGTGCTATTTGGGCATTATATGATGGTATTATTTGGCATCTGCATGGCAATATTATTTGGTTTATATATGACTGCTGTATTAAGGCACTGTATATTATTACTTGGGCACTACAAGAGGATATTATTTGGGCAATGTGGTTTTTTTTTTTTAGGCAATACATGATAGCATTATTTAAGCACTGTATGACGATATTATTTGGACACATTGTGGCGGCCTATACAGGAGCGTAACTATAGAGGGTGCAGGGGATGCGCTTGCACCCGGAACCCAGGAGCCTTAGGGGGCCCATAAGGCCCCTCTTCTCCATATAGGGAGCCGAGTACTATGAATAAAGCATTATAGTTGGGGGCCCTTGTACAGGTTTTGCATTGGGGCCCAGAAGCTTCAAGTTATGTCTCTGTGCAGCATGGTTTAGGTATGGGTACGGGTACAGATACAGATAAGGGGGGGGGGGGGCCCAGTTCATGTTTTGCATCAGGGCCCCTGAGCCTTTAGTTACGCCCCTGGGCCTATACCTGTACCTACATTTACTGAACCAGACGTTGTATCCGCTCTGCAATACACTGACTTTCCTTTGATGGACCCTGCTTATTATAGTGGTGAGCTTGAACTACCCTTACTTAGAGATATTAATGGGGAATCACTTCTCATAATGCCCATACACTATATTGATCAGAGTCTTGCTCTTGAAGATCTGGCCTATCCATGTATTATATAAGTGACCGCAGCAATCAGCTGATCTGATTTACAAAATAGTTCATTATGATAAGACAAAATTTGTATAACGAGTAGGTAGCATCCACTCCTTGATTTACATGTGCCTTGACCTCAAGCCTGTTCTTTACTGCTAGTTCCTCATATATTAACACCACTGTATGGCCGTATAGCTTGAATTAGTGATGCTTTTGTGTGTAGATCCTCTATTCTTCTGTTCCAATGGCTTATTTCTAAATCATAAACCTACATAAAGCCCACTGTGTAAAAAATAAAACAGGCTCTAGAAAACTGTTAAACATTTTTGTCCTTTTCTGAAGTGAAACATTAAAGGAGTTGTCTCTCTTCTAAATATTTTGATGCAGGAAGCAGACAGCTCCATACATTGCTCAGTGGGCCAGGTTGGTACTGCAGGCTGAGTTCTATTGAAGTGAATGGGATGCAAGCCTGCAGTACTAACCCAGGCCACTGTGCTGTGTATGGAACTGTCTGCCTCCTGCATCAAAGCAGCTAAAAGTGGGACAACCCCTTTAAAATACAAAATGGTGATGATAATCGTACCAGATGATAAAATAATAATCCTTCCAGAGACACGGGCTCCCTTCCCACACATTGTATCATAAAGTTTTTTCAATTATTTTATAGGGTTTTATATGGTTTTATATTTTTTCTAGTTTTCATGCTTTTTAATTTTTGAGATTTTTATTGTTTAAGTATATACTATTATTTACAAATCAGTTATCAACATTGTAAGATTTCCTTGTATACAATGGTCTATGGTAATATTTTCTCAGGATCAGGAAACAATTTGCTTTGCTCTGATCCTTGGACAATTTGGACTTTTACATCATCAAAGCATACTTTTTGGGGGTGGGGACACATAATTTTTTGGGCGGGTTACATACTTTTTGGTTTCAGGGGATTCACATACCTTTTAGCATGTGCAAACATTTTTCTGGATGTTCACACACTGTTAGGGGGTGCACATACTTTGTGAGGGTACATATAATTTCCGTGGGGGGGAGGCACATACTTTTTAGAAGGGAATGCATATACTTTTAAATAAATGAGTTCTCACCAATAGTTCTTAGCTGTTATATATTAGAAGGATTAACAGTAAAGATGAGCGAGTATACTCGCTAAGGCACATTACTCGAGCGAGTAGTGCCTTAGCCAAGTATCTTCCCGCTCGTCTCTAAAGATTCGGGGTCCGGCGCGGGTGACAGGTGGGTTGCGGCGGGGAGCGGGGGGGGGAGAGAGGGAGAGAGAGATCTCCCCTCCATTCCTCCCCGCTCTCCCCCACCCCCTGAATCTTTAGAGACGAGCGGGGAGATACTCGGCTAAGGCACTACTCGCTCGAGTAATGTGCCTTAGCGAGTATACTTGCTCACCTCTAATTAACAGCTCTTCCTCTTACCACAGCACCTTCACAGCTAGTAGTGATCTAGAACGTA
Organism: Eleutherodactylus coqui; assembly: GCF_035609145.1. Taxonomy (NCBI): domain Eukaryota; kingdom Metazoa; phylum Chordata; class Amphibia; order Anura; family Eleutherodactylidae; genus Eleutherodactylus; species Eleutherodactylus coqui. The sequence goes on along the minus strand of NC_089843.1, from coordinate 41,267,870 downwards.
TTTTGTTTACATATTATAGATTATGTCCAACAACGTCAGCCATTTTGAACCAAATATTTCTTTTCTTGTATGACTTAATACAATGACGGGTCACTGATGGGCAAAACCTTCCAATGATACCTTTCCAAGATACCTTTCAAGATGCTGATAAAAAAGATATTTTTATTCCATAATGTTCCTTTAAGTTAAATGTCTATTTCTTGGAATCTTTAAGAAGTGTGTGATGAATATCAGAGAAATACATTCTGAACACATCAGAAATCATTATGGCAGCAGAATGTACTTCTTCTATTTTCTTGGAAAATGTAGTACAGTAGAACTAATTTCCTCCATTGTTCTCTTCTAATCTGGTGCGCTGATCTTTTTTTTATATCATTCAGGATGTGCAAATACAATGCATGGCAATTATTACAGTGAAGAGCACAAAGCAAAAAGATTAACAGCACTTAATAAATCTAAGGTGACATCTGCCTTATTCTGCTGCTGAGGCCTGCACACAGTGTGGAGCGAGAAGCTGAGATATGGTATGGTACGGAATAGGGGTGCTTAGTGGCATCGACATACATTAGCAAGGGTGAAACTAATTAGGATGTTATGTGCAACAGTAATTAAAGTATCTAGGAGGAAATGTTATAGTGGAACTATACTTGCAATTAGTCAAAATAAGGAGGTTCTAAGCTACCACCAATACTCCACTACCCAAGTATTGCAAGGGTCTGTATGTGCAGATCAACCAGGTTGAAGGTGTCCATCCCCTAAACTGTTGAGAAGTCGGTGAGTACTGTGGTAGTATGTTACTTTAGAGGGGCTTTCTAACTTTGTACTATTGATGACCTATGCTCAGCAGAGGTTATCAATAGCAGGTCATATCAAACTTGTCTACAAGGCAACAAATGCCCTGAATTATGTCTACCCTTGCATAAAACATGCTTCTTTAAAGTCAATAGTATAACATGAACTAACAGGCACACATGTGGTTTACAAGCCCAAGGACCCTGGAAGTTCAAGCGTTTAATAAGTTCCATATAGAATGGTTAGATTCTGGAGTATATTCATACATATATTTAGCATTGCAGTGTCCGAGCAGTGGGCACTCAGCCTAGGAGACAGCGATGTAGAGTTTGGGCCTTGTTATGGGTAGCCCGGGACCCGTCCAAGTTACTAAGGGGAGGTCTTGTACAAAAAGGTAACCGGTACATGGTTTACCTTAACAGTCTGTTGTCACGGGTGATGCCACCGTTCCTTCCTCTGCGGTGAATCCGGATGATGAAATGCATGGTCCACACACACACGGAACGTTTAAACAGCAAAGTCGGGAATGGCTGGCAGTGCTCATTTACTTGTAGAAAAACTATTTATAGTCCAATCACAAGTACAAACTCACGCCACCAGGAAAATGGTGTAGAAATCACAAAGTGGTGCGACAGGGAGGAAGTCACAGGTGGACAGATAGATCTACAGTCTTAGTTATCTGTAGGGTTCTGTTCCTGGTACCAACTCTGTTTACTCTCGCCAGCTCTCTACCAGTCGGCACTCACATTCGGCAGACACGTCACACTGCGATGGTGGCTCCACTCTCTCTCTGTTCATCAGTGGCTCAAGGCACCACTGGCATCTCCTGGGCAAAGCAGGCTCAGGGAAAGCTGAGGTTATCTCTCAGTCTCTTCCATCTCAGCCCACATGGAACTGAAGCTGCCCGTGTGGCTCACTTGTAAGCGAGAGAAGTCTAAGTCAGAAGAACCATGCAAACAACTTGCATTCACATATATAAAGTACGATCTCGTGACAAACAACAAGATACATTCCTCAGGCATCTTACATACCAGACAATTAACTCAATCAGTGTTGCAGTCATGTAATACACATCATATTCATGCAACATGGACACTGACAAAACAAAGCACGAGACAAATGCATTCATATATTATGGAGGGGCCGGGACCCCGTTAATTCTGGGCCACAATAGTATGATACTAAAATCCCAGACAAGAGGTATAAGAACATGGCTCAAGCCCACAATGCAGGAGTCACTTTAATATGTTCTACAACTCTCAGCAATCCCTACAGTTTAAAGATCAACATAGCCCACTCCGACATGTTTCACCACAGAATGTGGCATTCCCAGAGGTTATACACTCATGGGCCGGTCACTCAAAACAATTAAATAGACAAAGGGAGGTACCCATAATATATGAACAGCCAATCCAAAGTAGAGATCAGAACCCCATGAGATGCTCTATGAATAATAGCAATCAGAGTCCTTGATGGATGGAAAAAAAAAATAAGGTAGTAAAACCACCACATGGGTAACATCCCTTAAAAGTGTCTGGTACTTATGGTACTAAACAGCTTGGCCCTTAAGGGATTAAGGTAACAATGGGTGAGTGTGTCTCATTGATCAAGGGGTCCTCTATGGATATCACTGGTCTACTCTCACTGGTGTTACGTATGTCCTGGACAAGGAGGGCATACAACGCAAAAGAGGCACAACTTTGCACAACTAATGAAACACAACCGTGGAACACAAACAGAGAACTAAATATCAGCACCTCTATAAGCACCGCGGGGTGCAAAACACAGTCACAAACAGGAAAACACAACTAAAGGGAAAATGAAGCCCTAAGAACCCCTTACCCAGGAGGGGACACTACTGGATCGGCAGGGTGATTGCTCTAATAAAGAACAGACCTCCGCCTAACCGCGGTGAGACCTGTCATCACTCGCTTGACACGCCGCCCCTCAAAACCAGGAAAGGCAGAGATACTGCTAAAACGTAGTTCCGGCCTAAATGCAAGAGGGTGAAACCTGCCCAGCTGCAACAACTGGATCCTTGATTGTGGAAAGCTTTGATTTCACCTGCGCTGTAAACTATGTCTTGTAGAGCGGAGCGCCGCTGTATTACTAATCTACACATTACATATTGCTAGATCCTAGATACCAAGGAATACAAAAAAAAAAACTGTAGACTTTCTTTCTCCTGAGTCCAAATAATAAATTAGCATTCCATACCACATTGTCTGATGCGCAGGGATTATAATTCATGATTCATTAAAAGAAATACATTATTACTATTATTCCCTTCATCTTTGTTATTTTCACTAATTCCCAAATCAGTTGTCCAATTAATAATACAAAATGGTAAAGAATGGTTATAGACCTTTAACTGTTTAATGATAATTGCTTTTCTCCAATGGATCCCAATTAAAATAACATTCGTTTTATTTGGACATCAATAAACGTATTCTGTTTCTGTCATATTGAAATACAGATAACTTTTTTCATTGGATTTACGGTACAGAAAGCTTTACTGTCTTAGATTAATACAATGTAAATATTAACCCGTTAGTGACCACAATTCGCCTTTACTAACAGGCTTTAAACACCCACATACATCTTTTTAAGGGCTTATTTAGACAACTGTATATTGGCTCGGTTTTCACGCCGAGCCGATATACGGTGTCCTTGTCTGCAGGGAGGGGAGGATGAAAGAGCCAGGAGCAGGAACTGAGCTCCCGCCCCCTCTCCACCCCTCTACACTATTTGCAATAAAAGGGGGCGAGACAGGGGCGGAGCTAAGTCACAGCACTTAGCCCATTGGAAATAGTGGCGAGGGGCGGGGAAGGGGCGGGAGCTCAGTTCCTGCTCCTGGCTCTTCCATCCTCCCTCCCCTGCAGACAAGGACACCGTATATCGGCTCGGCGTGAAAACTGAGCTGATATACGGTCGTCTAAATAAACCCTAAGTCGGAGGCTTGGTTGCGTACTGACAACCAGGCTCCTGCAATTACAGCCAGGAATGGGGAAACCTCAGATCCTGGCAATTTAACCCCTTACATGCCACAATCAATAGTACCTGCAGCAGGTAAGCAAATGACAGGGTGAGGGGGGGGGGGGGGGGGGGTTCCTCTTGAAACGTATTAATACCCTGCAATGTGATTGAAAGGTAATACTATGTTTCCATGGCAGCCGGAAGCCTGATAAAGACCTACTTGCCAGCCATTAGGTCCCGCCTCCAGAAAAGTTGAACAAGCTGTCTTTTTAGCGATAATTGTTGTGTGTAACTGCACTGACATCGTGCAGTTTTTGTTATGCTGTCGCTCATCGTTGTCCCTCAGCGTGATTAAAGACAACAATGATTCTTATCAGGGATTCACAGCGGAATACAGCTGATACTATTGTTTCAGCTGTATCCTGCTCCCTGATGACAGCTGGGTATGGTCCAGCTCTGCTCTCCATACTCGGCACAGAGAGCTCGGCTGTATAGCAACCAGGTGCTCTGAGCAGAGAACAGCTAGATGCAGAAGACAAGCAGGGACACCCCGCTTGTCTTCAGCATCCTTCGCTCGGAGTGCTTGGCTGTATAACAACCTGGTGCTCCATGCAGAAAACAGCTAGATGCAGAAGGCAACCGGAGACACCCCGCTTGTCTTCTGCATCCTTCGCTGGCAGTGATCATCTTGCGCTATAAATGACACAATGATTATCACTCAAAAATCGCTTGAGCGACATCTTTTGAGCGATAATCGTTGTGTCTAAATGGGCCTTAATAGGCTGATATCATAGATATAGTAGCGGTTAAACAATCTCATTTTCAAGTCCCCTTGAGGCACTAAAAAATGACATGAAAAGTTCAAGAAAGTTTAATTTTTTTAAAAATCCAGGTAAAAAAATATGCTTTTCTTCACAAAACCCTTTTTAGGCTTTATGCACACGAGCGTATATCAGCCGCTGTTTTCACGGCCGGCTTGTATACGCTACCATCTGATGCATTGGATTCTATATAATTCTCTCAGAGGCACCACTATAGTTTGCACATATAGCCGAGATCTTTAATATGTTTCACATTGTGTCAGGGCCCCTGCCGGCAAGGAGGCCGGCCCGATCACCTGATGGTCACATGACATTGTTGGGGGGCGTATATGTTTAATTATCTCCATGATTTATATAGTATAACATTATATATCTGGGACCCACCTAACATTACGGCAGGCATTCATAGTTATTACGGAGCGTAGATAATTTAACAACCGCCTCCATGATCTGCAGTGTATGTCCCCGTGTATCGGGTAGAAAAAGAGGCCAGGCCCAATCACGTGATGATCGGGCCTGACCCTCTTAGGGTGCGTGGTTATGAAGAAGCCAAGCATGTGTCGTGACATGACCCTCTAGCGGAGCATGGTTACACAACTCATATGTATTCTACCCTTTCACAAGATCTGCCTGTAAAGATGAAACGCATCGCCGAGTGAGTAACAAGTTATCTGTAGTGGCCCAGAACACCATCCTGGTCCCCCCAAAAAATGTCATACATGTTATGTCCCATGTGGATGCACTGTGCAAAGCTGGCATGTCATATCCAGTGAGTATGTTGCACAGTTGCAGCGTCTGAAGGGTTAACTTTAATGAAAGCATTGCATGTCTGCAAATGTATCAGCTTGTCTCGTCATGTGGTACTAGTGAGGTTATAAATGAGAGAGATTGAGAGCCGGAAAGGGGTCTATCTTCAGGAGGTCCAACAGAGTGCTTACACAGAGCAGCATGGAAGCACCTTTAGCTTCCATGTAGATGAAGATGGAGGAAAAAGAGCGACATCCCTTAGCGTTTGGAGTGTGGATGTGAGAGGAGTGAGGCCCTGCAACAGAGAGAGAGCGCACTACCCCAGTTTTTGAAACAGGTACCCGTTCACACCACAGGCTTTTCCTGTGCGGCTGTCCATAGTTAGGATCACTGCACAGAGGTACTTTATCGAGACACCCACACATCTGCCATGAGGGGTGTATATTGGCTAAGCCTTCCTAAATAATTATTGGCCAGAGTGTCTGCGGAGTAACCTCTAACCCCCGTTCCTCTCTGGAGTACTCCACATCCAGGACCAGTGACATAGATATAACGTGAACTATAGGACCGTATTCATCCTGTGTATCCGCCCTAACTCTGAACTACAGCCTGTCAATGTTTGCTGTGAATTGTACCTGCATTACTTGTAATATAAGTTATTATTTAAGTAAAAGTTATACCGAACCCTAACCGTTCCTAGGGAACCGAGGTACTACACACAAGTCTCCATGTTTATTACTCCGCTGCATAGAATAACAGTGTGTGGGAACGGTGGTGTCACAAGTGATTTGTATTACTACTCCCCCATCCCATTTATTGATGCTCTCTGCAATAGGAGTGTCGAAGCTGGCCTGCAATCTTGCTTTGGCCTTGGCTATGTGTCATCCCTCAGGACCAGAGCCTGGTAAGTGCCACCATGACGAGACAGTACTTGTCCCTCCCAGCTCTTCACGTTAGCCAGGGGGCCAGGGTCACCCCTCTGGGGTGTTGCATATCCTCCTGCATGGATAGACCGCCCGACTTCATCACATCCTTCCTCTAAGAAGCCAGCAATACGCTGTCTATCTTTTATGCCCATGATACATTTTTTAGATGCTGGGGTTGTGTACTTTTTTCCCCCCTATCTCCTCTCCCCACTAAATTCTTAACCCCTTACAATCCAATTTGTATCCGCTTTTTCCTAGGGGGCTTACTCTTTTTCTGCTGTTATACAACAGCGCTATCTGCTGGTTAAGGCCAGTACTGCATGAGGTGACAAGTTTGATAGGCTCTGACAGCAGAGAGACTGGCAATATACAGTAAGAGAACCCCGGCGGACATCTCCCAACATCGGAGCTGTACAGCCTTAAATCATAATGTCTTCAGAGGTCAGACAGTGGATTGAAAAGGGTTAAACCCTCTAATTTGTGTACTGGTTAGAGAGTCTTCTCTCTCTTCTCTATATCATACTCTATCTATCTAAGTATCACCTGAATGGGGTTAATATGGATTATTATATTCCTGATGAATGGTTAAAGTCTGTGGTCTCCTGATGACCTTGGTCACACACATCATGCACACGGGGAGGTATGCATTTTACATATCAGTAATCAGTCATGCATACTTACAGGATAATGAGTTAATACAAACAGCGACACACCAAAGACTTATAATTAGGCCACATACATCTTCTTTCCGACATATCATGTTTTATTAAGATATCATTGACCCTATATATACAGATGTATAATATAAAACAAACTGCAATCAAATAATTAAACCTGCCCTCTCAATTTAGGGCAATCGGCAGAAGTAGTCACTTGATTATATTATGTGATGGAGTCGGGCGGCTGATCCATGCAGGAGGATAACTTGTCACTCACTCGGCTACTATCAGGCAGGTTAGGTTTAGATTTAGTTTAGCACTAGATTAGCCGGCGTAATTATTGGCATCATTTAACTCACTGAGAAGCAATAGAAGAGCAGAATCTCTATTGGGCTGGCTGATAAGCATTCAATTCTGCGTTGGCCAAATGACTGCATCTACCAGCAGAATATCTCGCTCACACATAAGCTATTACATATGAGATAGAAGATACAGCAGCTGTCAGCAATAGTGGGATATTTACAGTATACTTAAAAAAATGTTGTGGGTTGGTGGGAGTTGATACCAGGTACATGAGGTACTGATCCACAATACTACATTGATATGGAGATTTGAGGTCCATTTGGGTCCCTGATGATCCGTGGCCTCCGGAGAAACGTGTTGGCCCACTGCTATATAGATACATCGCTTTTATTGGGATCAAAAGACTACATCCATTGAAGGGTCATTTACCATCTTACTCCCAATTAACCTAGAGCACTCTCAGGATTGGGAACGTATTGTGCATCCAGGGAATGCTCTAACCTTGAAGTACATCAGGAATATCCTCAATATAACTTGTGGAGGATATCTTGATATACTTATCCCACTAAAGTTTAATCGTGGTTATCTCTATGCTATCTCATTATGATCTATGTGAGACACCATTATTTATGTTTCGGTGCTTGTCTTAGGTACCCTATATGTGTTTTTTAATAGAAATCAATAAAAGCTATAGTCTTAGTCTGTCTGTGAAGGGTATTTTAGGTTCTGCACTAGTTCTGCCCTAGGGAAAACAGGAAACTTATTAGGTGTGTCTGTGAATGTTGTGAGGCTGGGGGTTCTTGAGCAGAAAGTTATGACTGTAATTATCATCTTACAGCTCCCAGTATCCGACCCCTAGACATGTGTTACTTATTAGAGATGAGCGAGTATACTCGCTAAGGCACATTACTCGAGCGAGTAGTGCCTTAGCCGAGTATCTCCCCGCTCGTCTCTAAAGATTTGGGGGCCGGCGGGGGGCTGGGAGCGGCGGGGGAGAGCGGGGTGGAACGGAGGGGAGATCTCTCTCTCCCTCTCTCCCCCCCGCTCCCCGCCGCAACTCACCTGTCACCCACGCCGGCCCCCGAATCTTTAGAGACGAGCGGGGAGATACTCGGCTAAGGCACTACTCACTCGAGTAATGTGCCTTAGCGAGTATACTCGCTCACCTCTATTACTTATCATTTGTATTATTCATTATGGTTTTACCCATGTGTCCGTAAAAAATGTTGGATGCCTGTGATTTTTGGATAAGTTGTATAGAAAAATGAAAAATTTAGGTTGCCAACTCTTCTCCCTCTACTACCCAATACTACATCACCAACAACATCAATATCTACATGCTGCCTCACAGTTATGTGAGTATACTGTATGTGTGAATATCAAGTGATCGAGTGGCCTGACAGAAATCATAAAAGGACACGTTATCATCAGAGCCTCTCAGTAGTGCAGCCTCAGGCTTTTGAGCCGGCAACTTGAAAAGATCAAAACTCAGCATTGAAGTAAGATATTAAGAAACAGTTTTCATGTCTTGATGATACACTAAAGGGTGCTAACGGTTTGATGTATTTGAGACCATTGTGTTCTGTGCTTCCGATTATTCATCTATGTTAACTGACCAAATACACTGGATGGACACTTTATTAGAGTCCCCAGCCCTTTCATGATTGAAGCTTCCCTATATGGAAATTGGATGTGGAGTGCTGCATAAGTGAGCAAGTTTTCCATGGATCAGTTTCAGTGTGAAGCCACATTAGATGGGAAAAAAAGAACAATCTGAGCGACTTCCAATGACGTCTGGTTAGTCTTGGCGGGATTTCACTGCCAACCATGTGGGGTTTTCTTGTGCAGCAGTGTAGAGAGCATACTGAGAATGGTGTGATTAAGGAAATTCATCCAGCAAAAGGGGTCAGAGGAGAATGTCAGGAATCGTTCTGACGAACAGGCGGTGCACAGTAAGCCAATCACAGCCAAACATGACTCTGCTCTAAATAACATGTCAGAATACATAGCTTTAGCACAGGTGGGCTATAACAGCAGATGACCATTACTATCTAAGAGAAACAGAAAGGCAAGACTCCAGGGGGAAAACGAGCAAAAAAAAATGTATTGCTGAGCAGTTAAAAAACATCACCTGGTCAAATGAATCCAGATGTCTGTTGCACCGTGCTGATGGGAGGTCAGACTACAACTGTTGTTAGCCATTTAGTCGTTCACGACCCTCGACAAACCTATAGATGAGCTCCCTCCATGTTTTTCGGTTTCACCCTGCCTCTTTCATTTGTCTGATATCCATGCCAGTATCAGCTGTGACAGTATCAGCCATCATGCCCTTTGGCAGCCGGGTCTTCTTTTGCCACTAATCTGTCCAAGCATTATAGATTTTTCTAGCTACTCTGTTTGCATTAAATGGCCAAAATACGTGAGTCTGAGCCCAGTCATCTCGCCCTCCAGTGATATATTGGGTCTTATATGATTCAGGACTTCTCTGTTACTCTCGCCATCCAGGGTATACGCAGCAGCTTTCGCCAGCACCACAGCTCAAAGAGCAAGATCTGAGTACAAGTGGTACTTACCTATTCCTCCCCTGTCAGTCTTTTTACTGCATCTTCTCCCCGGCAATCTTCTCCTGGCTCCTGCAGTCCTTGGGTCACCTCACCTCCAGCTGGCCGGATCCTCTTCTTCCTGTTATTGAGCATCTATTCTCGGCATTCTCCCTCCGGCAGGTCAGTGTAGGTTACGTCACAGGTAATGTAGCCTTCACTGCCTAGCAGAGAAAGCTGAGCTATTGCAGAGCCTGTGTATGCGAGCTATCTCACCGCGAGTGTTCATATATTATTGCAGCGAAACAACGCACATGTGCAGTCATGGCAATAGCTGGGCATGCCCTCCTAGGCTGTGAGTGCTAAGTCACTAGTGACGTAACCTATAATGACCTGCCAGAAGGAGAATGCCAGCAATGTACGTTTCACCACCAGAAGACGAAGAATTGGCCAGCTGGAGGTGAAGTGACCTGTAGAACTGCAGGAGCCAGAAGAAGATCGTCAGGGAGAATATCTGGTAAGAAGACAGAGGAGGAATAGGTAAGTATTGATTTTGTTTTTTAATGACAGAATCCCTTTAACCCATTAGGGACCAGGCACAGTAAATATACGGCTCCTGGTCCTGGGCTTAAAACCCAGCCGATAGTAAAATTACGGTGGGGCTTTAAGCCTCCTGCTCTGCAATCAATAACAGGCATGTTAGTGACAGCTGATAACCCAGAGGAGAAGGCAGGAGGGGTTTTTAACCCTTTCTGCCTTGTGCTTCCCGGAGTACACAGCGCTCAATGAGCACTGTGTACTCAAAAGTGAAAGTAAAAGTGTAACTTTCACTCCGGGAGTCGGGGGGTCATGTGACCACTGGGGTTCTTTGCTACAGCAGAGCTGGAGGGTCATATTAGACCCTGGCCAGCTGTGCCAGTGACTAATGTCACTACAGGGGTTGTTTTCCCCTGTAACTGGGGCGTCAAATAAAAAAAAATAAGTGAATGTCCCCCAGAGGTCTTATATGACATCATTGGGGGACATAAATAGTAAAAAAAAACATAATTATATACATAAGTAGAACAAAATTCCATAATAAAACAACAATATATACATAAGAAGGAGAATAACATAAAGCCGACGCCAACCAAAACCGTTGCCGTATGCGTCCTGTAAACCAAAACAATACGTATTATATATAAAAACGTCCAAAACAAAATGAGGAACCCGTTCCCGTACTTTATTTTAGCAGAAATATACTAAATTTAAAAAAAAAACTATAAATGTTAAAAAATCATTTTTTAAGCATTTTACCCCCAATAAAACTAAAAAACGGGAAAAAAGTCAGTGAAAAAGATATTTAAAAAAATTGTCCTATATGTAACGGAAAAAAAAAACACAGCAAAAATAATTTTTATAGCTAAAGGAAACAAAATAGGGCAGTAAATCCGCCACATGGGTAAAATCCTTAAAAAGTGTCTGGTCCTTAATGTACAAAACAGCCTGGTCCTTTAGGGGTTAATAGCTATTACATTATCATCACAGGCAAGACTACAATGACATGTGACCATTCCCAATAGGTGATGGAGACATCTCAGCACCTCCTCCCTCTCCCTGCACAGTAAACTCTGCACATGCGCCCTACTTTATCTTAGAAGTCAATTTCTGACTTGTTGTAAAGCAAATCTCTTTTAACCCTTTAGTGACAGACCTATTTTGTGTCTTAACGACCAAACGATCTTCATTGTCACACTGCATGACCCATAACTCACACCCAAATAATGACTTGCTTTTTGGGGGGAGGGGGAGTTGTATATTTTAATGGAGATGATTTTCTTATCTGGATCAGCACAATTACTGCAATACCAAGTTTATAGAGCTTTTCTTTATTTTCTTCCCACAGTACTTTTGCACAATGAAAACACATTTTTAAAGCTAAACAATTGATTCTGCTTCACTGCATTCTAAGACCCAGAACTTTTTATTATTCTGGCAGCAGAGCCATGCAAGGTATTTTTTTGCAGGAACAGTTGTCGTTTTTATTGGTATCCTTTTGATATACTTTTGACTTTTCAATTTTTTTTTTTTAGCATTTTTTTGTAAGACAAAAGAAAAATAGCATTTCTGCATTACTTTTAAAACTATTTTTTACAGTGTTCACCATGTGAGACAATTACAATCTGCAGGTAATTTCTGGATATTGGTGGGGAATTTACTGCAGATTTCTTTGCATCCTGCAATCTAATTCCGTCCCATGTGAAAAGTCTTCAAAGAGTTAACCCTTTGCAATCCAATTTTGGATTCAGAGTTTTCTAGGGGGGTTTCTCTTTATGCCATTATACAATGGCACCCTCTGCTGGCTAGAGCCAGTACTGCGGTGCGGGACATGCTGGAGAGGCCCCCGACAGCAGAGCGGCCAGTAATCTACAGTAAGAATACCCTGCCGGACGTCTTCCGACATCGGAGCTGTACAGCCTTGAATCAGAATGTCTTTAGACGTCAGACAGTGGATTGGAAAGGGTTAAACTGCGAGGATCTGAGGGTTCTCCGCTCCTGACAGAGCAGGGAGCCTTGCTGTCAGTAGTCTGCCAAGGCACCGCCTTAAAAAGGTATATGTGCAGGTTTAGGGCGCCCACCCACTGGCGTTTGCGATTTTCATGCGTGAAAAACGCAGCGTTTTCGTCACGTTTTCGCGGCGGTTTTCGCGGCGTTTTCGCGGCATTTTCGCGGCTTTTTGCGTTAATTGACATTCATGGGTGCATTAAGAGAAAAATAAGGACACATATGCAACTGACAGTTCCTATGTTAAAAATTGCAACGGACTGAAACAAAAAACGCCAGTGGACAGGAGTACATTCAAAACTAATTGCTCTTGAGAAAAAACGCAAAACGCAAAGGAAAAAAAATCGCCAGTGGGTGGGCGCCCTTAGGCCTCTTTCACTGAAGCGTTTTATCGCAGCTACTTTGCCGCGATAAAACGCCGGCCAAACATCTTGATCAACGGAAGCGTTGGATTCAAACGGATTTGCTCAGATGGGCGATGTTCCAGTGCGTAAAATCGTCTGGCTGGAAAAGATAGCGCATCGCGGCCGGCCTCTTTTATGCATGGATGGAAAAGATAGGACTTGTCCTATCTTTTGCCAGAATACGCCGGTTGTTCCTATAGACTCCTATTGGAGCCTATGGGAGCTACCGGAAAAGGGAAGTGGGAGGGAGTTTAGCATTGGTTTGCACTTCTAAAGTCCCTGCCCCTCCCCTTGTCGGCAGCTCCCATAGGCTGGGAGGGAGGGGGAGGGAATTTAACATAGAAAGCGCTGCCAAAGTCCCTGCCCCTCTTCTTGCTGGCAGCTCCTATAGGCTTCAATTGACACTATCAGCCAGGAAGGGGAGGAGGAGAGACCTTAGCAGCGCTATGGTCTCCACCTGACCCACATAATTCTGGGCTATGGCGCATATACATCGCAGTGTGCCCATGTGAACAGGTGAGAGAATGGGAGATTTAGCTGTGACTTGGTAGCGTCTTTCTCCCGTTCATGCTACTTCCGGCCGCAATGTGGGCGTCTGAAGCTGGCAACGACTGTGTGAAAGAGGCTGTAACCGGTACCTGTGCTACCAGGTACTGCAATGAACAAGGCTGGGGTCAAATAGACCCCGCCGTACCACACAAGGGTTAAAGCCTATTAGTGAGGTCAGTCAAAGGTGTGTTGGCCGTCACTAAGGGGTTAAGGCATTAGTGAAGAAAAATGATATATACTGGGTAAAACTTGCACAGTTCCACTTTCAGTAAACCATTTAACGCTTCAGGTCGCCCAGTAACCCATGTAGATAGATTAATAGGCGAAACAGACTGTTAAGTTTTATGAAGTCTGATTGCATAAAGCCATTTTTAATACAAATTTAGAAAACATTGCCCCCTGCCACATCAAATAGCAATTAACTTAACGGGCTTTCTATTTAACATGCATGGGATCCGCAGATAGAGAACAGTGTGTGACTTATGAAGCTTTGGAGTCTGTGGCAAATGGACAATGAATTTTAAAAGGCTACAGTATGCACTGCAATTGAATCTCAAGTGTTTCGGCTGGGAGTTAGGTGCTCAGTGTTAGGATTAGCTATTGATCAAATGACAATGGAAGATTCATTTGCTGCCTTAATAGCTTAAAAATAGCAAAATTTCACCAATAGTAAAGTGGAGGGCTCAGAAGTGTTTAGCAGTGCACTGAAAACGAACAGGATTAAATATAGAATATCTATTGACCACATAGAGAATCCCATTACACGGATTTACTGCTGAATCCCCCGTTTACAGACACCTGGAATTCTCCAATAATAGTAGGAAAATGCAAAAGCTGTAGTACCACTAATGACCAACTGGGGGTGCTAAACAGATGTCTGCCTTTTAGGGCTCTTTCATACGGTCGTATATCGGCCCCATTTGCACGGCCGGCTGATATACTCCACCCATCTGAGGCATTGGTTTGCAAAGCCTCAGTTCAAATGACTTTCCGCTGCGTAAAAGCGCCCAGCCGGCCAAGATAGCGCATACGGTGTGCGTTCCGGTCGGGTGCTTTTATGCCAGCCAGAAAAGATAGTTCTGGAACTATCTGTTCCGGCCAGAATGCAACGGCGACTCTCATAGACTCTTGTAGGAGCCTATGGTAGCTGCCGGACAAGGGAGGCAGAAGTGAGTTTAGCAGTGTGTCTGATAAACTCCCACCCCTTTACCTCCTCCTCTCCGCCCCTTGCCAGCTGTTTGCAATGGGAGGGGGCGAGATGGAGCGGGAGCAAGTTGCTAAGCTCCAGCTCCCTCCCTTTGCTGGCAGCAGACAAGGGGCGAAGAGGGGTGGGAGCATAGCACACTAGCTTCTGCCCTGTCCCACCCCCTCCCCTTGCTGAGAGCCGGCGAGGGGGTGGAAACGGAAAGGCAGTTTTAGCAGAGCTAAACTGTCTGCCCCCGCTGACGGTATTCTGGTTGCGGCGTATAATAGCCGCACTCGGCCATCTGAACGGGCGCTAAAACGGGAGTTTTAATGCCTGTTCACGTGATTTTCGGCCTCGATTTTCAGTGCACAAACAGCACCACACCTGTACATTGGTTGTGAGTGGTATTGCAGCTCAGCCCCATTCACTCCAATGATGATAGGTTGCAATGCCAGATACAACCTATGGGCAGGTGTGGCGCTGTTTATGAAAGAAGCTGTAGTTTTTATTTATATCATTTTGGGGTGCATACATTATTTTGATCACTTTTATTGCTTTGTTAGAGGGCAGAATAAACAAACGTTTTTGATGTTTTTTTCCATGCAGGATAAATTGAACACATAATGCAGGTGTGTTCAGTTTATGGTACAAGTTGCTACAGATGCAGTGATACCAAACATGCGCTGTTTTTTATTTATTTATTATTTTAAAAGTGCAAAGTGGCCAAAGAATGTTTTTTTTACTAGTAATTAATAATGCTGTTTTTCACTATCTTTTTTTTTACACATTTTTTGTGCGCCTGTATAGGGCGTAAACCCATGATCATATATGATTGATCCCATGATCATATATACAGGCAGCAGGCTGCTAAGCTTACAGCCTGCTGCCTGTCCACGGCCTGGATGGAATATCGCTAGCGATATCTTGCCACAGGGAAGGATGGGGGAGTACTGACAGGTCTGCATGATGAGTCTATCAAATAGATAGGCTCACCGCGAATAATCGCGGCAAATCGCAGCATGCCGCGATTTCAATCCCGTGAGTGGAGAATCGCTATGATTCTCCACTCGTGAATGTCGGGCTGCACTTTGCATAGTTAGCCTATGGCAAGCTTTTCATAGCGTGGTCTGCGGGTGATTTATCACAAGCGGATCATCGCCCGTCGACAGGCAGCCTTAAAGGGGTTGTCCCACGCCGAAACGTTTTTTTTTTTTATTCATAGGCCCCCCGTTCGGCGCGAGACAAACCCAATGCATGTGTTAAAAAAAAAAAAAAAGTTCAGTACTTACCCGAATCCCCGCGCTGCGGCGACTTCTTCCTTACCTTAGCAAGATGGCCTCCGGGATCTTCACCCACGATGCACCGCGGGTCTTCTCCCATGGTGCACTGTGGGCTCTGTGCGGTCCATTGCTGATTCCAGCCTCCTGATTGGCTGGAATCGGCACACGTGACGGGGCGGAGCTACGAGGACCAGCTCTCCGGCACGAGCGGCCCCATTCACCAGGGAGAAGACCGGACTGCGCAAGCGCGTCTAATCGGGCGATTAGACGCTGAAATTAGATGGCACCATGGAGACGAGGACGCTAGCAAGGGAACAGGTAAGTGAATAACTTCTGTATGGCTCATAATTAATGCACAATGTACATTACAAAGTGCATTAATATGGCCATACAGAAGTGTATAGACCCACTTGCTTTCGCGGGACAACCCCTTTAAGTAACAGGCAGCCAGAATGAAAACTACACCCTGTGGGGTTAAGAGGTTGAAGGAAGTCCAGCAGGCAAATTTCCTCCCATAAACTTACAATTGTCCATAGGTGAGGGATAGGGGATACTGGTATAAAAATGAGGTGTGAACTGTGCAATGGGCAGTTTACACGCAGGGGCTAGTTTGAGCCCTCTCTACCTTGCTTCACCCTCCCCTGAGTTGGAGATGCCATGTGTTTCACAGATGAGCTGGAGATGTCATTCACTAGGAAAGAGGTGGGGTTTGAACAAGCATACAATGATCTTTTATTTTAGAATACAATAATCTCTTCTGGTCTCTTTAACTTTGAACTACATTCAGCATACAATGTCACGGTGTCACGGGCGTTGGCAAACTCCTGTATGTGTGGCTGGCTGGAAGATCCGCTCCTCAGTCAGTACGGTCATTTGTATTGAGCCAATCAAAATAGTTGACGCATATTGGGTTACACTTTTCTAAAAGTTTAGTTTGGTGAGAACTTGAACCTCAGCCTGTTCACCCTGGCTGAACCCACTAAAAGAAAAGGAGTGAAAAAGAAGGAAGAAGAAGAAAGAAAAATAGAAAAGATAAAGAAGAAGAAGGAAAAAAGAGAAGGAAGAGTATCTCCCCGCTCGTCTCTAAAGATTCGGGGGCCGGCGGGGGGCTGGGAGCGGCGGGGGAGAGCGGGGAGGAATGGAGGGGAGATCTCTCTCCCTCTCTCCCCCCCATCTCCCCCCCCCCCCCCCGCCGCAACTCACCTGTCACCCGCGCCGGCCCCCGAATCTTTGGAGACAAGTGGGGAGATACTCGGCTAAGGCACTACTCGCTCGAGTAATGTGCCTTAGCGAGTATACTCGCTCATCTCTAATCTTTTTCCTTCTACTTTGTCCTTTTTATTTTCCCATTTTTCTTTTTTCCTATTTTTCTTTTTTTTTTCTTGACCAACTTTGCCTTAAAAACAACTTATAAGTGCTTAGATAAATTTCTAGGCGACATAAGAAAGTTAAGGCCCTTTTAGACGGGACGAATGTCAGGCAAATGATGCACCTGCACAGGAGCTAGTATCATTAGCTGTCAGTGGGGAGGCTGGAGGAGAGTTCTCTCCTCGCGCTCCCCCGCCCCTCTCAATTGAGTTACCATAGCGGCTGTTCAGTACTAAACGGCCGCTATTTACACTGAACGATGAGCCCATCGTTCAGTGTAAATAGCGTTGCTCAATATTGAACAGCTGCTATGTTAAGTCAGTGGAGAGGGGCGGAAATGCGAGGAGAGAAATATCCTGCAGCCTCCCCACCCCTCTGCTGTCCGCTCTGTGAGCAAGCCAGCTCTGCTAGCTCCCGTGCAAGAGCACGGGAGCGAGGACACACAGGGACGAGTGTTGGCCATTGTTTGCCCGACATTCGTTCCATCTAAATGGACCTTTAGGCCTGCACACAGATGGGTTGGATTCCACATGCGGGATCCTGCAGCGGAATCTGACCCTGTGCCTGGCCAATCGATTTCCACTCGTTTAGATGAAATCGCGCTTTGCCATTGCATGCTATGGGCAGTATTTGCTGCAGAATCCGGATGTTTACACCTGCTCAGGATTCCAGAATGCATATCCGCCTGTGTGCAGGCTGCTTTATACAGGGCTTTCACGGCTCACAGACTTTGCTATACACGAGTTTTTACCCTTGCCAGGTCCCTACATTTTGGGTCACCATGCACGTACGCTACCACAGCATTCACTTCAATGGGCACTACTGGAGATTTGCTTCAAGAGGACTGCTGGAGATTGCTGGATGCTCACACTCCACTATCTCCGGTGGTTTCATGGAATTGTGACCATCACTATCAAAATTGTGGGACATGCAAGAGCAATCTTTCTGGATTGGTGGGGGTCCTGGCAGTCAGACCCCCACTGGTCAACAAGGTATCCGCTAACCGGCCAAAAGTGGAATACCCCTTTCAGTGAGAATTGTAACCTAATACTCCTCAGATGACAGCTGTGGTCAGGCTTTACCTTGCTGACTGCTATATCTTCATATACTGTTGCGTATGAATATGTACGTATATCTGATTCGCTTTATAGTGAACTGTCATTATAAATGTTTGCAGATATTTTGCTGCTTAACTTTATATTATGTATCAGTTTAATAAAAATGAAGAAGAAAACAGGCAAAAATAAAGTTTGTGAACATCATGGAAACCAGCAGTAGACTATGATTAGTATCCATGGTTACTTGTGTTGCTAAGGAACCTCAGTTACTCATATTCTACAATATCTTGACTTATGTCATAGTTCTGTCATGAGCTGTCAGATGGCAGCAACCAGGTAAAAGGTAGACAGGGAAATGATATTAAATATAGATCCTCAATATTGGTCTCTCCTTCCATCTGTGCACCATTATAGCCATAAAGGGGTTCCTATGCTGTACTTAAATGAAAATGAGAAAATAATGTAACTTTCCAATACAGAACTCATTCTAAATTTGCCCTTCTTGAGTTTGATGACAATCTCAGCTCGACCACTCAATTTTTCAATATTTCCAACATTTTTTAAAAAAATTTCACTTAAACTCGACATAACATTCGTATTAACTTTGTCAAAAACTTTCTTTGTAGTAACTTGAGTTATCATCTTTTTTTCATCTCCTTTCACATACAAAGTAAAAGCAAATGTCATGCTTTGAAGTGATGCGAGTTTAAAGCTTGGCTGTCTCACTGTCATGCAAGCTCCTACAACTTACTCGTATTTGGTAATAGGAAACCAGCGATTGTTTGAATTTGCCGTAGATTTAAATAAGACAAAAAAAAAACTTCATGGTGTAGAAACCCAGAAGTGTTCGTGCATAATGGCACTGAGAGTTCTGGCAAAGTGTGACTTTAAATGTGCTTTTAGTATCTTGTGAAATGTCCCATCTTGAAAGTGGTGGCTAGCATATAATTTAATGTACAGATAGAACAACTCATTTCAGCTTCCACCCATCAGCCAATCAGCATTGGACTAGTAGGAGGAGCAAAAGTTATGTAGGCTGCTGTAATATTCTAGAAAGATCAGAGGACAGTAGAAAGTTGTGTAGCACAGTGCCATCTAGGAGAGCTGGTTTAAAGGACAGATCCTACCAGTTTCTAACAGCCATTTCTGGATCTGACTTCTGTAGGACAAAAGGTGCATAGTGAAGGCTCAAGATTTTCTAGGGCCATGGTGAAAAACCCACATCAGCAGTACGGAACAAATAGAGAGGCAGCAGCACTTCTAGCCATCACCTTCAGGGTAGGACTTTGGAAACTTTGAAAGTAAAGGACTTTATTGTCATCAACTGGATGCTGAATGAATAGAAGGTAACTTTTAGTCTTTCTGTCTCCTTGGACTCTCTTCGTAGGAAACTAGCCCTCATCATCAATCCCCAATCTTTCACTGTAGTGTAGCTGGGTGGGAGAGGAAATAACACTATAGCAGCCACCAGAAACATTACCCCCACCACCACCACCAGGGGCGTAACTATAGAGGATGCAGGGAATGCGGTTGCACCCGGGCCCAGGAGCCTTGGGGGGCCCATAAGGGCTCTCTTCTCCATATAGGGAGCCCAGTACTATGAATAAAGCATTATAGTTGGGGGCCCCATTCCAGGGTTTGCGTTGGGGCCGAGAAGCTTCAAGTTATGCCTCTGCCTACCACCAACACCACGCACACACAAACACACACTCTGGCGCATTACAGTGGTAAGCTGGATTCACACAGCTGTATTGTGAGCTGTTAGAGTCTAATAGAGCTAGCTACAGCTTCTTTAGATCAGGTGATTGACAGAGAGGGAGGACATGAACATAGCTCATTAATACTGGAAAACCCCTTTAATAAGGGCCACATAGTATAGGGACAGGTCTGTTCTTTTATTAACCTAGAAGGCCAAAAATATATTGTGCCATTTGATTAAAAGGAGTGATCCAAGAATCATAGTTATGAGTCCGCTACAATTTTGAGGGCAGTGCTTCCACAGATTCTCCGTAGTGAGTTAGTTGGGATAGGCATGCAAAAGTGGGACATATGCTGCCATCATGGTGGCAGCTAATTTACTACTGATGACCAAGCTTGAAGATGGGTCATCAATGGCTCACAAATGGACAAGTCTTTTAAAGGCTGTGAATACCCTTGGGGGCATTTTTTCGCTTAAATGCATGTATTTTGGGCTGACTTAGAGTTTAATTAAAATCAGTCTTTGAATGTCTACCTGTTCGATGTAAATGGAGGTGGAAGGCTAAAAGATCTCTGATGCACTCTGTCTCCATTCACTAAATGACCATTGCTTCTGTATGAAAGCACAGGAGCAATACTCGTCAGGAAAACTGTCGGACACTTGTACGCCTGACAGTTGTTTTGTGTACGCCAAGTCTCAATATTAGCTCCATCAGTGAGGCTGGACTGACAACTAAGGGTTCCTTTAGACAATGAGTGAGTGATGTCACCGCTGGCTCATTTCCTCTTGTGCAGCCTGTTGAGACAGATAGATGCTTTCTTAGCTCGTTCACATGAGACTCGTTCAGAATTAGTCTTTCACATTTGCTGTATAAGCGATGTGAAAGACTGATTGATTGCTGTTTAAATTAAACAATAAGTGAACGAGCCAACCGTGGATTTTATGCCAGCATAAAATGAGCGACGAACGAAAAATTGTCATTCAGTTGTCACTCATCTTTAGACCGAACAATTATTGTTCCCTTTTGCTCGTTTGAATGATAATTGTTCCTTCTAAAAGCAACTTTAGTTTTCAGCCCTCATCTCTCCTCTTTGCACTAATTACCAGCTTATTTATGAGCACACGAAGATAAACTTTGTTAAGATCGTAAATTAGTTGATGAGAAGGTGCAGGAAAGGAGAGAGCAGAGGGAAACTAAGGGCACTGGTACACAGGATAAATATTGGGCGCCAGGGGCGTAACTAAAGGCTCAGGGGCCCTGATGCAAAACGTGAACTGGGGCCCCCCCTCTATCTGTATCTGTACCTGTACCCATACCTAAACCATGCTGCACAGAGGCATAACTTGAAGCTTCTGGGCCCCAATGCAAAACCTGTAACAGGGCCCCCAACTATAATACTTTATTCAGAGTACTGGGCTCCCTGTATGGAAAAGAGAGGCCTTATGGGCCCCCAGAGGCTCCTGGGCCCGAGTGCAACCGCATCCCCTGCACCCTCTATAGTTACGCCCCTGTCGGGCGCTATAGTGACCAACAGCCAATGTGAACAGGCAGTCATTCATAGATGAACATCTGCCACTTTACCTTGAGTGGGAAATTGCTCATTAGTCATTTCATTAGTGAGCTGAAACAAAGTGAATAGTGACTAATGACCAATTTCTCACTCCGTACCCTGTCAGGTTTTGCTTTTAGGCTGGATTCACACGAACGTATATCGGCTCGGTTTTCACGCCAAGCAGATATACGTCGTCTTCATCTGCAGGGGGGGAGGCTGGAAGAGCCAGGAGCAGGAACTGAGCTCCCGCCCCCTCTCTGCCTCCTCTCTGCCCCTCTGCACTATTGGCAATGGGAGAGGCGGGACAGGGGTGCGGCTAATTCTTGAAACTTAGCCCCACCCCCGTCCCGCCTCCTATCATTGCAAATAGTACAGAGGGGGTGGAGAGGAGGCAGAGAGGGGGAGGGAGCTCAGTTCCAGCTCCTGGCTCTTCCATCCTCACCCCCCTGCAGATGAGGACACCGTATATCGGCTCGGTGTGAAAACCGAGCTGATATACGTTCGTGTGAATGCAGCCTTACACTGGACAACTATTAGTCAAAATCGCTTGTTTGAGCAATATTTCATCCTATGGTCAATGTAAAAGTACTCTTTGCCGCAAGTCAAGCCTCACTGAGGGATCTTCTACTGAGTATTAGGGTGCTTTACATGGGATGAGTTGTCGGGCAAATGATGCCCAAAAGCTCGCCCCAGCAATAATAGTTCCTGTGCTTTTACACAGGAATGAGCATCGCTGACTGAGCTGATTACATGGAGGCGGAGCGGGCTGAGGATCATTCCGGTCTGTTCGCCTTCATTCACAGTGAGCAGGCAGTCATTCATAAGTGAACGACTGCCTAGTTACACTTAACGATCATTCAGTTTTCTACATGCAGACAGAAAGTGAATGATGAACGAAAAGTTGTTCGTCGTTCAATCACTGTATGCATTTCCACTGAATGATTCAGTCGGATTCTCACTGGATTGTGGGAATCCGAATGATCGTTCTTCGTCCAAGCAGTTTTAGCCTGCAGTGTCTATATACAGTGATATGCAGAAGCTGTAGAAGACAAATGGTGCAACATTTTTGATCCAACCCTATTTGAAAAAAATCATTGTCAGCCCAAGATACATGCATTACGGAAAAAAAAAGTCCTCCAAAGGTATTCATAGTCTTTAGGTTCTAAGAACTATACCAAGTTACACCTCTGTCAGCAATGACTATTTTTGATGTCTCATAATTAACTATTTCCAATAAAAAGTTCAGTTTCAATGTCCTTCTTTAATATCTTCACCGCTTTAAAAACATTAACCACAGAATTTCCCGTCAACATCATCCTAAAAGTTGAGCGTTTTCATGGCTGCTTCTCCTATGACTTAGCACAGCTGTTCAAATCCTCTGTGCCCAATGGAGCCTCTATAAGTACCTCTCTGATTAGAATTTAAAGCTTGGTGGCAGACTTTCTTGTAATTAATGAAAACATTCAGTTTGTGAATCCATAATTAGGAGTCTTTCCACCACATGCTAAGCACTTTAGCCTCAGGTACCCTCTTGGTCCGCTAGCTGGTTTTCATTACGATAGGAGATGCCGGATGTCGCTCAGCCTTCCCTTACCCCTTTGTGTGGATTTAATCAGGTTGCTGTTATTTAAATGCATCTAGCATGGCCCAGAGATATCTGTTGGATAGAAGTAGAAGCTGATATCTTAAAATGAACATTCATTTATGCAATTCAACAGGCGCAGAACGAGAGATGCTTTACAATATATGGAAAGTCAAATGCTTCTATTAATATTTCATAAGCTGCAAGCAACAGCGGAGGCAATCCACGTGATGAGTGGATAGTCCTCAGACTTCACTGACAGCAGAACAATGTGGGATATTGACTTAAGACTAATGATTTAAGACTAATGTCCTAAGTAGGGTGTGATCTGACGGTGCTGACATATGGGTGTGAAGTCTAAGCTAATAATGAACTATGGGGAACATATGACTAAGAATCTGTTATATCTGAGATCTGAGATCTCCCATAGATTTTTTACTTGAAGGCCTTATTCACATGAGTGTTTTTACGTGGCTAATGTAGACACGATACAAAATCGCGACCACGTGAAGTACTGGATCCCAATGCATTCATTCACATGGCCAATTTATTAGGCATGTAAATACATCCGGATGGTGAAGATAAGACATCGGTGGCCAAATATGCTGGCCGATGTTTTGACGCAGCGAGAGAAGATAGGTCTTGCCCTATCTTTCGGCTGCGATCAGTCGGCAGCTTTCAGAGGCTTCTAGCTAGCGCTGCTAAACTATGTCGGTTGGCTCTATTAAATCAGTTAAAGGGGTTGTCCCGCGCCGAAACGTGTTTTTTTTTTTTTCAATAACCCCCCCCCCCGTTCGGCACGAGACAAACCCGATGCATGTGTTGAAAAAAAAAACCGGATAGTACTTACCCGAATCCCCGCGCTCCGGTGACTTCTTACTTACCTTGCGAAGATGGCCGCCGGGATCTTCACCCTCGGTGGACCGCAGGTCTTCTGTGCGGTCCATTGCCGATTCCAGCCTCCTGATTGGCTGGAATCGGCACACGTGACGGGGCGGAGCTACGAGGAGCAGCTCTCCAGCACGAGCAGCCCCATTCAACACGGAGAAGACCGGACTGCGCAAGCGCGTCTAATCGGGCGATTAGACGCTGAAGATTAGACGGCACCATGGAGACGGGGACGCTAGCAACGGAACAGGTAAGTGAATAACTTCTGTATGGCTCATAATTAATGTACAATGTACATTACAAAGTGCATTAATATGGCCATACAGAAGTGTATACCCCAACTTTGTTTCGCGGGACAACCCCTTTAAAGTATTTATGCCGGCTAAAGGAATTTTGGGTTGCGATGTATATGTGCCGAGCCCAGCCGTACAAATGCGTGAGATAACAACAATGGGTGAAAATAGCAAGATTTAGCCACAACTTGGTTGCAGCTTTTTCTCGTTCATGCGATTTTGGGGCGGCAAAGCGGGTGGATGAGGATCGCAACGCTCACGTGAAAGAGGCCTGAAACAAAGGCTGCTTTCTTTAAGAGGAAAACTGTAAGGGGACAATCCTGTTTTTGAAAAGGAAGATATATACCGTATACAGAAGACATGGATTAGTGTAAATAAACCCTAATGGTATTGGGTCACTTCATTCGTTTTTCGAGTCCATTTAAAAATAACAAGACAACGGCCACATTGCTTACTATATCTCAGTGGCCAATGTTCCTTTTATTGTGATATCACTGATGCTGCTATTCTCTCCATATTTGCGTTTGCATGAGGTCTGTTGCAATTAAAAGGTACAGGCTTAGGGCGAAGTTAGACGAGCGTTATTTTGCGCGTGCCATGAGCGCAAAAAAAAGCAAATCTGATAGAACCATTGGTTTCCTATGGCGTGTTCAAATGTCTGTCTTTTAGAGGCACAAAATACTCGCACCTGCAAAAGATAGGACATCCGTGTCCCGGGAAGGTCCGTGCTGCGCTTATAAAATTCCCACGGGAAGTCCCCTCATCACTGAACACTGTGACAGCACTGTCACAGTGTTCAGTGACAAGAGGACTTCCTGCAAGGATGAAGGAACCACAGCTGTGGCAAAGGAAAGCGATGTTCTCCCATTGCTTTTAATGGGGCCAACAGTGAAAGCAATGGGACGCAGGCAACCCCCGCAGTGATTTTTCAGGGAAGGGCTTTAAATATAAGCCCTTCCCTGAAAATTACTCTTAGGTGTAGAAAAAAAACATTACGCACCTGGCAGTGCTGTCCAGGCTCAGGCATGTCTTCTCTCTGTGATGCTGCACTGATCTAAAGCACTCTTAAGACGCAGGGATTTCAAAATCCCCGCCTTTTGAAAGTGCTGGTCTGATTGGCTGAGCGCTCAGCCAATCACAGACAGCGCTCAGTCATTCATTGAATGACAGTTGAGCGCTGCATGTGATTGATCACAGTGCTCAGCCAATCAGAGGCAACGCTCAGCCATTCATTGAATTCTTTACCTTTTCCGCTAGTCGTGTACAGTTGTGGCGCAAGGTTTTGAGACTCACAGAAATTTTGGTTTTCATAAGGTTTGCTGCTTCAGTGTTTTTCAATCTATTAATCAAATGTTTCTATTGTATACTGAAGTACAATTATAAGCATTTTGGAATTTTTAAACTTTTTTGACAAAAACTTCAAGTTTAGGCAATTTCTGTGTTTTTCTTTGTCTATAATTTTGCCTACGAACACTCCCATGCGTAAAGAATATTATCTAAATATCCTCCAAGAGCAACTTCTCCTAACCATCGAGGAGCAATATGGTGATAAAATATGCTTTTTCCAGAATGATGGAGCACCCTGTTACAAGGCAATAGTGATAACTCAGTGGCTTGGTGAACAAGCATTAACCCTTTCCAATCCGCTGTCTGCCGTCTAAAGACATTCTGATTGAAGGCTGTACAGCTCCGGTGTCCGGCAGGGTATTCTTACTGTAGATTACTGGACGCTCTGTTGTCGGGGGCCTCTCCAGCATGTCAGATACTGGAGTACTGGCTCTGGCCAGCAGATGGCACCATTAAATAATGGCAGCAAGAGACAGCCCCCTAGGAAACCCTGAATCCAAAATTGGATTGCAAAGGGTTAAAATTTTGGGCCCATGGCCAGCAAACTTCCCAGGTCTCAATCCTATTGAGAACTTGTTGTCAAATCTCAAAAAGCGGATGGACAAACAAAAACACAGAAATTGTGATAAACTCCAAGCACTGATTAGGCAAGAAAGGGTAGCCATCAGCCAGGATTTGGCCCAAAAGCTAATATCCAGCATGCCAGAGCGAATTGCAGAAGTCTTGAAAAATAAGGTCAATACTGTGAATATTGAGTCTTTGCCTAAACTTGATGTATTTGACAATAAAAGTCAAAAACTTATAAAATGCTTCTAATTTTATTTCAGTATACCATAGAAATATCTGACCAAAAGACCTAAAAGCACAACTTTGTGAAAACCAAAATTTGTGTCAGTCTCAAAACTTTTGGCCACGACTGTACTTTACGGCAGGTAGAGATTACACATTCAGTACCTCATTTCTTCTTTCCTGGTCTGCAGTAAACTTTTTGTTTTCATTGCGTTTTTCTTTTGTCTTTCCTATTCTCAAGGACTTATGCCGCTGCCTTGTATACTGGGCACTGAAACAGCATGAGTCGGCCCATGTTATAAGGTCTTCAAGCCATTGGCAGTGCTCTCGGCTCTCAGATGTTACTGTGCACACCAAACCGGAATGTTATTGGCAGACAGAACGATATTTTATCTTGCAGTAATAGACATGCAAAGACAGCTGCAGGCTCTGCTCCAGGCAATCACCAACCAAGCAGGGTCACTAGGAACCAGGGGAAGACAGATGCACATTGATAGCACAATCAATAGTGACACGAGTTTGTATTGACATGCTCATGAGTTATTATAAAAGAGTCATGACTAGAAATTATATTTCAAATGATCTTCCTAAGTTGTTTGTGTTCTGTCGATATCTACGTTATTTTAGTAGATCCATTATAAATCATAATGATGTAGAGGGGAAAAAAAAGAATTCAGGTCTGTAGGTTAAATAACATGGAGAGAGAATATCTTAAAGTACAACTACCAACAGTGCTGTAGAAACCCTTTTCTACACCAAAAAATGGACACGTTTTTGAATTACAGTACATTACATCTGTGTGATGTTATCATTGTTGTAAGGTGATTACATTGTAATATGACAACATTTAGGGGGTTTGCCAAAAAAATAGCATGCGATCGTAGCTCCTTGGAGCTCTCCAAAGGACAAACTTTACCCTCGCAGATCCACATAATAGGCTTCTCACCTAGCCAACCAATACCCTGCCCTGTACCGACCAGGAGCAAACACCACGAAAAACTCATCCAATGTCAACAGTAAGTCAGTCTCTGTCTCGCGATCTTGCCTTCAAGGGGCACCTCTGGGTTGATACGGTCCAGAACAGCTTTGTTGGCAATCATAGCTGTCCAGAGGATTCGTTAAAGTTTTCTTCAACACCATAGCTTGTAAGCGCCAATTTTTCTTCTGTCTGTTATCCTCAATGTCCAAGTCTCACTGGCAAATGTTGCAATCGGGAAAACAATTGCTGTGATTAACCTTCATTGGATGATGACAGAGACACCCTTGTACTTCCGTATTAGCTCCATGCTAATTGACACTTTATCTCACCTGTCGAGCTGCTACTATGATCGATGATGGACTCGGAGAATACAAAACTATTACCCAACTCAATTCCCTTGTTGTTGACCTTGTCGGCAGCGGTCATGATCTTTGTCTTCTTGATGTTGAGGTGAAATCTTGTCTTCTCACTTTCTTCTCTTAGCTTCATGATCAGCATCTGCAGATGCTTCACTGTCTCTGCTACACCGGTAGCAGGTAGCAGTCTTTGTTTACTTGGCAGCAATGGTGACATTCTATATAAGCCCATACAGTTTATGACCACTGCAGCCACTGGTCTCAGCAATATAGAGCCTGAGACTGCTGAGGCCAGTGATTGGCTGCAGCCAATCATGTGTGCATACAGCCACGGCAGCTTTGTAATTTGTAAGTCTGGCAGCGAGGATTCGATTGGTGGTGTTTGACCAATGGAAGATTGAGCAGTGAGGATAACTTAGATTTTGTAATTTTTTTATTTTTAACTATTTCCTGACTAAATGTTTCAATAACTTGTAAACTCTCTATAATACTGAGCACTCTCGTCTACCTTTGAGAAATTCCTCTGCTTTTTGGTCCAAGTGCATGAAGCCATTTTGCTATATTTCTTGCGGTGTTAAGGATCTATACTGTACAAAAGCATCTTGGAAACTTGTATTTGAGGGACCAAAGTGAAAGAATTAACAACCCTGGTATGTTAATAATGACCCTAGTAGCTCCATTTCACAAATTCTGAACATTTTCCTGGAATTTCCCTTACCGTTCCTTTGATTTTCGGTGTCTTTTTTCTCTCGCTCGTAATAACAAGGTGTATATGCACAGTTGTTTCTACCCCCATAAAAAGATATTCGAGATATCAAAGAATAAGAAAACCCATAGATCTCAGCCCCGATCCTGTTATCTAGTTCCTTCCTGGTGCATTGATCCTCTACAATTTACTGTCAGTCACGTATCTGTAGACATAGCTGTGTTCTTCTCTACTGCAAACATTTTCCTTAAAGTGGCATGAATAAAGTATGATATTTGTAGATGGAGGAGGTGCAGTCAACTCTGGTGGCCGCTGCTCATGTGCTAAAAAGCTGCAATATCCCAGAAGGTGGTGTATTTTCTTCAGCACAGTTTGTCTCAACACAAGCATTAATGGAGAGAAAGTAGACACCTGAGTCCCCCGAGAAGTGAATAGACACATTACAAGATATCAGAGCCTGGATTACTTTTCACACTCAAGTGTTAATGGACAAAGCCTGTTCTTCACCATCACTCCGCACTGCTTTCTGAAGGTTATTGGGCTATGCTTTGATATTTATGCTCCTGTATGTAACTGTTTGACTGACATGGAGAACTTCTATGCCCTGCAGGCACAGTCTGTCACTGCGCCTGGTACTGTTCTCACAGCAGATTTCTGCCAAAGTTTGGTATATTTCACAGGAAGTGAGAAACAGATAAATGTGTGTATAATAAGAGGACTGTGAGGTGCAGAAGTGCAGGATGCCCTGCTCTACTCTCACAGTTTGGGTTACTATTGAATCATAGATGTGTCCTCCCTTACCAGTACTTGAATTTGGTTAAGAACTTCAATTTCTCATGAAGCAAATAAAAATACAATATTGTGACATGTTATCAAAACCTTGAAAGGCTGCACTCTACATTACAACCACTGGGTGGTCACCATCGGCAACTATAGGACAGAGATCTCACGACAGATTATCACAAAATCCTGTTTCTCCTTAAAACTTGAGTAATGTTTATACACTCAATAATTGCCTCCTCTATACGGGCCTTAAAGGGGTTGTCTGAGATATGAAGTGCCATCTCACTGGGTCCCCTGTCGTGTAAAATGGGAAAGCAGCTGATACTCATCTCCCTCAGCTCCCCTGTTCAGCCCCCACCACTAGTTCGAGTCTCCTTCCCATGTCATCTTTACAGGCTTCAGTCAGCATGAGCTGTCTACAAACAAGTTGCTGCAGCCAATGACAGCCCTCAGCAATGTTTGTTGAGTGCTGTCATTGGCTGCAGCAGCAGGTATATTACAGATGGCCTGTAAACAAATACAGCAGAAACCCAGAGCTGCCATTGGGGGGAACAGCAGGGACCGGAGAGAGGCAAGTATCAGCTGCTTTATTATTTTAGACCATGGTGGACCAAGTGAGGTGGCCTTTCAAAATTTGTATAACCCGTTTAACTTCTCAGAATGCAATTGACCAGAGAAAACTCTGTGCATTAAATGAACCAGAAGAAATGCTGATATGCATCTTAGATAATGTGTCTTGAGGGGATTTTGCAACATTTAAAAAAACAAAAAGCATGCCCCCAAAGCAGGGAATGAGAAAAATAAGATAACCATTATTCACCCTTCTACCACGCCTTAGGTCCAGCACTGCTGACCTAGTCCTCTCCACTCTGGTCCCTGCTGAAACAAGAAGCAATGACATCACATTCACCGCTCACATGACCACTGCAGCCAGTTGTGGTCACATGCCATTCATGCAGACATGGCTGCAGTGATCATGTGAGCAATGAACGGGGTATCATTGCTTCCTGTTTCAGAAGGGTCAATGACAAGGACCATTGTGAGATTCCAGGAGACTGTATACACCTCTACAAGACTGCCCAAGACATAATCAGCTTGTCACCTGAGTATATTCCCTTTTATTTTTGTAACAGTGTTTGCTTTTTACTGTATATCCTTTTTATACTGTATTATCTCTATGTAACTTGCATAATCATTGCACCTTTTTATATTAAAGCTTTAAACTTTAATAAGTTCAGTCCTTTCTGTTCTAAAGTCCCTAATAAAACACAAACCAAGCGTAGTTTTATCATATATAAGTTTCTGATATACAATGGATCAATACACAAAGTATTGTGGGCAATTATATATATATATATACATTGCCACTAGTTGACCTAAATCAAAAATGCTTTGCATTATAGGTTTAGTGGCCCTTTGCAGACTCTCATGGATGCCACATATAAATCTAAAAATGTTGCATTCCAGCAACAAATATATGTATATTTATTATTTTTTTCTTAATTGTGTACACCTATATTAATGCTAATAATATTTACTTCCCAAAGAGCATTTATTTTTAGCATGGAAAATATTTTTCAAAATTCTAATTCTTTTTGTGAATTATTTTGTAATCTTTGGGAAGGCCATCTTTTCTTTAAAAAAAAAAAAAAAAAAACATTGCCAAATTTTATGTACACAAAAAGCTTTCATCAGTGTGCGTTAACTTGTGTTTTGCAAGTTTTGATTGGTTGGCAAAACCCCATCTGCATACCAAGCATACATACTTTTTTTGTCCTGTGTGTATAATATGATTTGAAATAAGGTTGACTTGGTTGGCAAAGGCTTTATCACATTCCCCACAAACATGTGGCCTTTCTCCCGTGTGAAGGACTAGGCGAGCATTGAGACATGACCTTCTCCCCTGTGTGTGTTCTCAGATGTTTAACCAGGGCTGGATTATTAGTAAAACATCTTCCGAAGGCTTGACATTCGACCGGCTTCTCACCTGTATGAACTTTCTCATGTGCTTTGAGTTTGAACTTACTGACTAAAAGTTTTCTGCATTCAGTACAAGAAAAAGGCTTTTTTTTCCCAGTGCCAACATGTTGGTGAGTAACAAGACTGGCTTTTAAGCAAAACATTCCCCACACTGGGTGCAGGAGTATGGCTTCTCCCTTGATTGAGATCTCTGATGCCTTGTGAGATGATCAGAGGAGGAACAGAAGCACTATAGGTAAGAGTTTTATCAACCCAAACCTAAGTGAGCGTGCGAGCTGACATAACTGTACTGTGCCATAAGCGGGACTTGCAATTAGTGGAATAAGCGCTGCGGAATAAGTTGGCGCTATACAAATAAAGATTATTATTAGAGATGAGCGAACATGTCCGTTACGGACACATCCGCACCCGGACACCGGCTTTGCCGAACACTGCAGTGTTCGCGCGTAAAGGTCCGGGTGCCGCAGGGGGGCGGGGAGATGCGCGGCGGCGCGGGCGGCAGTAGCGGGGAACAGGGGGGAGCCCTCTCTCTCTCCCTCTCCCCCCCACTCCCCGCCGCACCCCCCCGCGCTGCCACGGCGGCCCCCGAACTTTTTCGCCCGAACACTGAAGTGTTCGCAAAGTTCGGTGTTCGGGCGGGGCCGAACGTGTTCGCTCATCTCTAATTATTATTAATTGCTGAGTGCATATTTCCCTCTTCAATTGCATTTGTCTATTTGTTCTTTCAAAGTCACAGTAATTGTTTAGCCAATACATTGTGCTACATTGACTTTTCTTCGTAAAGGTTAAATACATTGTGTTAAGGGAACATATTGGTGGGTTCTACTAATAAGCGTTGTTACTTTTAAAGAGCACATATAGTCTGCTTGTGGGTTACAGTCTTCAATGCTTTGCACAGGTGAGTAATTAGGGGTGGGGTTACTCAACCAAGGTCTTATCAATTGCACCTGTGGAACTTCCTGGGTCCATTCCAAACAGAAGAGGAGCAGAAGCACTGCAGGTAAGAGTTTTATCAACCCAAAACTAAGCGAGCTGAGTGAGTGTGCGTGGCTGACATAACTGTACTGCGTTCGAAGTATACATAAGTGTGACTTGGGATTAGGAACTTTGGGAAAGTCATTTGTATCTAATTACTGTTTATCTATTAGAATTTTTGCATATACCACTTTCATTTAACCTATCTGTATGGTCACCATTTAGAATGTGCTCCATGATTGACAATGCCGTCCAGTGTACATCTTGTGTAGAGATGAGCGAACACCAAAATGTTCGGGTGTTCGTTATTCGGAACGAACTTCCCGCGATGTTCGAGGGTTCGTTTCGAATAACGAACCCCATTGAAGTCAATGGGCGACCAGAGCATTTTTGTATTTCGCCGATGCTCGCTAAGGTTTTCATGTGTGAAAATCTGGGCAATTCAACAAAGTAATGGGAACGACACAGCAACGGATAGGGCAGGCGAGGGGCTACATGTTGGGCTGCATATCAAGTTCCCAGGTCCCACTATTAAGCCACAATAGCGGCAAGAGTGCCCCCCCCCCCTCCCAAAAACTTTTACTTCTGAAAAGCCCTCATTAGCATGGCATACCTTTGCTAAGCACCACACTAGCTACAACAAAGCACAATCACTGCCTGGATGACACTCCGCTGCCACTTCTCCTGGGTTACATGCTGACCAACCGCCCCCCCTCCCCCCCACAGCGCACACCAAAGTGTCCCTGCGCAGCCTTCAGCTGCCCTCATGCCACACCACGCTCATGTCTATTTAGAAGTGCGTCTGCCATGAGGAGGAACCGTAGGCACACACTGCAGAGGGTTGGCACGGCTAGGCAGCGACCCTCTTTAAAAGGGGCGGGGCGATAGCCCACAATGCTGTACAGAAGCAATGAGAAATAGAATCCTGTGCCACCGCCATCAGGAGCTGCACACGTGGGCATAGCAATGGGGAACCTATGTGCCACACACTATTCATTCTGTCAAGGTGTCTGCATGCCCCAGTCAGACTGGTAATATGTACCTTAACAGTAACCGCGTTGGTGGTAATGTGGTGGTGACTGCGGACCTAGTAGCGCGGTTTTATTTTGTTGGTTTTCGGAATGTGGCCAGGATTAATTAAGTGGGCCGTGGCGGGGGGGATGGTGGGGGGGCTCTCTTGTAGTGTCGGTAAAGGTGAAATTCTTGGACTGCCACCAGACGAACCAATGCAAAGGCATTTGCCAAGAATGTTTTCCCTGTTGGAGGAGGAGGGGGATGTTTTTGAGGCACTACGTGTCCTCTCCACGTGTCCGTGGTTATATGCACCTTAACAGTAACCGCGTTGGTGGGAAATGGCCTCGCCGCCATCATGTCTTTGGGAAGCCTCTGTTTCCACACCCCAGAGACATACCATTAGCAGCGGTATAGGCAGAGCCCAGAATTCGTAACATTTCAGCCGTAGCATTAGGACAGGCCCCACTAACATATCACTAGCAGCATTATAGGAGGAGCGCAGTCTTCGTTCCATGTCAGCAATAGTAGCACTCAAGACAGGCCCCAGTAACAATTCCGAAGCAGCAGTATAGCGGGAGCGCAGTCTTCGTTCCATGTCAGCAATAGTAGCACTCAAGACAGGCCCCAGTAACAATTCCGAAGCAGCAGTATAGCGGGAGCGCAGTCTTCGTTCCATGTCAGCAATAGTAGCACTCAAGACAGGCCCCAGTAACAATTCCGAAGCAGCAGTATAGCGGGAGCGCAGTCTTCGTTCCATGTCAGCAATAGTAGCACTCAAGACAGGCCCCAGTAACAATTCCGAAGCAGCAGTATAGCGGGAGCGCAGTCTTCGTTCCATGTCAGCAATAGTAGCACTCAAGACAGGCCCCAGTAACAATTCCGAA
Source organism: Eleutherodactylus coqui (assembly GCF_035609145.1). Classification (NCBI taxonomy): domain Eukaryota; kingdom Metazoa; phylum Chordata; class Amphibia; order Anura; family Eleutherodactylidae; genus Eleutherodactylus; species Eleutherodactylus coqui. The sequence continues at coordinate 41,233,889 of NC_089843.1, read as the reverse complement.
GCAGCAGTATAGTGGGAGCGCAGTCTTAGTTCCATTTCAGTAGCTGCAGTATAGCCAAGGCCCAAGTTACATTTATGTAGCTAAAGTGTAGGCCAACCCCACACACACGTCTGTACCATGAGTGCAGGCGAAGAACATACAAATTGCTATGATTACACTGTAGGTGAGGGCCCCAAAAAATTGGTGTACCAACAGTACTAATGTACCTCAGTAAACATTGGCCATGCCCAACCAAGATGGCAGGTGAAACCCATTAATCGCTTTGGTTAATGTGGCTTAAGTGGTAACTAGGCCTGGAGGCAGCCCAGTTTAACGAAAAATTGGTTCAAGTTAAAGTTTCAACGCTTTTAAGAGCATTGAAACATATAAAAATTGTTTAGAAAAATTAGATGAGTGAGCCTTGTGGCCCTAAGAAAAATTGCCCGTTCAGCGTGATTACGTGAGGTTTCAGGAGGAGGAGCAGGAGGAGGAGGAGGAGGAATATTAGACACAGATTGATGAAGCAGAAATGTCCCCGTTTTGGATGGTGAGAGAGAACGTAGCTTCCATCCGCGGGTGCAGCCTACGTAATGCTTACGTATCGCTGCTGTCCGCTGGTGGAGAAGAGAAGTCTGGGGAAATCCAGGCTTTGTTCATCTTGATGAGTGTTAGCCTGTCGGCACTGTCGGTTGACAGGCGGGTACGCTTATCTGTGATGATTCCCCCAGCCGCACTAAACACCCTTTCCGACAAGACGCTAGCCGCAGGACAAGCAAGCACCTCCAGGGCATACAGCGCTAGTTCAGGCCACGTGTCCAGCTTCGACACCCAGTAGTTGTAGGTGGCAGAGGCGTCACGGAGGACGGTCGTGCGATCGGCTACGTACTCCCTCACCATCCTTTTACAGTGCTCCCGCCGACTCAGCCTTGACTGGGGAGCGGTGACACAGTCTTGGTGGGGAGCCATAAAGCTGTCCAGGCCCTTAAAGACTGTTGCACTGCCTGGGATGTACATGCTGCTCGATCTCCGCGCAATCAGCCGGTGTACCGTCAGCAGCGGGCCAAGCTGTCTCTTCCCCCTCCTCCTCATCCTCCTCATGCTCCTCCTCCTCCTGTACGCGCTGAGAAATAGACAGGAGGGTGCCCTGACTATCCAGCGGCATACTGTCTTCCACCGCCCCCGTTTCCGAGCGCAAAGCAGCTGCCTTTATGGTTTGCAGGGAATTTCTCAAGATGCATAGCAGAGGAATGGTGACGCTAATGATTGTAGCATCGCCGCTCACCACCTGGGTAGACTCCTCAAAATTACCAAGGACATGGCAGATGTCTGCCAACCAGGCCCACTCTTCTGAAAGGAATTGAGGAGGCTGACTCCCACTGCGCCGCCCATGTTGGAGTTGGTATTCGACTATAGCTCTATGCTGTTCATAGAGCCTGGCCAACATGTGGAGCGTAGAGTTCCACCGTGTGGGCACGTCGCACAGCAGTCGGTGCACTGGCAGCTTAAAGTGATGTTGCAGGGTGCGCAGGGTGGCAGCGTCCGTGTGGGACTTGCGGAAATGTGCGCAGAGCCGGCGCGCCTTTACGAGCAGGTCTGACAAGCGTGGGTAGCTTTTCAGAAAGCGCTGAACCACCAAATTAAAGACGTGGGCCAGGCATGGCACGTGCGTGAGGCTGCCGAGCTGCAGAGCCGCCACCAGGTTACGGCCGTTGTCACACACGACCATGCCCGGTTGGAGGCTCAGCGGCGCAAGCCAGCGGTCGGTCTGCTGTGTCAGACCCTGCAGCAGTTCGTGGGCCGTGTGCCTCTTATCGCCTAAGCTGAGTAGTTTCAGCACGGCCTGCTGACGCTTGCCCACCGCTGTGCTGCCACACCGCGCGACACCGACTGCTGGCGACATGCTGCTGCTAACACATCTTGATTGTGAGACAGAGGAGGAGGAGGAGGGTGCTTTAGTGGAGGAAGCATACACCTCCGCAGATACCAGCACCGAGCTGGGGCCCGCAATTCTGGGGGTGGGTAGGACGTGAGCGGTCCCAGGCTCTGACTCTGTCCCAGCCTCCACTAAATTCACCCAATGTGCCGTCAGGGAGATGTAGTGGCCCTGCCCGCCTGTGCTTGTCCACGTGTCCGTTGTTAAGTGGACGGTGGCAGTAACCGCGTTGGTGAGGGCGCGTACAATGTTGCGGGAGACGTGGTCGTGCAGGGCTGGGACGGCACATCGGGAAAAGTAGTGGCGACTGGGAACTGAGTAGCGTGGGGCCGCCGCCTCCATGATACTTTTGAAGGACTCAGTTTCCACAACCCTATACGGCAGCATCTCAAGGCTGATGAATTTTGCTATGCGGACGGTTAACGTTTGAGCGTGCGGGTGTGTGGCGGCGTACTTGCGCTTGCGCTCCAACAGTTGCGCAAGCGACGGCTGGACGGTGCGCTGAACTACACTGCTGGATGGGGCCGAGGACAGCGGAGATGAGGGTGTGGGTGCAGGCCATGAGGCGGTAGAGAGGGGGGTGTCCTGAGAGGGGGGTTGCATCTCAGTGGCAGGTTGGGGCACAGGGGGAGAGGCAGGGGTGCAAACCGGAGGCGCTGAACGGCCTTCGTCCCACCTTGTGGGGTGCTTGGCCATCATATGTCTGCGCATGGTGGTGGTGGTGAGGCTGTTGGTGTTGGCTCCCCGGCTGAGCTTTGCGCGACAAAGGTTGCACACCACTGTTCGTCGGTCGTCAGGCATCTCTGTGAAAAACTGCCAGACCTTAGAGCACCTCGGCCTCTGCAGGGTGGCATGGCGCGAGGGGGCGCTTTGGGAAACAGTTGGTGGATTATTCGGTCTGGCCCTGCCTCTACCCCTGGCCACCGCACTGCCTCTTGCAACCTGCCCTGCTGATGCCCTTGACTCCCCCTCTGAAGACCTGTCCTCCTGAGTAAGCGTTGCACACCAGGTGGGGTCAGTCACCTCATCGTCCTGCTGCTCTTCCTCCGAATCCTCTGTGCGCTGCTCCCTCGGACTTACTGCCCTTACTACTACCTCACTGCAAGACAACTGTGTCTGATCGTCATCGTCCTCCTCACCCACAGAAAGTTGTTGAGACAGTTGGCGGAAGTCCCCAGCCTCTTCCCCCGGACCCCGGGAACTTTCGAATGGTTGGGCATCAGTGACGATAAACTCCTCTGGTGGGAGAGGAACCGCTGCTGCCCAATCTAAGCAGGGGCCCGAGAACAGTTCCTGGGAGTGTTCCCGCTCCTGAGCAGGTGTCATTGTAGTGGAGTGAGGAGGCTGGGAGGAAGGAGGAGCAGCAGACAGAGGATTCGGATTTGCAGCAGTGGACGGCGCAGAACTGCGTGTTGACGATAGGTTGCTCGAAGCACTTTCTGCCATCCAGGACAGGACCTGCTCACACTGCTCATTTTCTAATAACCATCTCCCGCGTGGACCCATTAATTGGGCGATGAATGTGGGGACGCCAGAAACGTGCCTCTCTCCTAATCGCGCAGCAGTCGGCTGCGACACACCTGGATCAGGAGCTCGGCCTGTGCCCACACCCTGACTTGGCCCTCCGCGTCCTCGGCCGCGTCCACGTCCTCTAGGCCTACCCCTACCCCTCAGCATGCTGTATTACCAGTGATTTGATTTCACAGGCAGGAAATAAATTGGCGCAAGACTGCAGGCCAAATATAATTTTTTCCCTTTTTTGAAAACGAAAGGCCCCACTGCCTCTAGTGAATGAATAATCTAAGTTTAATAACTGTGCTGTGGCCCTGCTAATGTGTCACAGAACGTGAGGGTAGCAGAGTTATTATAACTCTGGCAGAGCAGGTATTTTTTTCCCAATTAAGGAAAGCAAATGGCGAAGCCAGCAGTAAAACGTAGCTGGGTGCGTCTGATTTTTAAACGTTGCACACGCAGCCGACACGTACACACAGCCCTTAGGACGGACAGAGGCAGGACAAATAGTTTTTTTTTCAGTTTTTTTCCACCAAAAGGCAGCACTGCGTATATTCAATGAACATGAGAAGTTTAATAACTGTGCTGTGGCCCTGCTAATGTGTCACAGAACGTGAGGGTAGCAGAGTTATTATAACTCTGGCAGAGCAGGTATTTTTTTCCCAATTAAGGAAAGCAAATGGCGAAGCCAGCAGTAAACCGTAGCTGGGTGCGTCTGATTTTTTAACGTTGTACACGCAGCTCACACGTGTCCACACTCCACAGGACGGACAGAGGCAGGACAAATAGAATTTTTTTCACTTGTTTTACAAGCAAAAGGCAGCACTGCGTATATTCAATGAATAATAACTGTGTTGTGGCCCTGCCTACACAATTCTTTCCCTGCAGTATCAATGGAGGGTGCAATGCTCTGCAGAGGCGATTTTGAGAAGAAAAAAAATATGCAGCACTGCTAACAGCAGCCAGCACAGTACTGCACACGGTTAAATATGGCCCTAGAAAGGACCGTTGAGGTTCTTGAAGGCTACACTCACTCCTAACACTCTCCCTGCCTATGCAACACTTCTGTCCCTAATGCCGGGTGCAACGCTCTGCAGAGGCGATTTTGAGAAGAAAAAAAAATTGCCACTGCTAACAGCAGCCAACACACAGCTATCAGTGGCCCTAATAAGGACCGTTGGGGTTCTTGAAGCCTACACTAACTACCAATTCTTTCCCTACAGCAGCTCCGGTACAAACAGCACTGTCCCTCATCTAACTCACAAGGCATCTGAGGCGAGCCGCGGGAGGGGCCGACTTTTATATTAGGCGGACACCTGATCTCGCCAGCCACTCACAGCAGGGGGGTGGTATAGGGCTTAAACGTTGCAGGGGGAAGTTGTAATGCCTTCCCTGTCTTTCAATTGGCCAGAAAAGCGCGCTAACGTCTCAGGGAAGGAAGTGAAAGTAACCCGAACACCGCATGGTGTTCGTTACAAATAACGAACATCCCGAACACCCTAATATCCGCACGGATATCAAGTTCGGACGAACACGTTCGCTCATCTCTAATCTTGTGCCATGTGCGCAGTCCTTGACCAGCCATTCTAGGGTGCATACTGCTGTATGAGATGTCAGTGCGTTGCGAATTTGGAAGACCAGATCCTGGATCTAAATGAGCAGCTTGCAGCATGGAGATCCACTGACAACATTGAAAGGAGTTTGCTGCTCACAGAGCAGGCACTCGCTGGGGTGGATGGTAGTTCGGGAGAGCAGGCTGAGCAGACAGCTCGCTGGGTGACAGAAGAAGGGAGGAGAGGGAAGAGAACCAGGGAGGCTAGTCCTGAACTGGCACACCTCAAGAAGTTTGCAAAGTTGGCAGATGAGGGGCGTGCCAGTACAGGATTAGCACTGCTGCAGCATGACATGCCCACTGACTGCCAGGGGGATGTCTGCTCTAGTTAAAAGGGGAATAGGGTCGCAGGGCAGGCTAGACTCATCCTGGTAGTGGAGAAACTCAATTATTAGGGGGACAGGTAGATCTACCACAAAGACCAGGATTATCGAATAGTGTGTTGTCCTCCTGGCACTCGAGTTTGACACATCGCGGATCAGGTCGACAGATTACTGGGAGGGGCTGGTGAGGAGTCAAAAAAAAGATTTCCGAGAACTAGAATGTAATCTTAGGGTGAGGACCTCCAAAGTAGTATTTTCTGAAATACTATTTGTACCAGGTGGAACACCAAGACAGTGTAAGATTAGTGAGGTAAACAAGTGGTTCCAGAGTTGGTGTAGGAAGGAGGGGATTGGGTTTATAGAGAATTGGGCGGACTTTGCTACAGGCTCTACTGTAGGAACGGGCTGCATCTCAATGGGGAGGGTGCAGCTGTCCTGGGCTAGAAGGTTGGGGGAGTGTTTAAACTAGAATCCAGTGGGAGGATGACAAGAGAAATAGGGGGGGGGGGAACAGTGTAGACAGTGACCTAGAGACTAAGTAATGGAAATGGGTCTGGAGCGGTGGGAGGGGTTAGTACAGTTAGAACTGGCAGAACAGTTAGTTGGGATACACGTTATATAAAAAATAACCAAAACCTTCTACACTGTATGGTGACTAATGCTAGAAATCTGACCAATAAAGTAGGCGAACTAGAAGTAATAATGTCTGAGGAAAACTAAGACATAGTGGAAATAATGGAGAATTGGTTGAATGAAAGCTGTGACTGGGCAGTGAACATACAGGGCTACAGTCTTTTCAGAAGGGATCGTAAAAATACAAAGGGGAAAGGGTTTGTCTCTATGTAAAATCCTATTTAAAGCCCACATTGCGGGAAGATATATGGGAGGGAGATGAACATGGGGAGTCTCTATGGGTGGAAATACATACAGGGAAAAGCAACAATAAAATACTCCTAGAGGTTTTCTTTAGATCACCAAATATAACAGAAGCTACTTAAAATCTATTATTGAAACAAATAGATAAAGCAGCAAATCACAATGAAGTAATTATTATGGGGGAATGGAACTATACGGATATGATCTGGGAAGCCAAAACCTGCGGATCTTATAAAGGTAACAACTTCCTGTCAATTACTAAAGATAATTACTTTACCCAACTTGTACAGGACCCAACTAGGGGGATGGCCATTTTGGACCTAATATTAACTAACAGACCTGGCAGAATAACAGGGGTGCAGATTGGGGAGGCACCTGGGAAATAGTGACCATAAATATAATAATTTTCAACTTGTCCTTCAAGAGAAAGGTTTAAAGGGAAAATTCTAAGTTTTATACAAAAATTTTAAACTTTAGGAAGGCCAAGTTCAACCAGCTTAGTGGTGCCCTTAACTTCATTGCCTGGAATAATATCCTCACAAATAAGAGAACAGATAATAAACGGGAAGCGTTTAAAAATATCCTAATTACTTACTGTGAGAGGTTCATACCTTACAGGAATAAAATACTTAGTAATAGGAGAAAACCAATGTGGATCAATAAAGATGTAAAGGGGGCAATAAGCAGTAAAAAGAAAGCGTTTAAACTACTAAAGCAAGAAGGCAGCGAAGAATCACTAAATACTAGAGATGAGCAAGCATACTCGATAAGGCAAACTACTCGAGTGAGCAGTGCCTTATCCTAGTACCTGCCCGCTCGTCTCTAAAGATTCGGGTGCCGGCAGGGTGCGGGGAGCGGCGGGGGAGAGCGGGGAGGAACGGAGGGGAGATCTCTCTCTACCTCCCTCCCCCCCGCTCCCCCCTGCTCACCGCCGCAACTCACCTGTCACCCGCGCCGGCAGCCGAGTCTTTAGAGATGAGCGGGCAGGTACTCGAATAAGGCACTACTCACTCGAGTAGTTTGCCTTATCGAGTATGCTCGCTCATCTCTACTAAATACCAATAAGGAAAAAAATAAATGATGTAAAAATCAGATGAAAGCAGTAAAGATGGAGACAGAGAGACTCATTTCCAAAGAGAGTAAAACTAATCGTAAACTGTTATTCAACTATATAAATAGTAAAAAGATTAATACTGAAAGTCTTGGCCCCTTAATAAATAATAAAGGAAAAATTGTAGAGGGTGATGAGGAGACAACAAATCTATTAAACAGCTTTTTCTTCAGCGTATACACAGAGGAAAATAAAATGTCAGATGAGATGCAGAGTGATAAAGTAAACTCTCAACTAAATGTCACCAGTCTAACCTAGGAAGAAGTGCAGAGCTATCTTTAAAAAATTGAAATAGATAAATCGCCAGGCCCTGAAGGCATACACCCCCAGATTTTAAGGGAATTAAGTACTATCACAGACCCTTTTGAATGTCTAAGTGGTATGGTGTATGGGTGTATGGGTAAGTAAATGGCTCAGTGATAGAAAGCAGAGGGTGGTTATAAATGGTGCATACTGTGGTTCAACTTTAGGGGTTAATAGGCAGAACTCTATGGCCATATGTATTTTTTCAGCCTTACATACTGCGTTACTACAAGAATAGAGGCTATTGCCTTTCCCACACTCTGTACAGATAAATTATTTTGCTGTCTTTGTAGACTGTCCGTATTCATCAGTTTCCCAAATTTTTTGCCTGGGCTTTGATGGTGGATGGTACACTTTTTTGGCGAGCCAATTATTTCCTGCATAGCTATTAAGGTTAAAAGTTTTAACTTCGTTTGGTATGTTGCCAAAGCTTAGACATCTGATATGCCTTTTAGTAAAAGGTCCATGGTGGTAGTGTGTACTTTTGGGGCATGTAGGACTGTGGTGGGGGTGAGATTTGTGCTTCATCTTGCAAGGAGTGTAGGGTTGAGGCAACGGTCAACCCATTGTGGGTATGCAAACATCACGTGCAGTGACATGACAGGGAGACATTACCCGATCAGCATGAGCTCAGGGTGTACCTTCCCAGAGTCAGACCGAACAGTGGACAGAGCAGCTGCATGTCTTGAATCTCACTGCAGGGCCCATCCAAATATTAGAGAAATGCAAATTATTTCCTGCTGTTCTAGTAAGCCTTGATGACCACTATATTATAATATACATATGGAATCTGGAAATATTATGAGCTACATACACAGCAAAGGCCACTTTAACCCTTTGTCATCTCCTATAGCTACTATGGTCTTCAATAAAGGCATTACAGCTGAAATATCCACCTTTTTCACGAGTCTAACAATGAACCTCTCAGGATATTAGGTCTGTAATATGTGTGCTATGCAGTTCTGTAGAGACAAGGTAAAACATACAGATAGAAAGATAACTGGTAGAAAATGAGGATCAGATTCCATTGAATTATTTGATTTACTTTCACCATTTTCAACTTTTTTCACCCAGTGGTGAAGAGATTGGAAAGTTCAGATGTGTCAGCCCTCGGAATATGTTCTATAGCCTCTGAAGTCAGAGACAAATTAATATCATGCTGTGAAGAACATTTCTTTGGTTCTGGCGCAAAATACATTACTGAATAAATTTCTGAAACTGCTAGCCAGCAGATGAATCAGCCACATTTTGCACAGAATCATTACGTTTTCTTGAGAAATACTGTAATTTCTCAAAAAGAAAACTGAATGTGTTGAACGTTTCTTTTCAAACAGCCATATCTAATAACTGAATGATGCTGAATTTGTGTCCTAAAGTGCCAGGAACAGTGTACTGTCACTCCCCGTAGTATTCGGGAATGTAGAGGAGTACAGAATGCTCTGTTATATTGTGCATAAAGTGTCATTTGTTCTCTAGGGTAAGTATTTGGTGCTTGGGATCACATACAGGTGGAATAAAGTTGGTGGAACTGATCATCCAGTTTGTTCCTTGCTTTTCTTGGCTTATATTCTTAAAGAGGACCTGCCATATATCTATAGCAGTGGACCTGGCTGCATAGCTCTGCAGCCGTGGTCTCACTGATTCTGTTGCTACTTATGTTTTCTTGATACTCATGTCCTTTGGCCCATATGGGCTCTTCTTACAACTGGTGCTGTCAGTGGGTCAAGTAGCTGGTCTGTTCCACCCATTGTCAATGGGCTATGTCAGGTTTCCTCCACCTATTGAAAGTAAGTGGAGAACATCATTTACTTGGCACATTGATAGCACTGTGAGCTGTCTCTAAGGTGAGCCCATATGGACAAATACAGTTAAGAATCAAGAAAACTCAGGAAGCAATATGGTTAGCAGGGCTGCAGCGGCAAACTTTGCAGCCAGCCTTGCTGATATAGACACCTAACAGGTCTTCTTTAATTTCCTTACATAATTACATTAAAGACTGAAACAGGCAACATAAACTATGTAATACCTTCTACCTGCTGGTACAGCAGGCAATTTTGAAGAGTGCCAATACCTAATTTAGTAGTTTGGTTTATAAATTATTTTAATTCAGGTTGGGTTCAAGGGAGAGAAAAAAAACAAAAATTAAGCAATTTTTAATTTTGCAATGGATTTCAACTAATGATAAAGCCTAGGTAACACAATATTTTTGCTGGTGAATACCCAGTAAAAATGTTGGGGAACCCTTGCTTTAAAAGGAGGGCAAAGAGCCGAATTGTGGCTATCAAGTAATAGAGAAAGCCCATATAATGCACCTTTTTCTACTTCTTTCATTGCTGTAATGAACTCACATAGTGTTCTATCCTTTCATTGACAAAAATAAAAAGTGTCCCAAAGTAATGCCACCAACCAGGGGAGAACATTGAGGCAGTGAGCAGCACCCAAAGGATGAACCATTTCTCCATTGGTCATGTGAAACTGCCAAAAGGGCTCTTTCTCTACACATACTGCAACAGTAGCAAAGAGGGGGAAAGTGCTTGGCCTAGGAGACAAAGTATGAAAAAACAGAATGAATTGGTTAACCCAAGGTATTAACATGTTTTTGTTGGACAGGTTCTAGAAGAGAAAAGTAAAGCCCAAATCTGAAAGAAGGCAAACAATATTCACCAGTGGGTGCAGCCTAACGATGGTGGCCCCTTTAGGGCCAACAAAGAAGTAAACACCAGCTGTGGTTGAACATAACCTTGCTTCTTTTGCATGGTTGACATGAACTTGTCCAGGTTCCCTCCATCTCCATAGACAAACATGGGATTGAAAAACGTTTCCAGGTCATGCCACCAAAAGCCGTGGGTGGGCATTGAGGTATAAAGCAACAAAGAGGAACAATTCCCTTTTCTATGGCCCATGTGAAGCTGCAAAATATGCTTCTTCTCTAATAGCACTACAATATTAATAAACAGAGGAAAGGGCCTGAGCCCAATGGACCAGGTTTGAAGAAAGGGAAACTTTGTAAGTTCTAAGTCTTGCCGTCCAGTCATGAAACGAGAAAATGATCACGTGAACTAGAATCAGATTTAGACCACATGTACTCGGCAGGGTCTTACATTTTTATGTAAGCCCCAACTGTCTAGATACAATCCATACAACAACCAACTAGTTTCTAGTTGACATTTTTTGTCAAGTAGCTTCTAAGAATGAAGCAAACATTTTTTAATGTGGATGTTTTTGGGCTATAGTGGAGCCTTTTCATACCTTCTTCGACATGACCTGTTATGTGTATAATGTTGTGTGCTATGAGGCCATATGTGCATCAGCAAACATTATGTGTAGAGTAAATTAAACTGGGGTTGATAATTAAGCGCTAAGGAAATGATTGCAGACTTGGGAGAGTAAATCATCTGTAGTCAACCACTCTCCATTTCCTCTGAAGCACTTAAGTGGACCATAAAATCCAATGTCATCCCGGTAAACATTTAGCAAAATTTTCATTCGATCAGAGGCAACAAAAAAAAAAAAAACATGCTCAAAAACTAAAGCTTAAAAATCCTTACCGGCTGATCCAGGCGTAAAATCAAATTTATCAGCCAGAAGAATGACTTCAGTTTAACTTAACATGACTTTCAGTCTTGTGTAAATTGCCGAATCTTTGCAGATCCCGCTATCTTTTATCTGCCTAAAGTAAACATTAGAAATAGAATTTTCGGTTGTGTTTTTTTTTTTTTCAAGCAACATTCAGCGGTTTCTGAATTGCTGTTTTGTAGGTCCTTTAAATAATATGGCAAATAATAAAAATGCGCCATAAAATAAGAATAAAAATTATGCACAGTTCTTGGAACAACAAAACGACTCAAGGTTGAACATTTTTGCTTCACACTTTCTTAGCACCCAACTGTTAGGAACATAAATTTCACTTGTTATATGGCTTCGCACACGTGGCGCTCCGATAAATGAATATACAGTGCATACGCAGTGAATAAAACACAAGCAAAGTCCTATACGTAATAGTTAAATATCATTCATTTAGATCCCATTGTTTCTGCAGCATAGCGGTACAATATTCTACTGCTTTGTACATACAATGTATTATTACCATCAGTCGTCGCTCGCAGTGTGGCCCAGACTTTCATTCCTCGAATTCCCACGCACACAATGGCTAGCTACTCAAGAAGCAAGATGGAAAGGTGAGCTTTTTGATCTGTGCACACATGACGGTCTTTGTTGCACCAGAAGAAGCATATCTTGAGGTTCGTGGCCACAATACAAGAAGTAACAGGACACCTTACTTACTACACGCTACTTATAATATTGATGTCTTTTTATGTGGCCAAGGATCATTTGGGCAAACACAGGAACCAGGATCCAGGTGCAACTGCTATCTGCACCCCAATAGCTATGCACCTCTCTGTGGGGGTGTAGCCTAGGGGGCTTAGCCTACCAGATGGGGTGTTGTCAAGCTGCAAGTGCTGTATTACTACAACCTAATATTAAACATCCAATAGGTGTCCATGAAATGGCAAACGGAAAATAATTCAATATGTTTTCGGAGAATGGAGAGGGAAGACACCAGATAACCCAAAATAAGGCCACACGTTTCATGTAAAGGTTGTTCTTGGTCAAAAAGGACCCCAGTGTTGTAATGAAACAGTGCTGACCATTGACCTGCTGGATTGCCTCTAACTATTCTATGACTCAAGGGTTCTGCCAGCTAATTTTCTTGCCAGGGCCCTTTGACTAGGTGAGTATTGACCAGCCAGGTGGGGATGGAAATGTGGACAGCAGGCCGCGGGGCAAAGAACTAAGGTCATCTGTTCTGTATGTAGATTTCGTCAACGAGAGCGACCCAAATAGAGAACATGCATAGATGTAGTGAGTGGTTGCACTGGTGGGAACCATATGATAGGCAATAAAGATTCTGGAACATGGTTCCTTGCTTAATAATGATTAACTGATACAGGAATAAGGCAATTGTCCACCTGGCAAGTTAGCCTTCACTTGCAGCTCGGACAAAGGTAACAGTCCCAACACAGTTACAGGTTATTGTTACCTACATTTCAATAGCATATTCCTGAGACAAGATAAGTAGCATTCTGAGCTTGGTGCTTCACCAAGCGATCTTTCACTCAGTGCCTTTCTTCTTAGTAAATGACCCCTCTGAGAGGAAACTGTCCCCTTTTCTTGTTGGAGAACCCATGGGACAGGCTCTGCAGGCGAAGGGCAATGCAGAATATCTGCGTTGGTCTTAAAGCAGAGCATCAGTGGGGGCGTCTTACCCTCGCTCTCTGTAACTTCCTTAACTGGCCATAGGCCCCTCCTACTGGAACTAAAGGAAACCCAGGGGAGAGAACTCATCTCGTGATAAAAACTCAGCTACCTCCCCTCCACATCCAGTTCCTTAAAGGCACAGTGTCCAAATTTAGGGCGCCCACCCACTGGTGTTTGCGATTTTCGTGCGTGAAGAACGCAGCGTTTTCGCGGCGTTTTTCCCGCGTTTTTCGCGGCGTTTTTTGCCGCATTTTCGCGGCGTTTTCGCGGCTTTTCCATTAATTTCCATTGACTTTCATGGGTGCATTAGGAGAAAAATAAGGACACATATGCAACTGACAGTTCCTATGTTAAAAAACGCAACGCAACGCAAAAAAAAACGCCAGTGGACAGGAGTACATTCAATTCTAATTGCTCTTGAGAAAAAACGCAAAACGCAAAGAAAAAAAAATCGCCAGTGGGTGGGCGCCCTTAAATGGAACAAAATAAAAAGCAGCAAACATCAAATAGAGAGGAAAATAAAGAGACTTGGGGGCAGCTTCTTCACAACTGCTTGCATGTAACCTCCTGAATTTCATGATGCAAGAGCAGAGAGGAGATAAGATAATTGTACTGCTTTCGCTCATGCGGCATTGTAGTTAGCAATGTCATCACGGCTGACATACAATAATATGGCTTTTAGTCATGGGAATGACAGCAGCAGGTACTCATAAAAGTTAGCTGGTACTCTTGAAGGTATTTCTTGAGGGATCTGTGGCTGGTATTCTTTGGGAAGATCAGTGGCTGGTGCACGTAGGGGGCACTGTGGCTACTTCTCATAGGGGCACTGAGAATGTTAATCATTTTGGGCTATTTGGCTATACATATGAGGGTATGGTATGGGGGCTTTGGCTGATGTTGTGGACAGCACAGTAAAGAAGGAACAAAATCAGTGTCCTACGTGATAACTACAGCTGACACTCTGGGGTATCCTTTAAAGGAGGGACACTTTTGACAAGCTCAACTTGACTTGCCATTAGAGCGTATTACACTGCTGAATACTATCTTAATCTTAAGATCCCATCGATGCAAGTGTAAGGGAGAGATAGTGTAAGATAATTCTGGTGCAGGTATTCATGGAGAATTGTAGATAGCAATCTTAGGGGGACACTGTGGCTGACATATTTGGCTCTCATTCATATGAATGACTGAAGCTGGTGCTCATAAGGGCATAATGGTGCTTTTGCTAGTATTTTTTTTTAGGGATCAAAGCCTGGTACTCTTTAGAAGGTTTGGTGGCTGATACTAGTAGGAGGAACTGTGGTTGGCTCCCACAGGTGCAATGAGGATCATATTCATTTGCTATCCACATGGGGAATACTATGGTATGAGGTCTTTGTGGCTGCTATGGGTGAGAGAAGAAGCCCCTTCACCCTGTCAGCGTTTTATATGCCGTTATCGCAAAGACCATGACATTTAAAAGGTTTAACAGCGGGGATCCATGGTTTCTTCAATCCCTGCTGTTCGGCAGGTACCAGGCTATCATCCAAAAGCTGAGCCCCTGCTCTCCCTGGCACAGCAGACCTGTGCCAGGCTTCTGATGCAACCACCGTAAGAAGACAGTACATCAGAAAAAAAAACCTTAACCCCTTAAGGACATTGCCTATTTTGTCGTTGAGGACCAAACGATTTTTGGTATTTTTTCATCCGCATTTTTCAAAAGCCATAAGTTTTTTATTTTTCCGTCGATGCGGCCATATAAGGACTTTTTTTTTTTGCGTGGCGAACTGTAGTTTTTATTGGTACCATTTTTGGGTACATAGACTACATTGTAAAACTTTTATTATTTTGTTTATGATCGTAGGGAGAGAAACGCAGCAATTCTGCCATAGATGTTTTTTGTTTTTTTTAAAGCGTTAATTATGCAGCATAAATGACACACTAAATTTTTTTCTGCGGGTCGATACAGTTACAACGATACCAAAATTCTTATATTTTTTTTTAGGTTTTTCCACTTTTCCACAATAAAAACCCTTTTTTTGGAATTTATTATTTTTTTCTAAACTCACTGTATTCAAAGTTTGGTAACTTTTTTATTTTTCCATAGATGGAGCTCTCTGAGGGCTTATTTTTTGCGAGACGAGCTGAGGTTTTTATTGGTACTATTTTGGGGTACACACGTTTTTTTTATCACTTTTATTGTGGTTTTGGGAGGCAAAATGCTAAATATTAGTTTTTAAGCATTTTTAAAACGCTTTTTGCCGCGCAGGATAATAAGCACATTCAATGTATTGTACGCATTGTTACAGATGCGTCGATACCAAATATGTGGGATTTTTAATTTTGTTTTATTTTTTTTATGCTAATATGAGAAAAAGCATAAAAAAGGGTTTTTAAACATTTTTTTGAACATTTTTATTTTTTGCTCTTTTTTTTTTACACCATCTGTGTCCCTCTGACGGACTTTTAATGCAGCACTGCAGATCGCTAGGATAAGGCATGGCAGGACTTCTCTCCTGCCATGCCTTATCGCTTACTATACCGATCACAGGCTATGGCATTACAGAGCGCCGGTATCTGGCGTCCTGTTGCCATAGCAACCAGCCGGCTGGAGTCACAGAGGGAGCGTGGCAGAGAAGGGGCTAACAGCAGGGGGGCGCATCTCCGATGCTCCCCGCTGTCGCCGCGGGAAGCCGGCTACTAGTGACAGCCAGCTCCCGCTGTGGGATAGCGCGAGATCTGCTATGATCTCGCGCTATCCCTATGACGTAAGGGTACGTCATTTTGTGATAAGTACCCCTCTCCTATGGCGTACTCTTACGTCATGGGGTGGGAAGGGGTTAATGGCCATGGGCAAAAGACATATGGACGGTCGTTAAGGAGTTAAAGACATTTTTCAATAAACAATATAAGAAAGAAGAGAAGCAACAAAGTGTAGACTGGACCAACCTGTCTGCGCAGATCCCGCGTCTTTTTGGTCATCTTATCAATAGCAATGTTTAACGGGTCGCCTTTTTCTTTTCTTCCAGACTAGAAAAAAAGAAGCAAAGTTTTATTTCAAAACTCTAAATACAAAAATAAGACAAAAAATGTTAGCATGGTCCCAAAATTTTACACAACGCAGCCTCATACACATTTATCATTTCTGCAATAAATATACCCAGCACAGATATACGAGGGTAAGTCAAAAATTATCTGCACTTCAGTTATGTTAAAACTTCTGTTGGCCACACTGTCTTATCAACACTTTTCATTGTAGGTCGCTCTCTCCCCAATCACTGCTGTGCAGGTTTTTCAATGTGTTATGTTAGCTACTTGATGACTGCATTGCAAGAAAAATGGCGGCCCCACTTGTGATTTGCATGGAAGAAGAGCAGCTTGCAGCGATTAGTTTTTTGGGGTCTGAGGGTGTATCCGGTGCAGATATATGTCAGTATGAAGAAAGTGGTTTGTCACGAAGAAGTGTGTATCAATGGAAAGAGAAGTTCAAGGACGGTCACACAATTGTCAGCCATGAAGAGGGAGCCGGATGCCTATCCATGTCCACAACTGATTGCACACGTGAACTGATATTTTTGATTGTTTTGAGTTTTTGAAGCATCCTCTCTGTGTTCCTGATCCTGCCCCATTGGAATGTCCCTTGTTTGGTCCCATGAAAGAAGCACTAAGAGGACGAGGATTCACGTTTGATGAAGAAATGAAGACAACGGTCCATTCGTGGCTCGCAGCTCATCCTAAGACATTTTTTAATGAGGGAATATGAAAGCTTATTGACAGATGGACAAACTGTATTGAAAAGCAAGGAGATTGTGTCAAAAAAATGTTTTTTTTTCTGAAAGTTGATTAAAATATATTCTGCAGCCAGAGGCCGCCTGCAGACGAGCGGGTCGGATCCGGCAGCGAGAAATCTCGCCGCGCGATCCGACCCCAGAGCCTGCAGGGATGAGCGCGTACTCACCCGCGCCTGGCGGCCCCGGCTCTTTGATGTGCCGGCTGCCGCGCAGCCAGCGCATGCGCAGACCGGAGCCGGCGGCCAGGTGAGTGCGTGCTCCGCAGAAAATTAGAACATGCCGCGGTTTGTTTGCCGCGCGAGATTTCGCGCGGCCAAACCGCGGCCGTCTGCATAGGAGTGCGTATTGTAATGCACTCCTATGCAGACTTTCAGCGGCGGAAATCCCGCGGGAAATCCCGCGGCGGGATTTCCGCTCGTCTGCAGGCGGCCAGAGTGCGGATAATATTTGACCCACTCTTGTATAAATACAGATATGAAGACCAAATAATAGACTTTTTCACCTCTTCAGAAAAATTATAGACACTTTGGTTAGTTGAAAAAAATTACGTAGTTAAGGGAACAGAAATTAGTCCATGGCTCATGGCCAGAAGCAATTTAAGATTATTCTCCAAATTCTCTTCATGCGGGGAAAATATATTTTCAACTTCCCTGATTACTAAAAGTATTCTATTTTATTACAGGGAAAAGCTAACCTCACCACTATTTTAAGTTTGGGATTTTATTTTAATGACCCTGTTGTATGGGTTGATGACTTTTTGAAGGTGATCTTTAAGAGTAGATTGTTTGGAACTATGAGTCGAGTCACGGCTCACTGAGGTTCATCTCATTTGTAATGCAGTCACGGGTTGCCCATTTGTCTATGGGTACCTATGGGCATTAGATAGCTATGACTTGATCCATCAGATTTTGTCAGGATCTTTTTGTCATTGCACTGTATTCCATACTCAAGGCCATTGTATCTTGGTGAAAATTAATTTTAGCTGCTATGCATTATTCAGCAGGATTTTAGGCAATGTTTGAAGCAACATCATTACACCTACTTCTGTTTTCTGAAATGAGGTACATAGACCTTAGGCTGTTCGTAGAGACACAAATGTACAAATATGCAATTCCAGGTAACAAATAAATGCATTAAAGGAGCAATGGTCTTTCTACATGGAGCAATTTGCTCCAATAGACAAGAGCTGATCAATGAGACTGGCACTTGCCTATGGCCAGGCCTTAGCTAGAAGGATGTAGGCTGGGGGCAATCATCCCTCTTAGGACTGCCTGGCTAGATGATCTTCCTCCTTGTGGCAGTATCTTATGGAGCTGCATGAATTCTCCTCCTTCTGGCTGTCTCCTCCTCTCCGATGTTCTGAGGTGCCTATATAAGCCCATCAGCACCCTCACAGTACAGTCACTTAGTTCTAATACTCTATGTACTGAAGTTGGTTCTGGGGCTGTATTTATGTTATGAGCATAGTATTGTATCTATCTGTTGAGGTTATTTTGTGCTATATTTGTTTAGAGCTCAGTAATGAGTTTGATTATTTACTGTTCTGGTGTGAGTCTTGCTGCTCTCTGTACAAGCAGAATCAAACGTCTAACAGCCACTTGTCCGTTATATGTATGTATGTGTGTGGGTGCTTCCCATGCTCCGCCCCTGGTGACATAATCGCTCCACCCCTGGTGACATCATCACAGGTCCTACAACATATATAAAACACAGAGCCTGACCGACAGAAGAACAACAAAGTTAGGGTTCTTGGAAGGGGAGGACAAAAATAACAAAATAAGAATACAACTAAACTGTTATTATCTCAGACACAACTCAGCGGTCCTAACAGAAGATAGCCACCTACCGCCACTACAGAGATCCGGTGCGATAAAGGACCTGCGGTGATGTCACTGCTGTGGGAGGAACCATTGTGCAGTTTGGTAGAAAGTATTGTATACTGGATAAGCTAAAAGCAGCCACCAGGACCTGTGATGATGTCACCGTCATATGATCACATGTGTGGGTGAAGTCAGAGGTTACATGATCCAGGAGTCTGCTGAACTGGTGATGTTTGGAAATCAGCACGGTTGTACCCCAGCTGTGTGTGTGTGTGCTGTGTGTGAATCCGGAGGCATGTAGTAGAGCTGTGTGTGTGATGTGTGGGGATCATAATGGATATACCATGTAGCACAGAAACACTGGTACTATTATTTCCTAATAATTACTAGTAGAGTTTGACTGCCTATCAGTGCAGTATATATTCGGCCTTTTCTGATAGTGGTTGCCAAAAAAAACAAAGTTTAATCCAGCACTGCACTCATCTATCAAGCCTTTACACAGCCTGATTCAAAGTCCACTAGGCAATGAATGAGTGTTCATATGATCAATGATCCGAATAGAGCTGTCCTTGGTTGGCTTTCCAAATAAAAACCCCTAACAATCAAATATTCACGGTCTAAATATAAGCCATCAACATCTTACTCTTGGACTACTCCGACAAAGTTCATATGAGCGGTGAACACCGTATTGTATTGGTAAATTTAACCAGATCAATGAGTGAATATTGTCATGCGATTAAACACAAAGGAACTTATGTGCAGTTTATTTTCACCCTGCTGACTAGAGGGCATTGTTAGGTTGCACACCCACCAAAGAAACATCCATGACTTATCCTAAGAATAATTTATCAAAGTTATATTTCTGAAAATCCCTTTGAGTTGATCTTTCATAAAGTTGATGTGAGGGGCTGCATCTATTACTGTGATGTGATCATTGAGGCAATGGTAGCAACCCATAAAAGAGTCAAAAGAAATTACATGCATAACGGGATGAAAAGTTTTATCAAGGCATGACAAGTACTCCATCTTGACAAAACTTTAGTCAAGGATATTCATATGCATAACAGAGGAGATCAAAGAGACGGTGCTGAAGTTAGTGATATCCAAGTACCCTATATGTAATAGGAATGTAAGAAGAGATCTACAGTTGCAATCAAAATTCTTCATCCCCAATTGCAAATAAGGTTTATTTGCCAAATTTCAAAACTTTTAGCTGTTTGCTAAAAGAAAAAAAAAAAAACAAGAACAATCTAAATAGCTCAACACTCCAAATTAAAGACAAAATGCCATATTTAATGACTATTACAGTCTCAGAATTATTTAAAGTACCTAAACATTTTTTTTTCTATTATTTGTACAGAATAAGTGATTTTAAGCATTCTTGCAATAGGTTTTTATTAATATTTTACTTAGAAAACCTCTCATCAGCTGAGCAGCCAGGTGAAGATATCCATCTTCATCTCACTGCATAGCAGTAGAGGGAGCTAGATCCAGCTGTGTTTGCTACTGTTCTTCATGGGACAGCTGTTGACACACTGTTGCCAATATAGAGTTCAGTTTTAGGCCTCATGTTAATGGGCAGGGCGGGTTCCGTGGGCAAGAGCCACGCCGCGGGATCCTACCATGCCCGCAGCATGAGGACATTACCTACTAGTCCGGTTGCATGCAGGTTGTCCGTCGTCTCTTCCGTGTGTGGGTGGGCCCACCAGCCAGCATGCCCCCCCCCACATGCGCAGTGCAGATTTTTTTTTTAAACTCCTGCTTTCCTGTGGACCCGCAGCACACCCGGAGTGACAGTTCCGGTTGTGCCGCAGATTGGACGGCTTCCATTGACTTCAATGGAAGCCGTCCCTGCGGGATCTGCGGCAAAACGGAGCATGCTGTGATTTGTTTTCTGGACCACAAGGTCCGGAAAACAAACCCGGATGGTTTAATTAAGCTGCAGACACCCATAATTGTCTATAGGTGGCTTGAACTCTGGATCATCCACGCGAGTGCCCCACTCGGATTCTGATATTCAAACCCGTCCGTTGACATGAGCCCTTATTCATAGCTGTATTTTATTTAATGTAATCCCATTTCTCTTGTGTACCCCATTGCTTCAGTCCCACCATGGAATTGTTGTATAATTCTTGATTGTTCTCAGCAAGAGAAACAACGTAATCTTGTAGATATGATACCACGGTACCAGATCTTTGTTTTCATTATGTATAATTCTTCTCGCTCATGCTGTCAGGAGAAGCCATTCAATTCTGCAGACAGCTTCTCCCCCTCACAGCGTGCCCACTCCCTGCCAGAACCCATGTATTAAAGGAGCGTATGTGCATCGGGTGCGCAGTATTGTATGTCACAGCCTGATGAACTGAGTCCCTAATAGTACATAGGGTCTGGCAGAAAACAGGCACGCTGTGAGAAGGAGAAGCCGTCTGCAAAATAGAATAGAACAGAATTTGGAGAAACAACTTTTAAGATTAGTTGTATTGAGCTTCTTAAATTGTACTTGTTTAAATTGTTTTTGGCAAACAGCTGAAAGTTTGTAAATTCGGCAAATTAAACCTAATTTGCAATGGGGAGGTGAATCATTTTAATTGCAACTGTAGAAACTAGCTGGGGGTCAAGCCTTTCTTCTTTAAAAAGTGAAAAGGGAGTTAACAGTGGGTTGCACCATTCTGTAATTGGAAACATGGGGCCATCTATTTTTATATAAACCCATTAAGGCACAACCGACCACATTACAAGTTTGATCCATTTGTCCTTCTCTCATAGAAACAACATATATTTTTGGATTTTAAAATAGCAAAATCACGAAAAAAAAACAAATTATAAAGTAGCCTTCAAATCTCTATTCCTCTTAGAAGATGAAAGCCAAGTTGACCCATCTGACATGAGAAAGGCACATCAGTGTTTTCATCTTGTGCTTTTGTAGCAACAAAAACCTTCAAAGGAAGGCATAAAAGTATTTCTCGTTTACCAACACAGGCAATAGAAGTTTATCTCACCACACGAAAAACATTAAGTGGTGTTTTACACACCATCATCTATGTCGAAAAAAAGGAAAAAAAAGATTATCTATAAACACCAACCTCCCCCCCCCCCACCCCTCACAACCCATACAATGGCTCTGTTATGTGTCCCTCTATAAAGAGGCATTCAGTATGACTGTCTGCCTCTACTGTTACAAATCTTTTTGCTTATTCCATATATTGCTCTTAATACGTGTGTCAGCATGTTGGAATCCAGCTCAATTAACACAATTCCCAGCACAAAGAATGGCTTTGTTATGCCGCCCTATGTGGAATCATTATTACCATAGTATTTACTAAAGAAGTTGTGTACGGAGGAAAGAAAAGGAAACAGTAAGTGCATGAACCAAAGGAAAAAAATACTTAAACTATACTAAAGTTACCTCGGAAGAATTCGAGAGAGCATGGTTACAGCACAGACAAGAGACACAAGAAAATGGGAATTTAATCCAGTTCAATGACACCTATCAGCGTCCATGGAGCTACTAAACTGGGGGCACAACAAGGACACCGACATTGGGAACGGGCTATACATACCTCTCCCACTCCTCAGCTTGCATCGGGAGCCCTGGACCGGCTTGTGAAACCACAGAGCGCTGTATGCAAATGACATGAGTGGTGCCATGAGCTCAGGGGTGGACATAGAGTGGAGAGAGCCTCTGTGCAAGCAACGTGCCTGGACTCCTTTCCCCTCTAAAAAAAATGATATGCTATCCTTCCAAAAGTAATTGGACATCTGAGCAAGAATCGAAAGTAGTATTTATTTGTATGTTATTATTTAGTGGGGCTCCTTTGGCCCTCATGACTTCAGCTGGTATTTCCTTCCATTCATCCTGCAAACATCTGATAAATTCTCTCAAAGAAGATGGGCACTGTTCATATTTCCTGACCACATGTTCTTTCAAAGAAATGTACTGGCCCGTCTGCAATCGTGCAAGGGGAGTCATCACTGGATGACTTAAAGACATTCTATGGACTGATGAACCACACTACCCCATCTTCATATCAGATGGACATACCTGGGTGTGGAGGATCCTGGGGAATGTGTTTTGCCTGAGTGTGTTGTGCTAACAGTTAATTACGATGGAGGTACTATTATGGTCTGGAGATGTGTTACGTGGCATGGTCTTGGTCTGTTGGTTGTAGTGACAAGAACCATGAACATTGGGGTGTACCCTGACATTGTAGACAATAATGTACTGCTGACAATGTGGTAATACTCTGGGAATGGTCAACAATACTTCTAACAAGACAATGTGCCTTGTCACACATCCAATGCTGTTTTACATTGGTTTGAGGATATAGATGTGTAATAATTACACAGAGTCCCGACCTGATCCCTATTGAACATCTTTTCGACAAACTGGAACATCAAGTCAGGAAATATGAACAATGTCCATCTGCTTTGAGAAAGCTCACCAGACATTTGCAGGATGGATGAAGGGAAATACCAGCTGTAGTGTAAAATATTTTAGTATAAAGTATGTCATGGAGAGTATCCAATGTCATTAGAGCCCTACTAAATGTTAACATATGGAAATAAATACTACTTTTAACTCTTGTTAAGATGTCCAATTACTTTTGTTAGGATAGTGAATATAATTCAGATGAAATCCTCAGTTTATGTTGTGAAATAGCAAATAGTGAGGTAGGCATATTGCGGATGCCCGCAAGTTGTCAAATTCAAGTAGCACTTTTTTTCTTTGCTGGATGATATTCTTGTTTCCTGCCCCACCTGGAATCCAGTTAAATTCCCCTGCTGCCTATTTAAACCAACCCCTCCGAAGGAAAGGTGCCTGGTTCTTGCGGTTACAATAGTTTGTGCTTTTCACTGGCCTCTATTACCTACCAGCCCCCTTTGTTTCTCCAGCCCATGTCTTTGGTTTGACTACTCCACTGGCACATCCTGGTGGGATCACTCTTTTCAGGGAGGGTGCTCTGCATCCTCATTTATTTATGTTCACTAATGCTAATAGTGGTGAAGTGGAACCAGAAACAGAAACAGGGCCATAAAATATATTGTCCAATATAGGGGTGAACATAGAGGCGAGCAAACATGAAGCCCTCTTCTGGAGCTGATTGACACTAATACACCTGAATCATCTATGGCAGGATGACTTATTCACATGTAGCGGAATGCCAAAAACCATGTAAAAATCTGCAGCATGATATAATATGGGAAAATGACTACGGCTGCAATTATAAAGTTAGTGATGAGTATTGGGCGAGCGCACGGTGCTCAAAAATCCTTAAAATTTCCCGAGCTAAAGGAAGCCTCATTTATAATCCACAGCGCTAACGTAATTCCTATTGTTATGCAAATAACAGCAGGACGGAGGACACTATGCAACTTGGGCAGATGCTCTATAATTATCTCAACCTAAATTTACTGGCATTATTAAAAACAACATAAACAGCCCAAGCACCGAAAAACACATCTATCAAGGGAGCAACAGACATCACTGTCACAAGATCAAAAGTCCACACTTGACAAGCCGAGACACCCTCCCGTACGCCTCCATCCCAATGCACAGGTGCGTACATGCTACATGCGTCTGTTGCTTCACCAGCCAAATCACGGAAGGGAAAAAAGGGAATTTCAGTGATTTTTGATTGACTAGAGAGAAGTATTGCTTGAAGCTTAGGCAGATGAATGCCGGTAAAATAAAATATGGATCATAGCAATAGGAAAGATTCATTTTTTATTCTTCATTTTTTGAAAGGGCATTCCTATATACTGTACAGTATGCGGTTGTACGTACTAAACAGTTAATCTGGGCAGGTGTCTGGGGCAGCACATTATTTGAGGAGTGTATATACAGTAGATATGTTAAATACAGTGGCGACCTTATTAGAGACCCCTATCCAGGAGCACATTGGAATTTCTTTGACTTTCGGAACCGCAGCACTTTGTCACGGCGTAGACATCTTTTTGTGTGGCAAACTGAGGTTTTTGTTGTTATCATTTTTGGGTACTAATGTATTGAAAAAGTTATCAATTTTTTTTAGAGGGCAGGGAAAAAAAATGCATCAATTCTGCCAGTTTTTTTTTTTACACTGTTAGGCCACATGCACATGGCAGGTCTGGATTCTGGCAGCAGAATCTGGCCCTGACCGTATCTGGTAACCCCGCATACCTGTCTTCTGAAATGTGTACTGCGGATGGCCCGGCCGGCACACATGTACAGTCCAGATTTCCCTGCACCGTCGCTAGTTGATGAGGTGAGTCCCACAGCCATTCCAGAATTAACATTCCGGAATGACCGCAGGTCAGGCGGCTTCTATTGACTTCAATGGAAGCCGTCTGTGCGGGTGGCGCACGAAAATGGAGCATGCTGCAATTTGTTTTTATCCAAGAGTGCAAAACGCAATTGGTTTCTGCTCGTGTGAAGGAAGAATCACTTTTGCATAGCATGCTACGGGCGGTATTTGCTGCGGAATCTGGTGGTGGACGCCCCCTCCGGGTTCAGCACTTCAAATCCGCCCGTATTGATTCACCCTAAATCATACGGCATAAATAACATGATACATTTTTTCTGCAGGTTGGTGCAATTATACCAAAATTATTTTTTTTAGGTTTTTACACTCTTGCACAATAATACCCCCTTTTTTTACGTTGTTGCATTTAACATTCCATAACTATTTTATTTTGCCATGGGCTGAGCTCTGTGCGGGCTTGTTTTTTTTCTGTGACAAGACAAAACAAGTAGTTTTTATTGGCACCACCTTGGGGTATAGGTTTTTTGATCGCTTTTATAGTTTTTTTGGGAGGCAAAATTAACAAAATAAGCATTTTGCTTCTGTTTTTTCTGCCGTGCAGGAAAAATAGTGTGTTAAAATGATTGTACAGGTTGTTACGGATACAATGATACCAATTATGTAGGTTGTTTAACTTTGTTATGCAAACTGGGAAAAGGGCACTAAAAAGGGCTTTTTTTTAACATTTTTTTTTTTCATTTTTCTATGTCCATATAGGGAACTTGAACCAGAACAGGTCTGGTTGCTATGCATTGCAGGACCATACACCAGTGTGTAGTGGCCATATGCAGCCCATCACCTCGGTGGGATTATATTGTAGAGGGCCAATGGCATCACAAAGGGAGTGCGTTCCTTCTGTCAACCCTTTATTTGCCACTATGTGCATTAATTGCAGCATGCAAGGAGTTAAGAGCGGGGATAGGTGTTCTAATTGATCTCCACTGTTGCAGTCAAGAATCTGAGCCTGCGCTATCCACAGAATATAAATTTATGTCCTGTTGCGTTAGATACCACTTTGCCAGGATGTAAATAAATAAATCCTGTGGCATTAAGGAGTTAAAGCAATATCGGGCATAGTCAAAACGACCGATCCAGTGCTATATCTTAATACTGGTTTCCTATATTGAAGTAACGTTAGCGTATTTGAAAAGGAAGACATTAGAGATGATCGAGCACCAAAATACTTGGGTGCTCGGTACTGGAGTCAAACTTTTTGTAATGCTCGAGAGCTCGTTTTGAGTAACGAACCCCATTGAAGTCAATGGGCGACTCGAGCATTTTTGTATGGGACCGATTTTCCGCATAGGGGATGATTTGTCAAACACCTGAAAACATCAGAAAGTCATGGAAACACCACAGAAGCGGATAGGGAAAGGCAGGGGCAGAATGCATGGCTGCACCTGAGGTTCCCAGGTCCCACTATTAAGCCAAAATGGGGGCAAGAGCGTGGCGGTCACCCCTCTAACTATTTACTTGGGACTGACCCTCATTAGCAAGGCTCACGCACTTGCACATCTTAGCCAAGCACCACACTAGCTGCAACCAAGGACAATCACCGCCTGTGGGTGACACCGCTGCCTCTTCTCCTGGGATACATGCTGCCATTGCTGTCCACCCCCCCCCCCCCCCCCCGCATGACCCTGCGCCCACAGCGCGGTACTAGTCTCCATTAAACGAGCACTGACCATTGAATTCAATGGAGCTGGCAATACAGCCTGCTCCATTGAAAGCAATGGGCTGCCGGCGAGCGCGGTATGAATTTTCTGGAAGGGCTTAAAAATATAAGCCCTTACCTGAAAATCATCCTAAGGGTGCGTTCAGACGAGCGTGTTTTGGTGCGTGCATACGCACGCACAAAAACACGCTTGTATTTACAACACTGCATTCCCTATGGTGTGTGCACATGTCTGTACTTTGCAGGTGCGTGCCTGCAAAGATAGGACATGCGTGCACCATAGGGAATGCACGCATTGTTTTCAATGGAGCCGCGGCTGCTGCCGGCGGCTCCATTTGAAACAATGGCCTGCTGGCTCCCTGCATTGCTTTTCAGGGAAGGACTTTACATATAAGCCCTTCCCTGAAAAAGAAAGATTTTAGTGTAAAAAAGAATAAAAATGCAGGCATTCTCTTCAATGGAGCCGCTGCTGCTGCCAGCGACTCTATTGAAGACAATGGTCTGCTGGCACACCTGAATTCTTTTTCAGGGAAGGGCTTTACATATAAGCCATTCCCTGGAAATGAATTAAAAGTGATTTAAAAAAAAAAAAAAAAAGATACTCACCTCCCTTCAGCTGTCGGGGCACAGCCGCGTCTTCTCCTGCTGTCCCCTGCACTGTGGTGCTGAACTGCTGATCTATCACCAGCCGGGGATTTAAAATCCCCGCCTGTTGAAAGAGCTGAATGTGATTGGCTGAGGTGCTCAGTAGAGATGAGCGAACGCGTTCGTCCGAGCTTGATATTCGTGCGAATATTAGGGTGTTCGGGATGTTCGTTATTCGTAACGAACACCATGCGGTGTTCTGGTTACTTTCACTTCCTTCCCTGAGACGTTAGCGCGCTTTTCTGGCCAATTGAAAGACAGGGAAGGCATTACAACTTCCCCCTGCAACGTTTAAGCCCTATACCACCCCCCTGCTGTGAGTGGCTGGCGAGATCAGGTGTTCGCCTAATATAAAAGTCGGCCCCTCCCGCGGCTCGCCTCAGATGCCTGGTGAGTTAGATGAGGGACAGTGCTGTTTATACCGGAGCTGCTGTAGGGAAAGAATTGGTAGTTAGTGTAGGCTTCAAGACCCCCCAAAGGTCCTTATTAGGGCCACTGATAGCTGTGTGTTGGCTGCTGTTAGCAGTGGCAATTATTTTTTTTCTCAAAATCGCCTCTGCAGAGCGTTGCACCCGGCAGGGAGAGTGTTAGGAGTGAGTGTAGCCTTCAAGAACCTCAACGGTCCTTTCTAGGGCCATATTTATCCGTGTGCAGTACTGTCCAGGCTGCTGTTAGCTGTGCTGCATTTTTTTGGGGCTTCTCAAAATCGCCTCTGCAGACCATTGCACCCTCCATTGATACTGCAGGGAAAGAATTGTATAGGCAGGGCCACAACACAGTTATTATTCATAGAATATACGCAGTGCTGCCTTTTGGTGGAAAAACAAGTGAAAACAAATCTATTTGTCCAGCCTCTGTCCGTCCTTACGGGCGGTGGACACGTGTGAGCTGCGTGAAAAACATTGCTAAATCATACGCACCCAGCTACGCTTTACTGCTGGCTTCGCCATTTGCTTTCCTTAATTGGGAAAAAAAATACCTGCTCTGCCAGAGTTATAATAACTCTGCTACCCTCACGTTCTGTGACACATTAGCAGGGACACAGCACAGTTATTAAACTTCTCATGTTCATTGAATATACGCAGTGCTGCCTTTTGGTGGAAAAACAAGTGAAAACAAATCTATTTGTCCAGCCTCTGTCCGTCCTTACGGGCGGTGGACACGTGTGAGCTGCGTGAAAAACATTGCTAAATCATACGCACCCAGCTACGCTTTACTGCTGGCTTCGCCATTTGCTTTCCTTAATTGGGAAAAAAAATACCTGCTCTGCCAGAGTTATAATAACTCTGCTACCCTCACGTTCTGTGACACATTAGCAGGGACACAGCACAGTTATTAAACTTCTCATGTTCATTGAATATACGCAGTGCTGCCTTTTGGTGGAAAAACAAGTGAAAACAAATCTATTTGTCCAGCCTCTGTCCGTCCTTACGGGCGGTGGACACGTGTGAGCTGCGTGAAAAACATTGCTAAATCATACGCACCCAGCTACGCTTTACTGCTGGCTTCGCCATTTGCTTTCCTTAATTGGGAAAAAAAATACCTGCTCTGCCAGAGTTATAATAACTCTGCTACCCTCACGTTCTGTGACACATTAGCAGGGACACAGCACAGTTATTAAACTTAGATTATTCATTCACTAGAGGCAGTGGGGCCTTTCGTTTTCCAAAAAGGGAAAAAATTATATTTGGCCTGCAGTCTTGCGCCAATTTATTTCCTGCCTGTGAAATCAAATCACTGGTAATACAGCATGCTGAGGGGTAGGGGTAGGCCTAGAGGACGTGGACGCGGCCGAGGACGCGGAGGGCCAAGTCAGGGTGTGGGCACAGGCCGAGCTCCTGATCCCGGTGTGTCGCAGCCGACTGCTGCGCGATTAGGAGAGAGGCACGTTTCTGGCGTCCCCACATTCATCGCCCAATTAATGGGTCCACGCGGGAGACGGTTATTAGAAAATGAGCAGTGTGAGCAGGTCCTGTCCTGGATGGCAGAAAGTGCTTCGAGCAACCTATCGTCAACACGCAGTTCTGCGCCGTCCACTGCTGCAAATCCGAATCCTCTGTCTGCTGCTCCTCCTTCCTCCCAGCCTCCTCACTCCACTACAATGACACCTGCTCAGGAGCGGGAACACTCCCAGGAACTGTTCTCGGGCCCCTGCTTAGATTGGGCAGCAGCGGTTCCTCTCCCACCAGAGGAGTTTATCGTCACTGATGCCCAACCATTCGAAAGTTCCCGGGGTCCGAGGGAAGAGGCTGGGGACTTCCGCCAACTGTCTCAACAACTTTCTGTGGGTGAGGAGGACGATGACGATCAGACACAGTTGTCTTGCAGTGAGGTAGTAGTAAGGGCAGTAAGTCCAAGGGAGCAGCGCACAGAGGATTCGGAGGAAGAGCAGCAGGACGATGAGGTGACTGACCCCACCTGGTGTGCAACGCTTACTCAGGAGGACAGGTCTTCAGAGGGGGAGTCAAGGGCATCAGCAGGGCAGGTTGCAAGAGGCAGTGCGGTGGCCAGGGCCAGGGGTAGAGGCAGGGCCAGACCGAATAATCCACCAAGTGTTTCCCAAAGCGCCCCCTCGCGCCATGCCACCCTGCAGAGGCCGAGGTGCTCTAAGGTCTGGCAGTTTTTCACAGAGACGCCTGACGACCGACGAACAGTGGTGTGCAACCTTTGTTGCGCAAAGCTCAGCCGGGGAGCCAACACCAACAGCCTCACCACCACCACCATGCGCAGACATATGATGGCCAAGCACCCCACAAGGTGGGACGAAGGCCGTTCACCGCCTCCGGTTTGCACCCCTGCCTCTCCCCCTGTGCCCCAACCTGCCACTGAGATGCAACCCCCCTCTCAGGACACAGGCACTACCGCCTCATGGCCTGCACCCACACCCTCACCTCCGCTGTCCTCGGCCCCATCCAGCAGTGTAGTTCAGCGCACCGTTCAGCCGTCGCTTGCGCAAGTGTTCGAGCGCAAGCGCAAGTACGCCGCCACGCACCCGCACGCTCAAACGTTAACCGTCCGCATAGCAAAATTCATCAGCCTTGAGATGCTGCCGTATAGGGTTGTGGAAACTGAGTCCTTCAAAAGTATCATGGAGGCGGCGGCCCCGCGCTACTCAGTTCCCAGTCGCCACTACTTTTCCCGATGTGCCGTCCCAGCCCTGCACGACCACGTCTCCCGCAACATTGTGCGCGCCCTCACCAACGCGGTTACTGCCACGGTCCACTTAACTACGGACACGTGGACAAGCACAGGCGGGCAGGGCCACTACATCTCCCTGACGGCACATTGGGTGAATTTAGTGGAGGCTGGGACAGAGTCAGAGCCTGGGACCGCTCACGTCCTACCCACCCCCAGAATTGCGGGCCCCAGCTCGGTGCTGGTATCTGCGGAGGTGTATGCTTCCTCCACTAAAGCACCCTCCTCCTCCTCCTCCTCCTCTGTCTCGCAATCAAGATGTGTTAGCAGCAGCATGTCGCCAGCAGTCGGTGTCGCGCGGTGTGGCAGCACAGCGGTGGGCAAGCGTCAGCAGGCCGTGCTGAAACTACTCAGCTTAGGCGATAAGAGGCACACGGCCCACGAACTGCTGCAGGGTCTGACAGAGCAGACCGACCGCTGGCTTGCGCCGCTGAGCCTCCAACCGGGCATGGTCGTGTGTGACAACAGGCGTAACCTGGTGGCGGCTCTGCAGCTTGGCAGCCTCACGCACGTGCCATGCCTGGCCCACGTCTTTAATTTGGTGGTTCAGCGGTTTCTGAAAAGCTACCCACGCTTATCAGACCTGCTCGTAAAGGCGCGCCGGCTCTGCGCACATTTCCGCAAGTCCCACACGGACGCTGCCACCCTGCGCACCCTGCAACATCACTTTAAGCTGCCAGTGCACTGACTGCTGTGCGACGTGCCCACACGGTGGAACTCTACGCTCCACATGTTGGCCAGGCTCTATGAACAACGTAGAGCTATAGTCGAATACCAACTCCAACATGGGCGGCGCAGTGGGAGTCAGCCTCCTCAATTCCTTTCAGAAGAGTGGGCCTGGTTGGCAGACATCTGCCATGTCCTTGGTAATTTTGAGGAGTCTACCCAGGTGGTGAGCGGCGATGCTACAATCATTAGCGTCACCATTCCTCTGCTATGCATCTTGAGAAATTCCCTGCAAACCATAAAGGCAGCTGCTTTGCGCTCGGAAACGGGGGCGGGGGAAGACAGTATGCCGCTGGATAGTCAGGGCACCCTCCTGTCTATTTCTCAGCGCGTACAGGAGGAGGAGGAGGAGCATGAGGAGGATGAGGAGGAGGGGGAAGAGACAGCTTGGGCCGCTGCTGACGGTACACCGGCTGATTGCCTGTCATCCTTTCAGCGTGTATGGCCTGAGGAGGAGGAGGAGGAGGAGGATCCTGAAAGTGATCTTCCTAGTGAAGACAGCCATGTGTTGCGTACAGGTACCCTGGCACACATGGCTGACTTCATGTTAGGATGCCTTTCTCGTGACCCTCGCGTTGCACGCATTCTGGCCACTACGGATTACTGGGTGTACACACTGCTCGATCCACGGTATAAGGAGAACCTGCCCACTCTGATTCCCGAAGAGGAAAGGGGTTCGAGAGTGTTGCTATACCACAGGACCCTTGCGGACAAGCTGATGGTAAAATTCCCAGCCGACAGCGCTAGTGGCAGAAGGCGCAGTACCGAGGGCAAGGTAGCAGGGGATGTGCGTAGATCGAGCAGCATGTACATCCCAGGCAGTGCAACAGTCTTTAAGGGCCTGGCCAGCTTTATGGCTCCCCACCAAGACTGTGTCACCGCTCCCCAGTCACGGCTGAGTCGGCGGGAGCACTGTAAAAGGATGGTGAGGGAGTACGTAGCGGATCGCACGACCATCCTTGGTGACGCCTCTGCCCCCTACAACTACTGGGTGTCGAAGCTGGACATGTGGCCTGAACTAGCGCTGTATGCCCTGGAGGTGCTTGCTTGTCCTGCGGCTAGCGTCTTGTCGGAGAGGGTGTTTAGTGCGGCTGGGGGAATCATCACAGATAAGCGTAGCCGCTTGTCAACCGACAGTGCCGACAGGCTAACACTCATCAAGATGAACAAAGGCTGGATTTCCCCAGACTTCTGTTCTCCACCAGCAGACAGCAGCGATACGTAAGCAATACGTAGGCTGCACCCGCGGATGGAAGCTACGTTCTCTCTCACCATCCAAAACGGGGACATTTCTGCTTCATCAATCTGTGTCTAATATTCCTCCTCCTCCTCCTCCTGCTCCTCCTCCTGAAACCTCACGTAATCACGCTGAACGGGCAATTTTTCTTAGGGCCACAAGGCTCACTCAAATAATTTTTCAGAACAATTTTTATAAGTTTCAATGCGCTTAAAAGCATTGGAACTTTAACTTGAACCAATTTTTCGTTACACTGGGCTGCCTCCAGGCCTAGTTACCACTTAAGCCACATTAACCAAAGCGATTAATGGGTTTCACCTGCCCTCTTGGCTGGCCATGGCCAATTTTTGGGATGTACATTAGTACTGTTGATACAGCAATTTTTGTGGGCCCTCGCCTACAGTGTAATCAAATTAATTTTTAGGCCACCTGCATTACAGCTGACGTTACCTCAGCTGTGTTGGGCAATGCAATGGGATATTTTTATGTACCGCCGGTGGGTTCCAGGGAGCCACCCATGCTGTAGGTGCACACTGAGTTTTTAATGCATCTGTACACTTCTAAAGAACCCGTCTGACTGGGGCATGCAGTGTGGGCCGAAGCCCACCTGTATTACGCACGACATTACTACCTCAGCTGTGTTGGGCAATGCAATGGGATATTTCTATGTACCGCCGGTGGCTTCCTGGCACCCACCCAGGCAGTGGGTCCACAGGGAGTTTAACCTACATGTGTCCACTTGTAAAGAACCCCAGTCTGACTGGGGCATGCAGTGTGGGCCGAAACCCACCTGCATTAACCCTTTCCAGTCCACTGTGTGACCTGTGAAGACATTAGGGTTTAAGGCTGTACAGCTCCGTTGTTGGTAGACGTCCGTCGGGGTTCTCTTACTGTATATTGCCAGCCTCTCTGCTGTCGGAGCCTATCCTACGTGTCAGCTCATGCAGTACTGGCTTTAGCCAGCATATAGCGCCGTTGTATAACAGCAGAAAAAGAGTAAGCCCCCTAGGAAAACCATATACAAATTGGATTGGAAAGGGTTAAGCACAACATTACTACCTCAGCTGTGTTGGGCAATGCAATGGGATATTTCTGTGTACCGCCGGTGGGTTCCAGGGAGCCACCCATGCTGTGGGTCGACAGGGACTTCACAATAGGGAGTTGTACCTGCCTGTGTCTATGAATTAAAAAGCCCGGTCTGACTGGGGCATGCAGACACCTTGACAGAATGAATAGTGTGTGGCACATAGGTTCCCCATTGCTATGCCCACGTGTGCAGCTCCTGATGGCGGTGGCACAGGATTCTATTTCTCATTGCTTCTGTACAGCATTGTGGGCTATCGCTCCGCCACTTTTAAAGAGGGTCGCTGCCTAGCCGTGCCAACCTCTGCAGTGTGTGCCTGCGGTCCCTCGTCATGGCAGACGCAATTCTAAATAGACATGAGCGTGGTGTGGCATGAGGGCAGCTGAAGGCTGCCCAGGGACACTTTGGTGTGCGCTGTGGGGGGGGAGGGGGGGCGGTTGGGCAGCATGTAACCCAGGAGAAGTGTCAGTGGAGTGTCATGCAGGCAGTGATTGTGCTTTGTTGGAGGTAGTGTGGTGCTTAGCAAAGGTATGCCATGCTAATGAGGGCTTTTCAGAAGTAAAAGTTGTTGGGAGGGGGGGGGCCCACTCTTGCCGGTATTGTGGCTTAATAGTGGGACCTGTGAACTTGAGATGCAGCCCAACACGTAGCCCCTCGCCTGCCCTATCCGTCACTGTGTCATTCCCATCACTTTCCTGAATTGCCCAGATTTTCACACATGAAAACCTTAGCGAGCATCGGCGAAATACAAAAATGTTCTGGTCGCCCATTGACTTCAATGGGGTTCGTTGTTCGAAACGAACCCTCGAGCATCACGGGAAGTTCGTTCCGAATAACGAACACCCGAACATTTTGGTGTTCGCTCATCTCTAGTGCTCAGCCAATCACAGGCAGCTCTCCCCGAATGAATGACAGGTGAGAGCTGCCTGTGATTGGCTGAGCACCTCAGCCAATTACATTCAGCTCTTTCAGCAGGCGGAGATTTTAAATCCACGGCTGGTGATAGATCAGCAGTTTAGCAACACAGTGCAGGGGACAGCAGGAGAAGACGCGGCTCTGCCCCGGCAGCTGAAGGGAGTTGGGTACCTATTTTTTAATTTTTTTTTTACTATTTTAAAAGGCTTTTCAGGGAACGGCTTATGAAGCCCTTCCCTGCAGAGCCACTAACAGCTGCCGGGGCTCAGCGGGGACTTCTGCCGCTGTCCCCGGCTCTGTAGCGCTGCTGAGCTATCAGCAGCTTGGGATTTTAAATCCCTGGCTGCTGATAGCTCAGAACTACAGAGCCTGGGACAGCGCTAGACGTCGCGGCTGAACCCCGGCAAGTGAAGGGAGGTGAGAATTGTTTTTTTGTTTTTTTTGCACTAATTTAAATGGCTTTTCAGGGAAGGGCTTCATAAGCCCTTCCCTGAAAAGCCATTGACAGGATGCCGGGAGCAGGATTCTCTACCACAGCTGTTATGTGTAGAACATATAATACAATTCAGGGCAGCACTACTCCACTCAACCCACAGGGTGGGACCAACCTTGTGCACGCCACAAAAGGGATCCGGATCCTGAGACCCCAAAGTAGTGCAAACAGAAGAGAAGAATTTGTGGCAGCAAGCAGCGATGCAGTAAAAACTTCTTCCTTTATTACTCCATACACATACGACGTTTCGATCAACACAGTGATCTTTGTCAAGTATGATACTTGACAAAGATCACTGTGTTGATCGAAACGTCGTATGTGTATGGAGTAATAAAGGAAGAAGTTTTTACTGCATCGCTGCTTGCTGCCACAAATTCTTCTCTTCACAGCTGTTATGTGTGACAGCTGCGGTTGAGAACTGAAGAATTTCTTTTGCTGCATCTGCCGCAGGTGTGGCAGATGTAGCAGCAGGGAATTCTTTTAACTAGTGGGGGTGAAGGATACATCTGCCGCATGCGGCAGAGGTGTTCTTCATGCCCGCGGGGGTCACAGCAGCGGCGGAGAGGTATGTTTTTTTTTTAATTCTTTTTTTGTTTTGCACTAAAATGTTTCTTTTTCAGGGAAGGGCTTATATTTTTAAGCCTTTCCCGAAAATTCATCCCGCGCTCGCCGGCAGCCCATTGCTTTCAATGGAGCCGGCTGTATTGCCGGCTCCATTGAATTCAATGGGCTAACATTGTTCTTCTCTGCCACAGCAGAGGAGAACGATCTTTATGCTGACAGTGCGGGGGGGACTCACTCTTGCCACTATTGTGGCTTAATAGTGAGACCTCGGAGCCCGAAATGCAGCCCTGCATGTTGCTCCTCGCCTGCCCTATCCATTTCTGTGTTTTTTACATGACTTTGGTGATTTGCTAAGATTTTCACAAATGAAAACCTTAGCGGAGCACCAGTCATATACAAAAATGCTCGAGTCGCCCATTGACTTCAATGGGGTTCGTTACTCGAAACGAACTCTCGAGCATCACTGAAAGTTCGACTCGAGTAATGAGCACTCGAGCATTTTGGTGCTCGCTCATCTCTAGTGCCAGCACTTCTACACATCTCCACAATGCAGCATGCATACTAACATCAAAGATTGGTTTGAAGCAGGAGGTGTGGCAAAAGTAGCCACCACAAGTATACAGTGACCCTGTGAAAATCTCATGAAATCACTTGCGCTTCCTGTGAATGCTCCAATCCAGCAATCCAGTTATCTCGGATAACTGTTGTTATGCTGATCCCCAGACCCCAAGCAGGAGGAGGAGTTTACATAATAAACCCGATAAACCATGACCAAGAAAGTACCCGTAATACTCTGTGTGGGAAGCATGTGAGCAGGCCCAGGGTCAGGCCTGGTCACAGCCTCCACCTTGTGTGATCCAAGGTGCCGTGAGTTACATAGCAATTGGAAATCCATGTGTCCCCACACAATTCAATCTGTGTAGGGGTCAGATAGCTGAACACCGCAATGGGAAAGCCTTCTGCACTCTACCCAAGTCAGTCAGTGTATTTGTGCCAGATAGGTAAAACACTTCAATGGGAAATCTTTGTGCACCAACAGCATAGGCGAGCCCATGAAACTCAAAGACAGTATTACAAATGAAGAAATCAGAGTGCCCAAACATGGTAGAATTTCACCCCACCAAGGGCCTTCGCCTCGGCCCACATTTCTGCCCAATTCATTCTTTGTATGTGTCAGATAGCTGAACAACGTAATGGGGAAGCCTTTGTGCACTCACAGTATAGGTGAGCCCATGAAACTCAAAGACAGTATTAAACATGAAGAAAAGAGAGTGCCCAAACATGACAGAATTTCACCCCGCCCAGGACCTCGGCCCACACTTCTGTCTGAGTCATTCAGTGTATTTTTGCCAGATAGGTAAAACACCCCAATGGAAAAGCCGCCTGCACCCTAGCCAAGTCAGTCAGTGTATTTTTGCCAGACAGGTAAAACAACGCAATGGGAAGACTTTGTGCACCCACAGCATAGGTGAGCCCAAGGAACTCAAAGACGGTATTACACATAAAGAAATCAGAACACCCAAACAAGGCAGTTTCACCTCGCTTCTGGCTCACACCCTCAGTAATTGTGGGCGTCAAGCGGACTTTGATGCTAGTACAGCATTGAACGTCTCATTAATGCAGTGACGCTCCTTTTGTTTGGCCCAAACCACTGTCTCAAAAAACTGTGGTAACACGAGAGAAAATACATGTTGCTCATTCATTCACAGCCGTTCGGGCTGTTCACATCTATCTTTTATACATACCATCCTGATGATGCAGCCATATTATCTGGAGCTGCAGAAACGTGTCGATGGTGTTAGAAATTAAATAGAAGGGGGTAACAAGGAGCCCTGATGGATGGGAATACAGATCTATCTGGCTCTAAATAGAAAAACTCCCCTGTGTGAGATGATGATAAAAACAAGAGAAAGGGGTGAATAGGAGCCACATCAGATGGAAAGATAAGTCGTTGTGGCTCTATAAACCCACCTGTGAAGCCGCTAAGAATAAAAAATGGCGGTTATTTGAAACAGAATGAGAGCAAGATATACGCATATTCAGCCCTAACTAGAGTGCTGGATTTTGACATATATGTTCCTCTATTAGGAGTCCTGTTGAATAAATAAGGAATCTGATATATACCAGCCCTATTAAAGTAGATGGCGATATAAATGCCTACATAACTACTGCATAGTTGAATGGAATTGGACCTTATGATGATACGAAGTGCATGGTACATGGCGCTATAGTATAAAGGCTCTGTAATCCATTCATAGTGTATGCTGCTCAGTATAGAGAGCTGCAGTAACAGAGAACCTGCTGGTTGTCTATTGGGATATCAATATTCACCAATAAATAAAGAAAACGGTGAATAAAGTTATACACCAGGGAACAGGTTAGAGGGCTAGAAAAAGAAATAGAACATATTGTTGGATATAGCAATAAATATATCAGAAATATAAGCTGTAGCAGGACAGATAGATAGAATTCAGAGGAAACATTGATAAAATCTGGTGCTACCCCAAAAGAGGTACGGAACATACAAGATTTATCACGCATTTTATATTAGTTTGTTATATTTTAAGAATTAGTGGTTCCCTTCGGTGATAGTAGGAGCAACTGTGCCTCATTCTATGAGGATCCACCAGGATGGAAGAGGCTGAGCAATGTGCTCTGGGCCCTATTCACCCAGACCTCCCTGCTACTAATAGGGAGGACTGATAGCTTGAGAGGAACTGCCAGGCAGCGCTGAGTGCCCTTTGCAAATGTGAGTGTTGACCGGTAGAGAGCTGGAGAGAGAAAGAGAGTCGCCGGGAGTGCAACCCCACAGATAACTGTGACTGTGGACTCATCTGTCATCCTGTGAATCCTCCCTGTCACACCACTATTGTGTCTGCACCGGTGTCCTGCTGGTTTATGTCAAGCTTTTGGACTATAACAATTTATTGGAGTAAACAATCTCTACCGACTGTTACGGGTTTTGCTCAGAAAAGTATCCCTATGTGTGGACTGTTTATTTGCCAACTTCTGGATTCTCCGCAGAGGACGGAACAGTGGCATCACAAGTGACAAGGACTTATGGTAAACCGCATACTGGGTTTTCCTGTTAAACTTCCCCAGCAGTAACTTGGTCGGGTCTCGTGCTACCCCCAGGGGAGGAGATGGTAGAGTCCCGTGATAAGGCCTTAACTACTCCGCTATTGCCTAGGCTGTAGGCCCGCTTCTCAGTTGCTTCACATGGAGCCCTCATTGGACCAGTGTTGATGCCAGGGACCCTCAATGCAAATTGGTACCTGAATCTCCTGCATACAATGGTGGGTGAATTCTAGGATGAGGAAGGAGGGCCCTCCAAGTACATTTTACTTTAGTCATAGCATCAGTCCGACGGGACTTAGAGAGATGCAGAAAGCTGTTTTGTGCCTCTCACATGCTACTCTTCAACTTTGCAATTGGGGTTTTCTCTCTCATACAGGGGCCACCACACAAAAGTGAAATCCATGTTCCAGGGCCCCCAGGGGTCTGTGCACCATACCATCATCTAGAGCATCCATGGCTTCCTATTCAAGTACACTATTGTTATTTCAGTATAGGCCACCAGTAGTGAGATATAGCAATAGATGGGGCTTTTTGACTATATGCTGCATATTATTTCAATCAATGTATTCAAAATTCATATTTTATTAATTCCGTATAACTCGGGTGTCCAGGAAGGAGTTTTGACATAAGAGCTAAATCAGGAATTAATCATCTAGAAGGTAAAGTAAAGCGTTGGTGACTCTTTTAACACTACAGGTAATTGGTATGTGACCTTAGTTGGCTGTTCTGTGTTAGGGGTTACGAGTTTCTTGAGCACAAGCTTAAAGAACCAGAAAGTGGAAGGTAATATTTAATGCAAAATGAACAGTGAATTTTGACAGTCATTTAGATGTCTGCTAAAGTTCTTGGTCTTTGTCAGAACTTAGAGACAAACTTACCATATAGATAAAATTGGGATATATTTTTTCTTGGTCAGCAAAGAGCCATCAAATACAATATTTTCTTGTTCATATAATGATCTTTTAACCTATATAATGTAGTTATTAACATAATTTTATCATTGTCACACATTTCTTAAAGGGGTTGTCCTTAAGATAGGTCAAAATTAACAGATCAGTGGGGTCCACTGCCCAGAATCTAGCTGATAAGCGATTCTCTGGGCTGGTGTGTTTTTGTACTGAGCTAATTTCTGTACGAAGCTGACAGCTCCATTCCCACTGCAGTGGCCAGGCTTGGTATTACAGCAAAAATTCCCATTCACTTCAATGAGAACTTTGCCTCTAATACCAAGCCTGGCCACAACAGTGGAACCAGAGCTGCCTACTTCCTGCAGAAATCAGCTCAGTGCAAGAGAGTACCAGCTCAGCAAACTGCTAATCAGAAGCTCCTGGGCAGCAGACCCCTGCTGATCTACTATTGATGACCAAGGCCTACTATTGGGAATGGGCTATCAATACAACTGGACAACCCCTTAGTGACCAGCCTACGTCAAGCCCTAATGACCAACCAATTTTTCTAAATATTTTATGACCGCATTCCAAGAGCCATAACTTTTTGTCAACATAGCAGTACGATGATTTGGTTCTGTGTGTCAAGGTATGCTTTTTAATTGCATCATTTTAGGGTACATACAGTGTATTGTGTAACTTTTATACATTTTTGTATTATTTCCATCATTTATTTGTGTCTTAGTACCTCTGCTTTTCTGTTTGTATTTATAACATGGAATAGACTTGCTAATTAGAGATGAGCGAGCATACTCGTCCGAGCTTGATGCTCGTTCGAGTATTAGGGTGCTCGAGATGTGCTCGTTACTCGAGACGAGCACCACGGGGTGCTCGTCTCGATTAAACGAGCACTGACCATTGAATTCAATGGAGCCGGCAATACAGCCGGCTCCATTGAAAGCAATGGGCTGCCCGCTAGCGCGGGATGAATTCTCGGGAAGGGCTTAAAAATATAAGCCCTAACCTGAAAATCATCCTAAAATGTGTAAAAAGTAAAAAAATATATATACTCACCTTGTCCCGGCAGAACGATGTTAGCCCATTGAATTCAATGGAGCCGGCAATACAGCCGGCTCCATTGAAAGCAATGGGCTGCCAGCGATCGCACAATGAATTTTCGGAAAGGGCTTAAATATATAAGCCCTTCCCTGCAATTCATCCAGAAATGTGTAAAAATAAAAAAATATATATATACTCACCTGGTCCGGGCAGACGGAGTTCAGCTGCGTCCGGCCGGCAGTTCTCCTGAACTGCTCTCTGTAGTATTCAGCAGCCGGGGATTTAAAATCCCCGCCTGCTGAATGAGCTGCCTCTGATTGGTCACAGCCTGACCAATCAGAGGCAGATCTCACTCACACCCATTCATGAATTCATGAATGGGTGAGTGAATGCTGCCTCTGATTGGCTCAGTGCAGCTCTCAGCTGAATGATAGCAGTTCAGCACCACAGTGCAGGGGACAGCAGGAGAAGATGCGGCTGTGCCCCGGCAGCTGAAGGGAGGTGAGTATCTATTTTTTTTTGTTTTTTAAATCACTTTTAATTCATTTCCAGGGAATGGCTTACATGTAAAGCCCTTCCCTGAAAAATAATTCAGGTGTGCCAGCGGACCATTGTCTTCAATGGATTCGCCGGCAGCAGCAGCGGCTCCATTGAAGAGAATGCCTGCATTTTTATTCTTTTTTACACTGAAATCTTTCTTTTTCAGGTAAGGGCTTATATTTTTAAGCCCTTCCCGAAAATTCATCCCGCACTCGCCGGCAGCCCATTGCTTTCAATGGAGCCGGCTGTATTGCCGGCTCCATTGAATTCAATGGGCTAACATTGTTCTTCTGTTACAGCTGTGGCAGAGGAGAACTATTGTTATGCTGACAGTGGGGGGGGGGGGGGGGTCTCACTCTTGCCACTATTGTGGCTTAATAGTGAGACCTCGGAGCCCGAAATGCAGCCCTGCATGTTGCTCCTCGCCTGCCCTATCCATTTCTGTGTTTTTTACATGACTTTGGTGATTTGCTAAGATTTTCACAAATGAAAACCTTAGCGGAGCACCAGTCATA
The DNA here is from genome assembly GCF_035609145.1 of Eleutherodactylus coqui. Taxonomy (NCBI): domain Eukaryota; kingdom Metazoa; phylum Chordata; class Amphibia; order Anura; family Eleutherodactylidae; genus Eleutherodactylus; species Eleutherodactylus coqui. Next base: position 41,192,497 of record NC_089843.1, on the reverse strand, counting down.
TACAAAAATGCTCGAGTCGCCCATTGACTTCAATGGGGTTCGTTACTCGAAACGAACTCTCGAGCATCACTGAAAGTTCGCCTCGACTAACGAGCACTTGAGCATTTTGGTGCTCGCTCATCTGTATTGCTAATCCTTTCAAACAGTGTAAACCAGGCAGTCTATAAATTTACCAGATGTATCACAGTGGCTCGAGCTGGATGATAAATCTGGGGCATATTGAGACAATTTTATCTAACTTTATTATATCTATTGGCTCGCTTAGTCTTTTGTCACATTTAACCACACCCAATTCATTGCTAAGCCACACCTCTTTCTCACTAAGCCACTCTCACTTGTCGAGAAAGGCGAACTGGATTATTCTTTTTAGTGCATTTGCTGCATAGATTGGTCTAAAGCTTGATTTAACATTATGTACCAAAAATATGGCAAATTTTGCAGCGTGGTCTAAACACAATTACATTAGTACATTTGACCCAATGCATCCTAAAGGTAGGGGAGTCATATCAGTGTTGGGGCCAATGTAGGAAGTGACATCACAACTTTTATATATTGTGTACATCACCCAATAACCCCTTAAAGACACAGCCCTTTTTTCCCCATTTTTGGTTTTTCCTTCCCCCTTTTAAAAAATCTGTTATCTAACCATTGACGTAGATGACTGAGGGCTTGTTTTTTGCAGGTCAAGTTGTATTTTTCATGACAACCTGCGATCTTATCATGGGGGGCAGTGCAGGACCCTCAAACATCGCTCAGGGCATTTAAATGCCGCTGTCAGAATTATCAGTGGCACTTAAAGGGTTAACAGCTCCGACCAACAGCACTGTTCACTGAAGATATTGCAGGCAGGTGTTGGCTATAAGAAACAGCCAGCACCCTCATTTTATCGACCCCAGGATCGACCCATTATCCCTCTCCATACATACCCCTAACCTGTAGAATTAAGGGATTAAGCATACTCTACTATCTTGGGCCCCAAAGACCATGTTGATTAGTCTACATTGTGTTTTCATGATTGCAGCTGTCCAACCATTGCAAGGTTATAGGACACAGCTCTAAAAATGTAACATTGTAAATATATAACACATTAGAGATAAAAGTATCCATTATAATGTATAAAGTTACTCAGGGGTCCCACTGTACTTAAAGGGCCACTTCAGTCAAAACATAGTTCTCCATCATTGCACCCCTCACCTGATTGTCTATCTCACTCTGGGTAGCTCCTATGTATATTGCACTCTCTTCCATGCAGTGCAACCTCCAGTCTGATACTTAACAGTAATCATCTTGATTTTAAGATTTCTCCCTGCTGTATCTTCTTCTAAGCTGTGCTAGCAAGCCAATGATGCATTAGCACTAGAGATGAGCGAACGTGCTCATTTAGGACAATTACTCGATCAAGCATCGCTTTTTTCGAGTAACTGCCTACTCGGGCGAAAAGATTTGGGGGGCGCCAGGGTGGAGCGGGGGGTAGCAGGGGGGGAATAGGGGGGAGTTCTCTCTCCCTCCCCCCCCCCCACACCCCTTCCCTCCCCCCCCCCCCCCCCCCCCGTAAACCCCCGGCGCCCCCCGAATCTTTTCACCCTATTAGACAGTTACGCAAAAAAAGAGGTGCTCGATCGAGTAATTGCTCTAAACGAGCACGTTTGCTCATCTCTAATTAGCACAGCATCACATAATCAGCCAGAACTAGTACCATCTCTGCCTGCTGGGAGGACATTGTGATTACCATTACCTTTTTGTATTCTCCTAAATAAGCTAAAAACCATAACTATACAGTCAGGAAGGATGAACTTCCATATCTATCTTTATAACTGTGTGGCAGGAGTCTCTAATCATCAGTAGTTACTGTGATAGCAGTTTCTTACCCTCTGTGAAGATCATGTGTGATACAGTCCGTACAGTTTCATGATACACAAAGTTTTCAGCAATGAAATAGTCACTTCCGGGGGAGAACAGAGAGACAAGTAATTTCCAGCTTTCACAATGAGATCACATAACCCAAATGAAAAGAAGGTTTCCAGGGATTTGTGAATAGAAAGGAATAACCAAACAAGGTAATACTAGCTGAATTATATTTACTGGAGGACTAGTTACATAATGTTTTCTCTTTTCCCACCGGAGCGGCTCTTAAATAAAGGAAAATATTAAGAGTATAAATGTGAGCCAAATCCTCCATACAAGCTACATGAATGGGAGTGGATCTCGCAGTTACTGTATAGCTGTCAGGAAAACAATGCTTTGCACTTTTGTTTTGATTCCTAATTATTTCCCCATCATGGGTTTGCTACAAAATCATCTTGTAAGCCCCCTTACAGTGAAGGAATTACATCTGACAAGAAAACAATGTGGTTTTAATCCATTGTGATGCTCAAGTGTAAGTATGTTCTTCCCAGGGGATTGCTGACTGTGTGATAGCAAACAGTGGGGGGAGTGTGTGTGTGGGGGGGGGGGGGGGAGGAGCGGGAGTCTCGAAGTAAAGGCAAGGAATGCAAAATGTAGTTCATCCTAATAACTCTTACTGAAAGTAGAAGCAAAAAGAATAAGCCAGAGCAGATGTGAATATTCACCACTTCATGGAGTCAATTGCGATCTATATCCCTCCTGAATTATACTTTACCCATATTTCAATGGCACTTTGGATCCAAGGGTAAATACTGGCATCTGTATGGCACCCATTTAAACTCAGGGGTAAGAAGCACAAAATGATGAAAGGGCAGCAGAGGATTTAACTCCTTCCTAAATGAAAGTACGGTCCTTACCAGGGGCGTTACTATAGAGGGTGCAGGGGATGTGGTTGCACCCGGGCCCAGGAGCCTTAGTGGGCCCATAAGGCCTCTCTTCTCCATATAGGGAGCCCAGTACTATGAATAAAGAATTATAGTTGGGGGGGCTGTTACAGGTTTTGATTTGGGGCCCAGAAGCTTCAAGTTGTGCCTCTGTGCAGCATGGTTTAGGTATGGGTATGGGTACAGATACAGATAGAGGGGGGGCCCCAGCTCACTCTGTTGCATCAGGGCCCCTGAGCCTTTAGTTACGCCCCTGGTCCTTACCACACAGTACCATACACGTATGAAACATGAAAATGTCACCGATGAGGTATAGCAACAAAGGACTTGGGATACCATGCAGCAGATGGAGTAACCAAAATGCTAAATATTTAAGAACACAGAAATAAAAGTAAACATCTTAGTCCGTAACGGAAGCCCAAGACGCAGAAATTTTTTAAGAAGTCCAATTTGCTTGATACAATTTTTTTTTCTTCTAGAGCAGGGCTGTTGACTAACTGCATGTATCCCCACCAACGGCTTTGACTTCAATGGAAGCCGTCCGCGTGGAATCTGCACAGATATAAAGCATGCTGCGATTTTTCCATCTGCGAGCGGAAAATCGCAATTGATTTCCACTAGTCTAGAGGAAAATGCATTTTCATCATAGCATGCTATGGGCGGTATTTGCTGTGGAATCCGCATGCTGACGCCCGCTCAATATTCCGCAATGAAAAGCCGCCTGTGTGTAGCCGGCCTAACTAAGGAGGCCCATGGCTACTTTTTGTGCCCCTCTTCATAGCTACAAAATGATTTTAAGTCAAGCTCATGTATTTCTTTGTTTTTTTTTGCCTGGGCAGAATAGAATTGCAATGTTGTCTGAATAGTATTGTCATTTTTTAACCCTTGGCGACATTGTGCATCAGAATGCCATAAGGCAGCTAATGATAGGTCTTGAAGAAGGAGATCAATCAAGAACATTTTTCTATAACGATAGCAATAATTCTGCTTTAAGAATAATAGCATTAAATCAATGATGTTCGCGTTTTTGTCCAGGACAGATTGTACCCATATCGCAGAACAATATCAGACACAAGGCTCAAAGCCGTTAAAGTCACTGACTGTCAGTTACCGCGTTATCATATCAATTGTTCAGAGCTGACACAGAATTACCAAGATCATCTTTAATTATAGACCTGCCTGTCCAAAATGGAAATTGTGTCAAAGCGAATGTCACAAAATCTCTCCATCTCCGAAGTATACAGTGCATGCTACATTCATTATCTCAAGTCACTGTGTGAGCCTTTCCAGCCCCAGGAAGACATCCAGCATATAATACGGAGATCTTCTGTAAACCGTACTGGAGCTTATTTACAAATGCTGTCAAATAATAATCATAGAATGGAGAATGTGCCTTCTTTGCTTGCATCGTCTTGGAATGAGACTAATTTTTAAGATAATCATTCTTGAGTTGACATGGACTGCCGCCAAGCTGTCAAAAGAGATCAACTGATATATGGGTCTTCAAAAAACAGCCCACCTGACTCCCTATGACAGGTCACACTAGAGTTTCCCAACCTTCTTTCGGCTCGCGGCACACCTTGTCAAAATTTTTTATCTTTCGGCATCCCTCAAGGAAAAAAAAAATATCTCTGCTTTCCCATGACGCCCCTAGGAGCTTCTCCAGGCACACTAGGGTGTTACGGCACCAGGAATAGGAATCGCTGGGTTACACTTTCAATTGTTTCTAGATGTTTTTCCTAACCTAGTTGACAGGGTTTCCAACTGTCCATAAATTCAGGGGTAGTCCTTAGAAATAAAGGATTTTCGAGCCAGTTTTCGGAATAACAAAAATAGACGAATGTGTGAATATTTTTTTTTACAGCAGGACAACGTTATTGCCGGTTATTGTGATAGCATGTTTCACACTTCTGCAGTAAATGCTGCTAATGTGTTCATATTAGTATGAGAGCTGTAGACAGATACAGTGTTTGCAATTTTTTGGGTTTCGCAGATTTGGCCATAAAATGTTGAATGTTGTGAGTTTTAGTTTTGGAGTCAAGTATAAAAAGGGGAATGGCGGCAGAAGAGAGAAGGAAGAATGGACATATTGTATAAAGCTCCCTAAAGTTGGACTCTTGGATTTGGATGGAGCAATACTCCACTCATAGGTAATTACTACCCCCAAAAGTCCCACTTCTTTGGTACAAAATTGAAGCTCCTGGTCCTCATTCTAAAGTCAAAACAGTATTTAGATACAGCCAGCAGAAGGGAGAGGTATTTGGCATTGGGCAACGAGGATACCAGGATAGATGCAAATGAGCTTTATTAGCAATTAGAGATGAGCGAACTTACTCGTTTAGGGCGTTTTTGCACTCGAGCACAGCATTTTCCGAGTAACAGACTACTCGGATGAAAAGATTCGGGGGCGCCGGGGGGGGGTGGGGGGGTGGAGCGGGGGGTAGCAGTGGGGAACAGGGGGGAGCTCTCTCTCTCCCCCCCCCACACTTCCGTCTGCAACCCCCCGCTCACCCCGGCACCCCCCAAATCTTTTCGCTCGAGTAGTCGGTTACTCGGAAAAAGCGGTGCTCGAGTGCAAAAATGCCCTAAACGAGTGAGTTCGCTCATCTCTATTAGCAATGTGTTTTCGAGTCAGACCTTCCTTAAGGACTAGCTTGAGAAAGAAGTTGCTCCCATTCAGAAATGCATCGCTAATAGAGATGAGCGAGTATACTCGCTAAGGCACATTACTCGAGCAAGTAGTGCCTTAGCTGAGTATCTCCCCGCTCGTCTCTAAAGATTCAGAGGCCGGCGGGAGGCGGGGAGTGGCGGGGGAGAGAGGGGAGGAACGGAGGGGAGATCTCCCTCTCTCCCGTCCGCTCCCCCACGCAACTCACCTGTCACCGGCGCCGGCCTCCTAATCTTTAGAGACGAGCGGGGAGATACTCGGCTAAGGCACTACTTGCTCGAGTAATGTGCCTTAGCGAGTATACTCACTCATCTCTAATCGCTAATAAAGCTCTTCTTTATCTACCCTAAAATCCTTGGCTCCTTTTCTTAAGGCCGCATCAGATATCAATCCCTTCTATTGGATGTCTATTACCTGTTATAATTAATTAATGTTATGGTATGTTGTGCCCCATGTACAATATTCTTAAGTCATCAGTAATTTTAGAGTGGCAATTTATTGTTTTATTGGATGTTCTACACATGAATCACTGTTACTAGAGTTAAGCGAACGGACTCTTCCGAGCTTGATGCTCGTTCGAGTATTAGCATACTCGATGGTGCTCGCTGCTCAAGCGAGCATCACGCTGTGTTCGATCCCGCCCCAGTTTTGGTCCCTTCCCGCCGCTGACGTTTCAGATTTAACCCCTCCCCGCTGCGACGCTGCGCACATCAACGGCAGTTTGTGGCTGGCTTGGGAGAGAGAGAGAGAGAGAGAGAGAACAGAGGGGAAAAAAAGCCCGGCAACCAGCAGGTCCTATACAAAAATGCTCGAGTCCCTCATTGAAGTCAATGAGGTTCATTACTCAAATAGAGCTCTCGAATTTTACGAAAAGCGCGACTTAAATAACGAGGATCTGGGCATTTTGGTGCTCGCTCATCTCTAACTGTTACCAATGAATGTTAAAGTCATAACAAAGTCCCCTAATCAACAGTGCATGTCATAATATGATTTTTTCCTACATGGTGGTGTGGGGGGACATTGGGGTCGCCTAAAGCTTTAAGGAACCAGCTTCAATTGCAAACTGACCCATCTATAGTTATACAGTTTCGGTGGACAGGGGGTTTGTAGGGGAAAATTCACAATGTGTGAGCTTGTTGGGTTTCTCATGTGACAGGTCAATTATGATCCTCGGCACACAAGGCAGTAAGTAAAAAATAGTCTTCATTCAGTAGCAGAATTAGCAGTACAGTCAGTTTAACTTGGCACAAAGTTTCACATACTTTGGCAATGTGATCTGTAGCACAATACAGACTCTGGAATCTTGACAATATTATATTGGCTTGCTGGCACTTGCGGAATCAAGTACAGTCTCTTTACTACCCAGGAAACTCTTTATGCATCAACATTGTCTTTAATACTTGCATCACTCCATCAAAGCACACTAGGCAATAAAGAAATAGCAGTCTTTACTTGGCAACGGACTTGGTGGTTCAGTCACTTTAACCTGGCAAACAGTTTCAGAATGTTGCAACGCAGTTTCAAATACTTTGGCATGCCAGTCTGTAGTAGTTGACAATACAGACTCTGGAATCTCAGCAACACTGTCTCAGCCTGCCAGCCCTTGCAAAATCGAGAGTAGCCCCTTTACTGCTGTTATCGGACCACACCGGTACCGATCTGATGACCTCGTTGCCAGGTGCCAAATTGGTAGATATGGAAGCCCGTGATGGGGAGATTTGCTAGCAATTATCTATCAATAGCATGAAATCACTCCATGTTATGTCAAGACATTTCTCCAGTGAGAATCTCAAGGAAATTCTACTTTATTATGAACATTGCCAACTCTTATACAGAAGAAGAGGGCGTATCCAAATGTTGCCTGGTACAAAGATTAGTGTTACGTAGTTTACTGTTACAAAGGTGAAAATTCTTATTGATCACAAGACTTATTGACATCTACCAAATATTCTCAAAGCTCTTAAGGCCTGTCTCAGACATAGAAATTACCTAAGTCAGGATCTTGCTGTTGCATTAGACAATAGTTCTGCAATAGTTGTGTGTCTTCTCTGTTAACATAGCTCAGCCTTATTTAATTTGTCTGTTGACTTCTTATCTTAAAATCCTAGTTCCCGGCACTACAAAGCATAGGTTTTAGTCTTCTATTTAAGGGTCAATAGTCCAATACAAGGTAAGAAACATACACTTATTGCATTCTGAAACGTAACACTTTATATTCCATGACATTACGCAGCGAACTCTTGTTGTACATCAGCACTTTCCCTACCCATGTGGGACTTGCTTTCTCTTCACAGTCTCCCTATTCTCAGTCTCTTGTGGTTGCACACACGGTATAATATGTCTGACCCTGATTTGTAGTACAGGAAGCCATGTTTAGCTGGTTTAAAAAAAAAAATGTGTGCCAGTATTTTTGTGCATCATTTCACAGATTTCGGAATACATATTCAATTATCACACAGCATGCGGATGTAGTAGAGAAGGCTGAGTTATGCCAGGCTAATGCAGAACATGAATTTCTCTTATAGCCCAAACAGAGAGAATATTATAGATTTTGTGCGGCATCACAGAACTGTGATACAAGGGGAATTGGCAAATGAGTACCTGGCCGTGGAGCAGACAAAACAATGATGGGACGCATACATGAAACGGAGCCCAACAACAGAGACATGGTGTTGGCAAGGAGCTGCAAAGCCTCACTGCTCAGCCATGAATATAGCAATAAAAGCCTCATTTTTATACTGGCATGACAATGGAGAGCTGATTGCAAGCATCAAAAATCCCCCGAGAAGCATCCAGTGACAAATCACAACAAACTACAAAAAGTACTATCTGGGGCCGAGAGATGAAGAAATGGATAGGCTTAAAAGTCATAGAAAGAGAGGAGCAGAATAAAAGCCTCAGCTTCAGACTGAAATTCCATCGCTGATCTGTTTACAAGTGATATACGTGCCACATCTCCCCAACACTCATACCAGCAGCTAAAAGCAGCTTGATATCAGAATGATTGCAATGAGTCAAAATGTTCCAAAAACAAAAGGTTTACAGAGTATTTATCCAGGAATATTGACATCAAATGTATTTAGACATGGATCCAACCTTTGGCCTACAGAACTGCAGCAGTTCATCATGGTGTAGATCCCACTAGGTGATGACATTATTCTGTAGGATTATCAGCAGGAAGCTTCTTGTAGTTGCTGCAAATTAAATGGACCTGCTAACATGTTCCTACCAGCTAACAGGAAGGGGTCAGCGATTCATGCTGCTTGTGCCAAATTCTGACCTCCCATCAGCACGATGCAACAGAGATCTGGATCCATCTGACCAGGTGATGTTTCTCCACTGCTCATTGGTACAATTTTTGCACCCTTTTGCCCATTGAAGTTTCATCTTCTGCTTTCCTTCGACAGTAATAACAGTGGAACTGGTCATCTTATAAACCATCCATAGTAGGGAAAGGTGAGTTGTGCATTCAGACACATTACTGTAGTTGTAACACCGGTATTGTAATGGGTAGCAATTTTTATGATTAGGGCAGACAATAAACTAAGTTAGGCAGTGAGATCCTGGCCCTGGCTAGTCTAGATGACCAGGCCTCATTGGAAGTCGCTCAGATCACTGGATTTTTCCATTTATTGTGGATTCACACTGAAACTGATAGTCAGAAAACTTGTCACATGATTATTATGCTGCACTTCAGGGTCACAGTTCTAATTTACATACAAGGAAGCTCCAGTAAATGAGATGGCCGGTGTCTCCAATAATGTGGGCATTGGCAGAGGTGTAGCTATAGAGGATGTAAAAGTAGCAGTCAGTATGGCCCTGTTATCTGAGGTGGCCTAATGCATAAAAGAAGGCAACTCATATTATAAATGGTACATAGTAAGAAGGAAGTCCTTTTACAAAATTTGATAGGGAAACTGCAACTTCAAGTTACGCCTTGTTAGGCCCAGCAGACCGAGGCATCGTCCTGTCTCCTGAGTCTGCTTCTGTGTCTTCCAGCACTCACAGGATTACTGTGGCTAGCTCCTCCACCCAGCCTGTGGAGATTTGCAATCAGCTTCCTATTTAAACCCTCCAGATCTTTCTCACAATGCTTGCTGTTGTTGTTCAATTCCTGTTTGACTGCGTGCAAGCTGCTGGTGCAGCCATCTTGTCTGTACTTAGTTCCTTGTGTATTCTTTACCAGTTCATTCTGTGTCCTTGTGTTGTTCACAGCTCCTTGTGTGCTTGCTGCGGGGTTCTTGTTTGTCTTTCTGCTCTCTGTATCCATAGCCTCTGCACAGGACTGTCACTCCTGCATATCTGCACGGCTTGGTGCATCTGACTCCGGATTCCTATCTTCACCAGGTAGATAGGGAGGTCTAGGAGTCAGGGTGAGGACAGGCAGCCTGGATCTCTCCACCAACCGGAGTATCTCCAGGATAGGGATATCTAGACCATCCGAGTTCAGGGTAAGGCCCATTCTCGTCATGTGTACCGTGTCCCCACATTTGCTCAGTCTTCGCCTCTGTGTCAGCTGTTAATCCTGCTGGGTGGTTCCACTCGGAAAGACAACACAATGGATTCACAAAACACTATGTAACAAACCTTTCTAATGGAGTTATCTCCCTTGAGTGACTTGGAAGACATTGGGGGCAGTTGAAGACCAATATGTACCAGTGAGTGTATTTGATGGACATGCAGGTTTACATGGTTAAAATTAAAATTATCTTTAATTTGGTAGAAAAGAATGGAACAAAAGCTGACACTAAAGATGAATTAAAGGGGTTGTCTCACGCCGAAACGGGTTTTTTTTTATTCAATAGGCCCCCCGTTTGGCGCGAGACAAACCCAAGGGATGGGTTAAAAAAAAGTTTATTACTTACCCGAATCCCCGCGCTGCGGCGACTTCTTTCTTCCTTTACCAAGATGGCCGCCGGGATCTTCACCCACGATGCACCGCGGGTCTTCTCCCATGGTGCACCGTGGGCTCTGTGCGGTCCATTGCCGATTCCAGCCTCCTGATTGGCTGGAATCGGCACACGTGATGGGGCGGAGCTACGAGGACCAGCTCTCCGGCACGAGCGGCCCCATTCACCAGGCAGAAGACCGCACAGCGCAAGCGCGTCTAAAAACACCAGAAGACAGCAAATTTAGACGGATCCATGGCGACGGGGACGCTAGCAACGGAGCAGGTAAGTGAATAACTTCTGTATGGCTCATAATTAATGCACGATGTATATTACAAAGTGCATTAATATGGCCATACAGAAGTGCTGAACCCCACTTGATTTCACGAGACAACCCCTTTAACGCAGCATTACAGTACTAAGCACACCAAATTGAGGCCTTCTTCTCCCATCTACTGGATAACGTGCAGTGGGAACAATCTTGCACATCTAACTTTCTAATACTTGGGCAACAACGTCCTATCCATAGGGAGTAGAGAACTGACAGATTTTAGCATATTCTTGCAAAAGACTAATTTGCATCCTTAAGTGCTAATTATGCCAATTTGGCAGTGCTGAATTAGTGAATACAATGTTCTCAAAATATTAAAAATATCACTAAGATGGGAAATGCAGATTGTACTCATTTCAGCGTCATTATGGAAAATACACAACTTGTTCTTTCGAGAACATCTAGTTACCTTCATGGAGTCTGCACGAATAAAAGAAAAACAGGGGGAAGTAATTTATCAGTTTGAACATTAAGGGCCCCCGCACACGGGGCCGATCTGCTGTGCATTCTCAGATGGCAAATCTACAGTGTACTCCAGTAGCATTCTATAAATCAGAGTCTGCGACCAACGGCGACATGGGGTGCTGTCCTCATGCCGCGGGTAACGGCACCTAAGCAGGACTTTTAAGTATTCGGGTGTCCATGTTGGGACCCAATAGAAGGCCTGACGGACTGGAGGCCTACAATGACGCTGACAAGGAGCAGATATTTTAGACACTAGAGGGACCCTGATGACGAAGGGTTACGGAGTACAGGAACAAGCCATGATACAGAGAAAGACACAGACTGCGTGGAAGTAGAGAGAGGCTCCTTGCATGCATGGGTCTCGTCATGGAAGAGGACAGCATGCTACACCCAGAGGCAGACATGAGTCCAGTCTTGAATGACTGACTTAGTGTGCTCACACTTGATAGACTTTATGGACTGTCAGAGACGTATGTGACTAATGATTAGGTGTTGATATGCACACTGGTAATGTGGCAGTTAACATGGGGTACTAGTTATGCTAGGGTTAATGCTGTGTATGTAGCGGTATAGCAGGGCAATTGGTGGAGGCGCTACGGGCAATGGAGTAGCTATACTATGGAAGTGATGCACTGCTGTTTTGATGTACTGTTTGCGTTGACTCCACGAGGACGAAGAGCTCTGAATGTACATAAGGGACGCAGTCTGTATCATCGTCAGATGGCACCTATGTTTCATTAAGGCTGCGATGTTCGAGGGTCCCGCGGATTTCTAGAAATGAAGTGTGCAGTACTAGTTTTTAAGAAGGACAGTAACCAGAAAAATGGAAGGGCTTTGCTGTTCCAAGAGTTAAGCCATTTTGTTAACGTGGTACAACCCCATCCCTTGCACCCTCTTACGTACGCCCATGACTTGAGCATTGTATGACAACTTGGACCACGTTAGATAGAGCTGACCGGCGGAGATTCACCGGCGACTACAGCTCCCGGGTGGCGGCTCCCGCAGCGGAGCTTCGCCGCGGGATACCACATCGCCCGTGGACAGCCGGCCTTAGGCTTTACTACTTTTTCCCAATAAAAATACTATTTTGAAAATATTTTATTTTGGCATCAGTGCATTCAAAACCCCAAATCATGTCTCTACTTCTGCCTACAGAACTGCATGAGGTCTTCTTCTTGGCATGACAAGGGCTCACTCACATGAGCGTACGTGCCTCGCGTATTACACATGTATTTTTCACATACATAAAATACATAGTATACAGCAAATATGCATGTACATTAGCAAGCGAGCATTGCCTTTAGCGAGTATCTCCCCCGCTCGAGACTGCAGGTTCGGGTGCCGACACGGGGGGGGGGCGGTCAGCTGTCAGCAGGAGGGGGGGGGGGAGAGAGGGAGAGAGAGATCTCCCCTCCGTTCCGCCCCGCTCTCCCCCCCAGCTCCCTGCCCGCTGCCGGCACCCGAATCTGCAGTCTCGAGCGGGCAGGTACTCGCTAAAGGCAATGCTCGCTCGAGCAATTGCCTTTAGCGAGTATACTCGCTCATCTCTAATGTACATGCATATTTGCTGAGTATGTTAAATCCTCCTAGCCTATATTGGTCCATAGTATGCGTTTTTTTCACGCGCAATATGGATCCGAAAAAAACTTCAGGTGTGAGTGGCCCAATAGAAGTCAATGGGCTTTTAGCACCTTATATTACATGTGTGAAAACTACGCATTTGATTCATGGCGTATATAGGCTAGTGTGAATGAGCCCCAAGTGTGCAAAAAAAGTATTTCTTTTGTTTGTTTGCAAATAAGGAAGATGAAACAATACCTCTGCAGCACCACCTATTGGATGGCAGCATTCCTTCAAATCAATGTGACTTTGTAACAAGTGTTAACAATGATTGGGAATAGGAAACCACAGGAGGCCCCCTCCTGACCTTGTGTTTGTTTTTTTATTCTTCTGCTGATCACTCATATAATACACTGCACACCTCTGTATCTCAGTGTATTATTTCTATTACTGAATATTGCCAGGTATGGTAGGCCTGAAGGCCACTCTTAGACCTCTAGCTGCCATGTCATCTCATTAATCCTCTGCAATGCATATTGCAGGGACACACTACAATAAGAGAGGGAGATACAGCTCTCTGTTATATTCTCAGATGCTGAGGGAGCTGTTAACTGTGGCATATAGGGGGTTAAACAATTGGAATCAGTGTATTCCCTGGTCCAGCGACTAAGTGGGGGCTTGAGCACAACTCCTGAGCACAAGCTATCACTGTGCAAAGCTCCCTTCCCAAAGTGCTGTAATGCCCTGTTTCTCCGGAAATAAGTCCTAGTCTGAAAATAAGCCCTACCTCGATTTTTCGAAGAGAGGCTTGAAATATAAACTCTACCCTGAAAATAAGCCCTAGCTGCATTACATAAAAAAGCAATACATTACTTAGCAGGTGCGGTCAACGTCCCTCCTGCTGCTCACTGGAGCTCCAGCATGTTTCCTGCAGTCCTTGACCACCCACAGAAAACCACTTAATGGCTAGAGGATTCATAAATCCGGCTTCCAGAAAGCGATGGCTGTGATTGGTTCTCAAACACTGCTCAGCCAGTCAATGCCACGCTTGATGAACCAATGCGATGGTTGACTGAGCAGTACGTGAGAACCAATCACAGCCATCATGTTGTAGAGGCGGGGATTCATGAATTGGCCAATCAATGCCATGGCTCAGGGACACGGACCGAATCTGCTAGGTAAGTAAGTAAGACATTCCCCGAAAATAAGACCTAGTCTTTTTTGGGGGCAAAAAATAATATAAGGCTGGGTCTAATTTTTGGGGAAACATGGTAGTACAGCGCTGGGTGAGAGGGAGCTCAATTTATATTCCCTGGAGACCACACCCACTTTTTTTATTGCTTTTCAAATTTTAATAGTTTTTTCGGCAGACTTTGCACCAGATTCTTTTGGCCCAATTGCCTTCCTTCTGCCACTACATGATGCCTTCATATGGCGACGTCCTGCAGTATGGAAGTACTGTGTTCTATAAGAGTCCAGCAGCAGGAAATGATGCAGGCTCTGCATGAAACTGCAGACATGTGGAGGTACAATCTGGTCCTGTAGGCGTGTGTGTGCCTATGTGTCATCACTGCCTCTAACAATATACTTTGTAACCATTTGTTTATATTAATAGCTGTTTCTATACAGTTTCATAAACATAGATGAAGAATGCAAAATGTATATTTATTTAGCGTGGAAGGGAATGTGTCACCAAAAAAATGACTTATTGTTTACATCAAGTTTTTTAGATAAATTACTTTTAGAATTTTTTTGTGATTTTTTTCATTTTTGATGTGCCGATTTAAATTCTAAAAAAAGGCCTAAAATCCAGCAGTTTTCACAATAAGATTAATAATAGCTCAACAATTCCCGTTCTACCTACACTACCGTTCAAAAGTTTGGGGTCACCCAAACAATTTTGTGTTTTCCATGAAAAGTCACACTTATTCACCACCATGCATTGTGAAATGAATAGAAAATAGAGTCAAGACATTGACAAGGTTAGAAATAATGATTTGTATTTGAAATAACATTGTTTTTACATCAAACTTTGCTTTCGTCAAAGAATCCTCCTTTTGCAGCAATTACAGCATTGCACACCTTTGACATTCTAGCTGTTAATTTGTTGAGGTAAGCTTGAGAAATTGCACCCCACGCTTCTAGAAGCATCTCCCACAAGTTGGATTGGTTGGATGGGCACTTCTGGCGTACCATACGGTCAAGCTGCTCCCACAACAGCTCAATGGGGTTCAGATCTGGTGACTGCGCTGGCCACTCCATTACCGATAGAATACCAGCTGCCTGCTTCTGCTGTAAATAGTTCTTGCACAATTTGGAGGTGTGTTTAGGGTCATTGTCCTGTTGTAGGATGAAATTGGTTCCAATCAAGCGCTGTCCACTGGGTATGGCATGGCGTTGCAAAATGGAGTGATAGCCTTCCTTATTCAGAATCCCTTTTACCCTGTACAAATCTCCCACCTTACCAGCACCAAAGCAACCCCAGACCATCACATTACCTCCACCATGCTTAACAGATGGCGTCAGGCATTCTTCCAGCATCTTTTCATTTGTTCTGCGTCTCACAAACGTTCTTCTTTGTGATCCAAACACCTCAAACTTGGATTCATCCGTCCACAACACTTTTTTCCAGTCTTTCTCTGTCCAATGTCTGTGTTCTTTTGCCCATCTTAATCTTTTTCTTTTATTGGCCAGTCTCAGATATGGCTTTTTCTTTGCCACTCTGCCCTGAAGCCCAAAATCCCACAGCCGCCTCTTCACTGTAGATGTTGACACTGGTGTTTTGCGGGTACTATTTAATGAAGATGCCAGTTGGGTACCTGTGAGGCGTCTGTTTCTCAAACTAGAGACTCTAATGTGCTTATCTTCTTGCTTAGTTGTGCAACGCGGCCTCCCACTTCTTTTTCTACTCTGGTTAGAGCCTGTTTGTGCTGTCCTCTGAATGGAGTAGTACACACCGTTGTAGGAAATCTTCAATTTCTTAGCAATTTCTCGCATGGAATAGCCTTCATTTCTAGGAACAAGAATAGACTGTCGAGTTTCAGATGAAAGTTCTCTTTTTCTGGCCATTTTGAGCGTTTAATTGACCCCACAAATGTGATGCTCCAGAAACTCAATCTGCTCACAGGAAGGTCAGTTTTGTAGCTTCTGTAACGAGCTAGACTGTTTTCAGATGTGTGAACATGATTGCACAAGGGTTTTCTAATCATCAATTAGCCTTCTGAGCCAATGAGCAAACACATTGTACAATTAGAACACTGGAGTGATAGTTGCTGGAAATGGGCCTCTATACACCTTTGTAGATATTGCACAAAAAACCAGGCATTTGCAGCTAGAATAGTCATTTACCACATTAGCAATGTATAGAGTGCATTTGTTTAAAGTTAGGACTAGTTTAAAGTTATCTTCATTGAAAAGTACAGTGCTTTTCCTTCAAAAATAAGGACATTTCAATGTGACCCCAAACTTTTGAACGGTAGTGTAGATCCCTTCTCAGCACAATCTCAGCATCATCACAGGCAGGATTACAATGAAAGCTGACACCTACATATAGATAACACAGGATCATAGGTGACAGCCACACCTCCTCCCCCTCCCTGCACACTATGTCTAGATTTTTTTTACAAATTTTTACATTTCAAAGGATATAATTTTGGATGTTTAATTTGCTCCATAAAAATTGAATGCCATTATTTGTAATTTAAAGGGGTTGTCTTGCGCCGAAACGGGTTTTTTTTTTATTCAATAGGCCCCCCGTTCGGCGCGAGACAAACCCAATGCATGTGTTAAAAAAAAAAAACGTTTAGTACTTACCCGAATCCCCGCGCTGTGGCGACTTCTTCCTTACCTTAGCAAGATGGCCGCCGGGATCTTCACCCACGATGCACCGCGGGTCTTCTCCCATGGTGCACCGTGGGCTCTGTGCGGTCCATTGCCGATTCCAGCCTCCTGATTGGCTGGAATCGGCACACGTGACGTGGCGGAGCTATGCGATGACGCGTAGAAGGGGGCGGAGCCAGAACTCCGCTCGTGCCGAGACCCAAGAGAAGGGAGAAGACCCTTCTGCGCAAGACGGGGACGCCAGCAACGGAGCAGGTAAGTAAATAACTTCTGTATAGCTCATATTTAATGCACGATGTATATTACAAAGTGCATTAATATGGCCATACAGAAGTGCTTACCACCACTTGCTTTCTCGGGACAACCCCTTTAATTCTTCTAAAAATTAATTGTTTTAAGGCGGCCTGTGAACGGATGGATTTGCATTACGGAATCCGCGGTCAGTGTCCGTACTGCGGATCCACACCAAATACTGTTCATTACAATCTATGGAAAAGCGCTTCTTCCTGTGTAATCGCCTGAATCGAATTGTGATTTCTGTGAGCGAAGGAAAAATCGCAGTATGCTCTATTTCAATGTAGATTCCACACGAACGGCTTCCATTGAAGTCAATGGGAGCCATCTGACCCGCGGCACTACTGCAATTGGCATTGCGGAAAGGTCGCGGATTCCGCATCATTGCCTAGCCTAAAAAAATCTGTACCGCACATGTGTAAGGGTGGCTCGCCGCATCCATCTGCTATACAGGTGAAGAAAAGAAAAGACAGGTACACGCAGACGCCGGCCGGGCACAGGGTTGGACTCCGCTGCCTGCTCCGGCATGCGGAATCCGACCTGTTAGTGTGCAGCTGGCCTTAGTATTGTTTTGGTTTTTTTTAGGCATGACTTCAGAAATCTTTCATGTTATTTACGCTGTGCTTTCTGTGGGTAACGTCTAGTTTTTCATCATCTGTTCACAAAAAAATGCAGGGTCAGTCAAAAGTTTGGACACACCAATTTAACTGGTGTAACAATGAAAGAATTGACTTCTAATGTATGAAAGTATTAATTGGGAGGGAGGTTGCATTTTTTGGTGGAGGATAAGCTTTTGAACTTTTGATCTTCGCCATATTGAATTCAGCTTAGGTTTTTCGAATGGCAAGGAGGTCATGTGATGTATCAATCTTTCCTAAAATGTACTAAAAAATACACCAGAAGTGTTAGTTTTGCTCTCGGTTTACTTGTTTAGAAGGTATGTGAAGGCAAGGTTGGTATATTGTGTCTGATATATAGGGCCTTTCTTCAATGACAGCTCACTCAATAGTGAGAAGTAACTCCAGATTTCACAAGATCCTCTATTCCCATCTGTGCTCATTGCAAACAGTAAGTTCCCATGTTACTTGATGTGCCTTGCACTTTGCTGTGGCTGTACACAGATAGCTGTATGTGCAATTCCCTGGACACTAGGTTGGGTGTAGAGGTCTGGTAGAGTGATCACTGGACCATAGGTTTGGGCTTTTACCTCTTGTGTATGCAATACCGTTCACCTAAAAAGGCAAATCCTACATTGTTGTGAAGCAATATCACCTGCAGGTCTCTAATATGCTCACAATGACTGAATTACATGTTTACCCATTTGCATCTGGCAGAATGATGGACACAAATCAAACACATCATGTTAAGCACTTTGTGAAAGTTTGCCCTCCTAAACAAGTAAAGATAGGGCAAAACTGACAGTTCCAGTGCGTTCCTGAGTTAATTCTAGCTAAGATTGATATATCACATGACCTCCTTTACATTTGCAAAACCTGAACTGAATTCAAAATGGCAGAGTTCAAAATGGCCGCCGTGTATGGAAAGTGTATTTTTGACTATATGCCTTTAAATTTCTAAACAAAAACTTGGAGGTGTTCAATACCTGGCATGGGCTGACATAGGAAAGCATTCTAATTGGTGCTGTGCGTTTCTCACAGTTAAAAGGAAAAATTTGCCTTCCAACACTTCATGGGATATCGTCATAGAAATATCATGTAGTGCCATCCGTGGTATATACGTACGTTACAGACAAGAGCAGATGGGAGTCTACCGTACAAGGGTGCTGAAGTCTGCTCTCGGCCTCTGAGCTGACGAACATTGACTTCTCCTCCACACTGATTTGCTACATACCCACTGGGATGGATATTAAAGGGGTTGTCCCGCGCCGAAACGGGTTTTTTTTTTTTTTCCACCCCCCCCCCCCCCGTTCGGCGTGAGACAACCCCGATGCAGGGACTTAAAAAAAAAAACGCACAGCGCGTGCCTGAATCCCTGCGCTCCGGTGACTTCTTACTTACCGGTTGAAGATGGCCGCCGGGATCTTCTCCCTCGGTGGACCGCAGGGCTTCTGTGCGGTCCATTGCCGATTCCAGCCTCCTGATTGGCTGGAATCGGCACGTGACGGGGCGGAGCTACACGGAGCCGGCATCCTGCACGAGCGGCCCCATTGAGAAAAGAAGAAGACCCGGACTGCGCAAGCGCGGCTAATTTGGCCATTAGACGCCGAAAATTAGTCGGCTCCATGGAAACGAGGACGCTAGCAACGGAGCAGGTAAGTGAAAAACTTCTTATAACTTCTGTATGGCTCATAATTAATGCACAATGTACATTACAAAGTGCATTAATATGGCCATACAGAAGTGTATAGACCCACTTGCTGCCGCGGGACAACCCCTTTAAGTAGAATATTGCTTTTCTGTATATTGCTGATACAATATTTGTATATCCTGTATCTTTTGATCTTACTTGTCTCATATGGTGATAACCTTCTTGGATGTCTTTTGATATCTTGCATGTATACCTACTTTTATCACTTTAAAGGGGTTGTCCCGTGCCGAAACGTGTTTTTTTTTTTTAACCCCCCCCCCCCCCCCCCCGTTCGGCGCGAGACAACCCCGATGCAGGGGTTAAAAAAACAACCTGCACAGCGCTTACCTGAATCCTGGCGGTCCGGCGTCTTCATACTTACCTGCTGAAGATGGCCGCCGGGATCCTCTGTCTCCGTGGACCGCAGGGCTTCTATGCGGTCCATTGCCGATTCCAGCCTCCTGATTGGCTGGAATCGTCACGTGACGGGGCGGAGCTACACGGAGCCGGCATTCTACACGAGCGGCCCCATAGAAGACTGCAGAAGACCCGGACTGCGCAAGCGCGGCTAATTTGGCCATCGGAGGGCGAAAATTAGTCGGCTCCATGGAAACGAGGACGCCAGCAACGGAGCAGGTAAGTATAAAACTTTTTATAACTTCTGTATGGCTCATAATTAATGCACAATGTACATTACAAAGTGCATTAATATGGCCATACAGAAGTGTATAGACCCACTTGCTGCCGCGGGACAACCCCTTTAAGTAAATGTGATGAATATCTGGTATGTGTGTATGTGAGCCCATTTATTCTCGCCGTAGAACCCACTGAAAATGTCTCCTCCACCAAAAAATGCAGTTTCTTTCTCAATTCATACGTTCACACATTTTAAGTCCATTTTCTCATAATTACACCCATTGAACAGGTGTGTCCAGACTTTTGCCTCACAACAGTTGCCACTAAAATTATGATTTGAAATATATAACTCTTGTGAATATTTTTTTAGCATTTCTTCTCTGTTTTCTTTAAGTTAATAAGGCAGCAAAAAAATGTAAAAAAAATTGGAACTTTTTCAAAGCTTTGTTTTAAATAAAAATAATGAAATACGATAATAAGGACATTGAGTTGGTTTTAGATATAGAGTTCTAGAAGAAAACGGGAAAAAAGAAGCAGAAGCAGAAAGCTTTAAGAATGCTTAGAAAATAACATCTCCATCACGGATTCTGATATTTGGGAGATTTGTGTTTGAGTTAAGTATCACAGAGTATGCCGACAGTCCACGTGCCGAGACAGAGAGGGGTCCCTAGGGCCCCCCGTGGTCTGCCCAACAGCGTTCACTGCACATTCTGCTCCAGCTTCAGGGATCAACAGGAGAGTTTAGTTGCTGGGCAACATGCCAGGGACATTTAGGCACATGGGCACTGTAGAGATGAGGTTGCTATGTGCGGCTGCTGCACACTCCGGCACTCAATGCAACTTAACCCAACTAAAGAATCAAAGCCGGTCAAAAGGCAATTAAACTCCTTGGGCAGACAGCTCGGTGAGACAGGTGCTGCTGGCACATTCCTCATGACATGTGAGAGACTCGGGGAGGCTGAGATATGTCCACATCGCTCCCTAATCAATCCTGCTGCTCCATCTTACTATAGAATTTGTGCATTCATCCCTCGGCTGCAGAGCACTTAGCAGCATTTCCCTGTCTTATAATTGTGGGCGAGAGGGAAGCGTTGACTGTAAACGTGTCTGACAGAGATAGATGGTGGTGTTGAGAAGAAGAGCTGCCCTCCTATATATGTGAATATTGCAGGACAAAAAAAGGATGGACTCAGCAATGACTATAATTTAATTTGAAGGCCTCCCAGTGTAGCTACGCTAGATAAGTACTGGGTACAGAGATAATACAGCTGCTGCACAACCTTTTTTTTGGTAGAAAAGGAGGATATTCAGGAGTGAAACCTTACAGTCATGTCTCAAAATGGTCTATTATATCCCCACAGAACCATAAACCAATTTATGGTGTTCTTAGGAGACGTGAAAGGGAACCAGGTGGCATACTTATAGGGGTCGCAGGGGTCACAATGGCGACCCGGCCCCTAAGCTAGAAGGGCCCACTTTCCACACTCTGGACTGCAGAGTTAATTTTAATAGGTCCTCTGTGCAGCGCCAGCAGCTTCTCCTGCACACTAGCGCTTCTTCCTGGACCTCGGCTCAGACTCCTCCCCTCTGATGATCTCAGCGGAGGAGAACAAGACAAGGGAGAAGACTCAGCGGAGATCTGGGAGGAAGCACTAGCATACAGGAGAAGCTGCCTGCGCTGTGCAGAGGACCTGGTGAGAGTAACTCTGCAGTCGGCATGCAGACTGAGGGCTTTTCATTGTGCCCCCTCCTCTAGCTTCTGCAGTGCCACTAACATCCCTCATCCAGCGCAGAGGAATGGATGTGGAGCGGCAGACACACCACGGGGGCAACTTGACTGAAAATGTAACTACTAACTTACACTAGTCTGTCACAGAGAAGCATCTTGCGTGCAGAGAGGGGGTCAAAGCAGCATTTAGGCCCTTCTCATATGGACGCTTTGGATTCCGCATGCAGGAGCCCGCAGCAAAATCTGGCTCTAACAAAATCCGACCCGCATACCTCTAATTTCTTTACTGCAGATGATCGCTAGAGAATCAGGATAGGTCATACTGCGTGACAAGATGGGAGCATACAGCCATGCTGAAGAATACTGTGTGGTGAGGATAGGGTGAGAGAGCTAGGGCATCCTGTGTGATGGTAGAGGGGGAGAGAGCCATAAGCACCGGTGTACCACAAGGAGTCACAATTGCGGCCCCGCCCATTAGCAAAGGCCCCCACCATGTGCTGTTTCATTGCTGCGGGCTGGCACTCGGAAAGGAGCGCCTTTACTAAGGGAGCCAGCAGCCAATTACAAGCTGCAGACTCTCTCGGCGTGTGCTCTTCCCTTCCAATGAGAGACTGCCGTCTGTCAGTGTACTGCCGGCTGCGGGATTGGTGAAGCGAATAGTGGAGTCAGCGGACCATGCAGTGCAATAAGGCATTTAGCACATGTAATCTTCTATGTACACAGCTGGTATAAGTTATAGCAGCTCTACATATAAAATTATATATAGTAGATACTCAGGTTCATGTTGTTTCAGCTTTGCGTTGGGAACTCTGCTTTTCTGCTCCGTTTGGGGAGCAGTAAAGGGGAATCCCCACGGCAGAACAGCTTTGTCTCTAGACAGAACCGAACAGTGTCGGACGGACCCTATTGACTATCAAAGAGCCCAGCTTTTGGACGAAAGTAAAAGTGCTGCATGCAGGGCTCACAGACTGCGTGGGTCACACAGTGTTTTAACATTGTGGAGCCGCTGGTGACTTGTCCTATTGCCACATATGGCTGCAAAATTATACTGCACATGTCATGCACAGTCCACCTGTTTACGTTTTTAAAAATATTTCCCGCACCATTGTGAAGCTATGTAATTGCGTACGGGCGGTGTTGATTACACGCTCATAGAGAACAATGGACTCTTGCGTGTTATACACCGCAAAATATGTTACAGGAGGAGAGAAACAGGAGGGAGGACATGATGGAAACCATTATATATGTTACAGGAGAGAAGGGAGAGGGGGACATGATGGAAAACTTTATATATGTCACAGGAGGAGAGAGGGGAGGGGGCGGACATGATGGAAACCTTTATATATGTTACAGGAGGAGAGAAGGGAGAGGAGGGACATGATGGAAACCTTTATATATGTTACAGGAGGAGAGAAGGGAGAGGAGGGACATGATGGAAACATTTATATATGTCACAGGAGGAGAGAAGAGAGAGGGGGCGATGATGGAAACCTTTATATATATTACAGGAGAGAAGGGAGAGGAGGACATGATGGAAACCTTTATATATGTTACAGGAGGAGAGAAGGGAGAGGAGGACATGATAGAAACCTTTATATATGTTACAGGAGGAGAGAAGGGAGAGGGGGACATGATGGAAACCATTATATATGTTACAGGAGGAGAGAAGGGAGAGGGGGACATGATGGAAACCATTATATATGTTATAGGAGGAGAGAAGGGAGAAGAGGACACGATGGAAACCTTTATATATGTCACAGGATGAGAGAGGGGAGGGGGAGGACATGATGGAAACCTTTATATACGTTACAGAAGGAGAAAAGGGAGAGGAGGACATGTTAGAAACCTTTATATATGTTACAGGAGGAGAGAAGGGAGAGGGGGACATGATGGAAACCTTTATATATATTACAGGAGAGAAGGGAGAGGAGAGACATGATGGAAACCTTTATATATGTTACAGGAGGAGAGAAGGGAGAGGAGAGACATGATGGAAATCTTTATATATGTTACAGGAGGAGACAAGGCAGAGGAGGACATCATGGAAACCTTTATATATGTTACAGGATGAGAGAAGGGAGAGGGGGACATGATGGAAACCTTTATATATGTTACAGGAGGAGAGAAGGGAGAGGGGGGCATGATGGAAACCTTTATATATGTTACAGGAGGAGAGAAGGGAGAGGGGAACGTGATGGAAACCTTTATATATGTTACAGGATGAGAGAAGGGAGAGGGGGACATGATGAGAACCTTTATATATGTTACAGGAGGAGAGAAGGGAGATGGAGGACATGATGGAAACCTTTATATATGTTACAGGAGGAGAGAAGGGAGAGGAGGACATGATGGAAACCTTTATATATGTCACTGGAGGAGAGAGGGGAGGGGGCGGACATGATGGAAACCTTTATATATGTTACAGAAGGAGAAAAGGGAGAGGAGACATGATGGAAACCTTTATATATGTTACAGGAGGAGAAAGGTGAGAGGGGGACATGATGGAAACCTTTATATATGTTACAGGAGGAGAAAGGGGAGAGGGGGACATGATGGAAACCATTACATATGTTACAGGAGGAGAGAAGGGAGACAGGAACATGATGGAAACCTTTATATATATATTACAGGAGGAGAGAAGGGAGAGGGAGGACATGATGGAAACCTTTATATATATTACAGGAGGAGAGAAGGGAGAGGGGAGACATGATGGAAACCTTTATATATAGATATTACAGAGGAGAGAAGGGAGAGGAGGACATGATGGAAACCTTTATATATATATATATATATATATATATATATATATATATATATATATATATATATATATATATATATATATATATATATATTACAGGAGGAAAGAAGGGAGAGGGTGCATGATGGAAACCTGGATAGAAACTATCTGACAGAAGCAATGTCAGTAGATCCTTGGAATAAACCTCTAGCAAATGTGGTTGAAACATAACCAGTAAGTAAATGTTAGCATGGCTACGATAAATACTTATCTGTCCAAAGAGAAGAAGGAATTAATATATGGGCAGACGTTATGGACCAGGTGGTCTTTTTCTGCCATCAGTCTTTTATGTTTCTAGGTGTCTAATAATAACAACAACAACAGAAAACACAATCAGCTATAATTACAGTAATAATATCTATATAATAGGAGCACGGTGTAATTGCCCCTTCATTGTTGTTAGGAACATTCTAAATTATACTACATAGACAACCCCCCATGGTTACTTATTATAGTTCCATAGACGTTCACAACCCGTATGAAGGCACCCCGGCTGCTGCCACATGCTAACATATTGCAGTGGTATGCCTCAGATGACCTCATATGTCTTGTAAGGTAAATGTGCGCTGGGCTTCGAGGACAGGATTTCAGAGTGTGCTGAGACATGTAGTACATTGAGAGCCAGTTAGCAACGGCGGCTTTTCATATCTGATAATGAAGTCAGCAGGAACAGGATGTTTCCTAGGCAAACAGGCTGGAAATGTTACTGCCTGGCGCTGCCAAGTATTTTTCATACTAATTAAATACTGTGAGGTTCAGTTATTAACATATTGAAAGCGAACAAACATGCAGTGACCCAAAGCCACCAATCAGTAATTAGCCAATAATGAAAGCAAATATCTGGTTTCTTGCAATGGGATAATTGGCACTACAGGATTAAATGCTTCCACTTAAGTAAATGACCCCATGGCTGAAGACATAATAGAATGAAGCAAGCATCGTGATGTAGAGGGTATTTTTGCATAACACAGCTTCTGGCTTTGTGTCCATAGTTAATGATGGGGTCTCTATGGGGTACATCGTCTTGCTTGTGCTTCCATTCTTACAGCGGTATCCACTACTAGTAAAAGGATCTAGGTAAGGGTCAATCAATCATCTGAATTGGTTCTGCCACCCATGGAAATACGACTTGCAACAGTCCTGGAGATTATGGCATGCCAGTTTTTCTTCTTACACACATGTTTTTAGGCAGTTTTGTCCAAGGAGAGTTACTTACTGGGATTCCTTTTTCCAAGACTAAGGGCTCATGCACACTGCTGCACAGCAGGGAGTCGTTAGATAGTCTATGGGCCTCCAATTTGGCATGAAAGCATATAGAAGCTGTGCTACGTTCCACCACCTGTTGGACCCAACAATTGTCCGAAAATCATGACCATCTGAAGCATTGGGTCCCGATGCATCCGTTCAGACGGGCGATTTTACAGCGTGCAAAATCAGCCGGAAAAGATTACTCATTCCGTCCGGCTACTTTTTCACGCGACCGGAAAAGATAGGACTCGTCCTATTTTTTGGCTGGAATACGTAAGCGTATAAGAGCCATCAAAAAAGGGGAAGGTGGGAGGTGGAAAAGAGTTTAACAGCAGCTCGCATTGCTAAAGTCCCTCCAGCTCTCCTTGCTGGCAGCTCCTATAGGCTGGGAAGAGAGGGGAGGGACATCAGCATAGCGATCGCTGCTAAAGTCCCTCCCCCTCCCTTTTTTGGCAGCTCCCATAGGCTTCTAAAGTCTCTCCCGCTGGCCGAAAGTATATATGTCGCAGCCAGGCTGTCTGAACAGGTGAGAAAATGGGAGATCTAGTTGCGACTAAGTCGCAACTTTCGTTCATGCGATTTTTGTCCGCGGTGTGGACAGCCAAAAATGGCAATGCCCGTGTGAAAGAATGAATTTAGTCCTAATCTGAAGTCTGTTCATCATTAAGACTAATTGAATGAACTAATGCGGTATTCCCATCTCAAACATTTAGGGCATAGCCACAGGATATGCTATTCATGTCTTATAGGTGCAGGTCCTACTTCTAGGCAACGCATCTGTCACCAGAACAAGTCTTCTGCCCTGACCCTTTCTCAGCTCATTGCTTTGATCTCTGTTAACTGGGAGAAGAGAAAAAGTTGAACTAGCTGTTCTACATTGGTTTAAAAACTCCCATAGAGGTGAATGAGAGTTAAAGGCTATATACACCTTTGCACTTTTTTAATCAATAGGTTCTTGAAAATGAAGACTTTTTAAATTGTTTTTCATTAAAATTGCCTGATTATTTAATTTCTATGCTTGTATTATTCTCCAAGGCACTGCAGACTGGGGGACTGGCAGATTCTGTCAATCTGAGTAAGCTATCAGCTCCTCTTATAGTCTGCTCAGTGATGTGAATGTCCATTACAGCGGGCTGTATGACAATGCTGGGGGATTATGGAGGAGGTCGGGAGGACAGAGAGAGCAGGGAAAGCTACTATGACAGAGGACTGTAATACACTCAGGGTGAATTTTCTGCTCTTAATAGCAGTGAAGGGCAATGGGACCAGCAGCTACTCAGCGAAAAGATCAGAGATAGCTGTGTAGTGTGGGTATGCTTATGTTATACAGCGTCCAAAAGAAGAGAGGAGGGAGGGGGCTTGTTCATGAGACAGACCAGTTGGTCAGTGATGGGAATCCCCACAAGTCAGAAACTTGATCATAGGAGAGTCTGCAAACCTAGTATGATGATTTGTAAACGCATGAGAAGGAAAACTCAATGCAAAAACACACACAAGTGCACCATTTTTTTCTGCAGGGACTTAGTAAGATAAGCATATACTGACTTTTCATGCACAAAGGTTTCCATAGCCTTTAAACTAAAGACATAGTAATGTGAACTATGCTGTTCTCACAGCTCAGAAGCAATGGAAACAGTATATCTCACTGTGCCACACTGTTTCTGTAATCCTATTTATTTCTATGAGAATTCCGGAAACCGAGTACAACAGCCAGTTCATCTGTTACCGTACACATAGCCACCAATATGGGGTTTGTTGCCATCTAAGCTATGTTTGGCTGAGACCGGGATAACTCCTATAACTTAATCGTGATAAAAATCGCAAGCATCTGAATTGGATTCCAATGTATTCAATCAGATAAGCAATTTTTAGCTGCATAAAAACATTGCGCCGGGAATTATAGGGTATTGGAGGCTGATTTTATACGCAGCTGAAAAGACAGCTCTTGCCCTATCTTTCGGCCCATATACGCTAGTAGCTCCCGTAGACTCCTATGGGAGTTGCAAAAACAGGGAGCTGGAGGGAGTTTAGCAGCCATGCTGAGGATTTAAGCTGACCTTGGGTTTTCTGTGCAGCGGGATACATACACCACAGCTGATCGTGTGAAAATGCTAATTTTTGCCGCGACTTGAATGTGGCTTTTTACCGTTCACGCGTTTTTCACTCGCGATGGAGCCAGCGTGAATAAGGCCTAAGGGTGCATTTACATGGGATGCACAGAACTTGCATGTCATTGGAACCAATTATCATCAATGGGTTAATTTACACGAGTGCTTTTTTTTTTTTCAAACACAGATAACGCTTTAATGAAAAGTCATGTCCAATTTTTGAGCGATTCTGTTCAAGAATTGCCCATTACTTCCTTTGCTAGGCAAAAAACAATGACATGGCCCCTGCATGTAAATGCTATTTTCAAGTGAGAGTGATGCTTATTTTCTTTTCTATTTGTAATATTGAATCATCATGCGCTTTTCACACGTATGAAAAAACACGTGAAAATCCCATGTAGAGCGATACATTTTTCCCGCGAAGCACATCGCAATCACATGTAAAATCTCCGACTTACAAGTGCGATATTAGTCTGATTTTCGGACCAATATCATATTCGCCCATGTAAATACACCCTTAGACTATCTACACATGGGCGAGTGCGATATCAGGCTGTGAAACTGGGCCCAATGTCACGCTCATAAACGTGCGATTTACTCGCAGATGTAAAACGTCTCTCAGGCAAAAATGCATCGCAACTGTAAAAATTCCGATCCTCCCACGTGAGCTTCCTGTGCGAAAGAGGATTGGAAGTGATTCCCATTGATTTCAATGGGTAACCCTGCATCACACTCCCAAGAACATCGCATGGCATGCAAGAACAGTGCAATGCATTAAAGGTCCCATTGAAATCAATGAGCGATGCGTTCCAGTGAATGCGAAAAGATAAAACTCGCCACAGAAGGACATGATCACCTGTGTATATGTCTCCAGTCAAGAGAATGAGGTCCATATTCCCGTGAGATTTATACGTCTTGCCACGCGCAAATCTTTGCATCTAGCATTTTTCTACGTACTTTTAACACGATTTTACTACATTAATAAAGTATTTTGTATCTTTTAGTATCTGGGCGCCAACAATATGGCGCCATTTATTTATAAGCAGTATGTACAGAGTGTGACCATATAATTGTGGGATGGAAGGAACAGAAGCACTAAATATAGATTGAGTACAAACTAGATAATGGCAGGAATTGTTCTTTAAAGTTTGTCCCACTTTTGTTACAAAGCTTTTCTCTATACACAAAACAGCAATGGCTCCCCGGAGGCTCCTTGTTCAGTGGACCTGTCGCTAACCACTTAGCACATTGTAAAATACATCCACCGGCCATGTACACCTTTACTACTCTCTAGTGTGTCTGCTCCTAAATTACCTCGCATTTCAGACAAAAACGTGCCTTTAACCCTTAGATGGCTGAATCGCAGCTCTCATCTCATGGATAAAAACGATTATTTTGTTTGAAGACATATAAGCTGTAATAGAAAAAAAAAATTAAAATTAAAAAAAAAATATATATATATATATATATATATATATATATATATATATATATATATATATATATATACTAGCTGATATACCCGGCTTCGCCCGAGTTAATTTGGTACTGGTGTTTATCTCGTGTTCACACGGAAAATCTTATGAAGTCATGGTTACTTTAGAGATACCGGAAAAATATATGTTCACCATTTTGCATAGTTCTCTGCGTTACCCAGGAAACACCATGGGGAGGAACCATGCGACATTTCCTTTATATAAAATGACATCAGGAAGTGAGAGAATTAGATTTCATAAGTAAAATTTGGACGCTAATTCTTTTGCACATAGAATTGAATAATCGAGTTGGGACCCATTAACTTTTCCTATTTATGACATAATCAATGCCCGTGCCAAATTTTAAGTTTCTATGACATCGGGAAGTGAGAGATTTAGATTATGTACGTTAAATTTCAATGCCAATTCTTTTGCGCTAGGATTGAATAATCGAGTTGGGACCCAATTACTTTTCCTATTTTGGAGATAATCTATGCTTGTGCCAAAATTCATGTTTTTACGACATCGGGAAGTTGGAGAACTTTTGGCGAGTCAGTGAGTCAGTGAATCAGTGAGTGAGTGAGTCAGTGAGGTCTTTCGTCTTTATATATATAGATATCCATTGTCATGACCTCATACTTGTAGCCATGGCTTCTTAGTTTACTTCGATTAACTCCCAGCACTCCTCAGGATTTTTAAACCTATTAAAGATGACTAACAAGTCAATAGGATGCACGCCAAACATGCAGGGGTAGGAGCTCCAAAAAGATATACTCCAATGTCTCAATAAAGGAATGGCAGCATCCTGGGCGTAAAGCAAAGCAGTAATTTATTCCTCCAAAATCTTGCTACGTTTCGACCCCATTGGGGTCTTTGTCAAGCATGGGGTCGAAACGTAGCAAGATTTTGGAGGAATAAATTACTGCTTTGCATTACGCCCAGGATGCTGCCATTCCTTTATTGAGACATTGGAGCCATGGCTTCTTAGGCCAGTTATTTGGCCTCCTTCACATAACATTCTTTTTTTCTGACATTATAAACTGAATAAAGACCACATTTTTATAGCATTTTTCAGTTTTTTTTTTAATTTAATGTCATTGGGTTTTATTAGTCTCATTAGGAAGCTCAAAGGAAAAACTCAGCATCTTGGACTCCATGGAGTAGAGAATAATAACATTTTAGAGCATGCAGCATGACGAAAAAAGAACCACTGACCCAAAAAGCGTCATTAAATGTCGCAAGCAAAAACAGCACACGGCGCGTAGAGCATTTGATATTTCAATATAGAGTTAAAAGTAATATCAGGCAGTGAAAAAAAAAACGAAAAACAGAAAAAAAACATTTAAAACTACACGTACAATGCTTGGAAAAAAGCACATGAAATTCTTTGTGTGTTGCTTACAATCCAATTAAAAGAAAACTGCAAAAAAAAATGGTACTAAATTACTAATACTGTCTAAAAGTTAGTGCAAACTTAGACTAGACTGTCTTAAAATGCGCCAGTTTATCATTGAATGATAAATATGTTGATTTCTATGACAGTCTAGTCTAAAAGCCCATTTAGACACAACGATTATCGCTCCAAAGATGGCGCTCAAGTGACTTTTGAGTGATAATCGTTGTGTCATTTGCAGCCCAAGATGAGCGATCACCTTGCGTTGCCAGTGGAGGATGCAGAAGACAAGCGGGGTATCCCTGCTTGTCTTCTGCATCCAGATGTTTTCTGCATGGAGCGCCCGGCTGTTATAAAGCCGAGCGCTCCGTGCCGGGTTTAAACCCTTAATGACACGGCCTATTTTGGGCTTAAGGACGTAACAATTTTTGGCGGATTTTCTTCTCCGTTTATCAAAAGTCATAACTTTTTTATTTTTCCGTCGACGCGGCCGTACGAGGGCTTGTTTTTTGCGTGGTGAACTGTAGTTTTTATTGGTGCCACTTTTGGGTACATAGACTATAATGTAAAACTTTTTTTTTTTTTTTTTAATGATAGCAGGGAGAGAAAACGCATCAATTCTGCCATAGATTTTTTTTTATTTTTTTTACAGCGGTACTCATGCAGCATAAATGAGACATTCCATTTTTTCTGCGGACCGGTACGGTTACAATGATACCAAAATTCTTACATTTTTTTTAGGTTTTCCTACTTTTCTGCAATAAAACCCCTTTTTCTGGGTAATCTTTTTTTTTTCTAAATTGCTGCATTCAAAGTCCTGTAACTTTTTTATTTTTGATGTACGGCGCTCAGTGAGGGCTTATTTTTTGCGAGACGAGCAGTAGATTTTATTGGTACCATTTTGGGATACATACGGCTTTTTTGATCACTTTTATTGCGTTTTTAGTGAGGCAAAATGCTAAAAATTTGCATTTTGCCTCAGTTTTTTAGCGTTTTTTTTAAGCGTTTTTTTCCGTGCACAGTCAAAAGCATGTGCAACTTATTGTACGCATCGTTACAGACGCGACCATACCAAATATGTGGGATTTTATTTTTTTTTACCTTTTTTTATGCTAATCTGAGAAAAAGCATTAAAAAATGTTTTTTTTTACTCTTTTTTTTACATTTTTTTAAATTCTTTTTTTAATCTTTGTTTTTTTTACACTGTTTGTGTCCCTCTGAGGGACTTTAACCACTGCCCTGATGATCGCTGGTACAAGGCATGGTCTTATCGCTTGCACAGCGATTATGGGCATAGGCAATACAGGACGCCAGTGTCTGGCGTCCTGTTGCCATGGTGACAGGCTGGGCTCTCGCGATCACATCGCGAGTTTCGGCCGGAGACACAGAGGAAGTGCGGCTCCCTCTGTGAAGTCTCTCTCTGCCGCGATCTACTTAGATCGCGGCAGGGAAGGGGTTAACAGCTGGGGAGGCATCTCCGATGACCCCCCGCTGTTGCAGCGGGACGCCGGCTGTGATTGACAGCCGGCTCCCACTGCGGGATAGCGCGGGATCATATGTGATCCCGCGCTATCTCCAGGACATAAGTTTACGTCCTGTTGCGGGAAGTACCAGGCTGCCAGGACGTAAACTTACGCCCTGCAGCGGGAAGGGGTTAAAGAACAGAGCTGGAGTGCTCTGTTCTTCATACCCAGCTGTCATCAGGGAGCGGGATACAGCTGAAACAATAGTACGGTATCAGCTGTATCCCGCTGTGAATCCCTGATAAGGCTCATCGTTGTCTTTTAGCACGCTAAATGACAACATTGAGCGATGGCTTAGAGAAAACTACATGATATAAGTGCAGTTAGGTACAACGATTATCGCTCAAAAGACGGCTTTTGAGCGAATTTTGAGCGATAACTGTTGTGTCTAAATGGGCCTTAAGTTCAGGCCAACAATTAATTGGCTTAGTTTATACCAAAAATTGTGCCAAAATTTAGGAGCAATTTGGTGCAATTTTTGGCGGATTATAGGCCTTTTTCGGACAAGTTGGAAAAACTGTTCTAAAGTGTCGAAAACCGCATGATAAATGTGTCGCAAAGCAGGAAAGACCGTTTTCTGGCATACATTGCACCAGAAAGCTGTCATATTTTGAATAGTAAATAAGCCCCAATATGTGATGGAAAGCGCGGGGTGTTTTCACATGGACCACTTTGATGCAGCTTTTTGAAGCAGTTTTTGAAGGCAAAACTGGGAGTGGATTCAAAAAAATGAGAGAAGTATCTTTCTTATTTAATTCTCATCCCCATCCAATCCACTCCTGACACGGGCTTGAAAAATAGCATAAAAAATACACCAAAATGACACGTGTGAAAACAACACTTTAAGGGCTTCTTCAGATAAGCAGGATAATCACGGCCGCAGAGCAGAACGGAATTAAACCATTGATTTCAATGGTTTTGTTTTCAATAGCAGTAATCTCGCATTTTGCTATTTCTGTAACTTCAATAGAAGTGAATGGGAATTATAGAAACAGTGTAGCATAGCAAGCCACACTATTTCTATAGTGCTCGAGTTACGTACGGACACAGTGTAAATTGCTGTGCTACCATTTTTAGAACTCCCATTGACCTCTATAGAAGCTATAGAAACAGCACAGTTCTGCCCGCTCAGCTGTTTCCATAAGTTGTGACCACTCCTGGTGATTTCATCCAGCCAGGCCAGAAAAAGATATAGGTGCAAGTCCAAGAGATGGGAACGGCATCCATCTGACTGTCATTGGCATATCATATGGATAAGATACCCCTTTAAAAGTGTGGTTGACCTTAGAAAACCCAAAATCGGAGTTAAGAGACGGAGTGGTGAGGTTCAGGAGGCCCTGGCATTCCCATACATTATAGGAATTCCACACTGCATTTCAGTACAAATAGTGTAATGCTTCATTTATCCTGTGGGGGTGCTGTGGGGATATTGAACGCTTGCTGTTAGATTACAGCTGATCACTCTTGCTCTCAGCAACAGGACGCCCTGTGATCAACTTCTCATTAGAGGTGACCCTTTCAACAAATTTTCTTATCCCCTTCAGGCAAACTTCACTTTTATGAAACTCTTAAACTGGTAGAAAAAAAGGAGAGTTTGATTATAATTTTAATGAAAACGGATGAATAAATCAGATTTGTAAGTCAATCTATCTTACCTGCAGGGTTAACATCTAGAGATCCGGACCGCTCACATTTGCACAGTTTAATATCACTGCTTGAAATAGTCACTTCACCAAAATTCATTTTACCCCATTGCAAAACATCTGTGACTTTTCCGGAGCGTTATATTTATTATCCCATAACGGCCCCTCCCCCACCATCAGCATGATGCTATATTTTTAGTATTATATCAGTCTCATCTCTTTTTTTTATCTTTCCAACCTCTCCCTTAAAATTCTTTTGTGCATGGCCAGATTAAAAATTGTTCTCCATGGTAAGTGAATCCGATGTCCTTTCATTTCAAGGGCACTGCAGCAGTTTCACATAAATGACTTAAGGGGATGGACACAGTAAAAAATAAACAGATTTATTTGATTTGATAAGGTCTAGTAAAATCTGGCCCCGTGCAGTGAAGCATGCAGAAGGTAAGTAGAGAGAGAATTAAAAAGTCTTGCTGCATCACCACGTCTCTTTCGGAATTTTAATTCCATTTGTTCCTTTTTTTTTGGTTTGCCTCGTTGTTGACACTATTATTGTTAATGTGTAATTTAATAGCGGAGAAATACACTTTTACTTTTCTTTTCCATTTGTTAACCTCTTCAGAGCTGAGCAATCATGAGAAATGTTTACTTTTTTTTAACTTTTAGGGACTTTTACTTTGTTCTCAGTCTGTCATTGCTTATTGAGGCATGTAAGGGGTTAAAAGGTCATGATCAGCTGGATTTCTTCAAGTCAACTCCAGGCTGTTCCAATACATGGTATTCTGACTAGTTGGCTAGAATTAAAATGTAATGCGTCTGGTTTTACTTTTTTAGCATCTTCTGACAGGTCAATTAGACAGAATACAAAAAGTGCCAGTCTTAGGTTACATGGTGCCCTGTGCTAAATTTTAATTCTCCCCCTAAGAAAAAAAACTACATATATTGATGATGGCAGTCTACCTTTATTTTGCTTGTGTAGAAAGCAACAAGATAACAGCAAATCCACACCAGAACAGCTCAGGGAATAAATACTGTACCAGAACCAAGTTCCCTACATAAACACAGCACCACAACCAAGCACATAACATAAATATAGCCCTAGAACCAAGCTCAGTACATAGATACAATACTAGAACTAAGCTGATAATGGAAATACAGCACCAAAACCAAACTCAGTACATAAACACAGCACTGGAACCAAACTCAAAACATAAATACAGCACTAGAACCAAGCTGACTCCATAAATACAGCACCAACCTCCGTATATAGATACAATACCAGTTCCAACCTTGGTACATAAATACAGAACCAGAAGCAAGCTTATAACATAAATACAGCACCAGAACCAAGCTCATAGGATACATACAGTACCAGAACCAAGTTCATAACATAAATATATTTCATGTTACCATGAGGCCAGTCAGGGACCACGGGTGGCAGTGGCGCGGTTTGCCGCGGCATTCTGGGATGGTGTTGCGCCCACGTTCGGGTCGGCGCCGTACTCTGGTGTGCTGGCGCGGCATGTGGCGCGCGCACGTGCCTGCTATGAGAGGCGCGTGCGCTCTACCTCTGTGAGTTATAGTGGCTGGCTGGGAGCTCCAGTCAGCCGGCTCGATTGGTCACCGCCCCTTGGGCGGAGACTCCTGAGTATAGTCTGGCAGCTGCCGATAGCAGTTGCCAGTTATTGGTTCCGTTCCCTGTGTGTCTGACTTCAGTCCTGCTCCAGTGAATGTTACCTTGTCTCGATCCAGCTCTGCCTGTGTTCTGTGGTTTTCCTGTCGTGTTGGTTTATTCCATCTGCCTAGCCTGTTGGTACTAGTAGGTTGTCATCTTCATAGGTACGGCGGTTCCTTCCTGTCCTGCCACTAGGCAGCGTAGTGTCAGTGTGGCGGCCTGGACCTGTCCACCTTTGGGGCTACCTCCAGGAAGGGATATTGGCATGGGTGAGGGTCAGGAAGTCCCGCGCCGTGCGTACCTGTGCACCCTACTAGTACTATAACAATTCAAGAGCCAAGCGCATTACATAAATATAGCACCAGATCCACACTCATAACAGTGTGAACTAAGGGAGAGGCATGTTGGGACAGGAGAGAAATAGAGACAGAGCCAGGGGGATTACAAGCCATGTAATGTCACACAGGATGAAGATTATATGGCCAGGCAGACCTAAGGGGGGCAATCACCCCCAGCCTACATCTACCTGGTAGCCGGTTAGTGAGTGGCACAGGCACAGGGTCGGATGCATCCTTATCAAGGCGGGTCATCCACTACTAGGCAAGGGTTGTCACTCTCTAAGTTCCCTTAGGGAAAGTTTCCTTCCTTGTTTGTGTTTTCCTTGTACTTCAGGGGTGCTGGTAGTATGAACACTGACCAGTGGGTGTTTTGGTTTACAGTTATTGCATGCCTGAAGCGAGCGTGAAACAAGGATGGGGATGCGTACTGGTTAGTAGAAGAAAGCAGATGGGGAAGAGGGTGAGGCAGTTGATACTGTCAGGGACTTCAGAAAGTAGTCTATACATGTGTTGGATATGTATGTATTAGAGATGAGCAAACGTACTCGTCCGAGCTTGATACTCGTTCGAGTATTAGCGTGTTCGAGATGCTCGTTACTAAAGCCGAGCACCACGCGATGTTCGAGTTACTTTCACTTTCATTTCTGAGACGTTAGCGCGCTTTTCTGGCCAATAGAAAGACAGGGAAGGCATTACAACTCCCCCCTGCGATGTTCAAGCCCTATACCACCCCCCTGCAGTGAGTGGCTGGCGAGATCAGGTGTCACCCGAGTATATAAATCTGCCCCTCCCGCGGCTCGCCACAGATGCATTCTGACATAGCTGAGGGAAAGTGCTGTTGGTGCCGGAGCTGCTATAGGGAGAGTGTTAGGAGTGATTTTAGGCTTCAAGAACCCCAACGGTCCTTCTTAGGGCAACATCTGACTGTGTGCAGTACTGTTGAGGCTGCTTTTTGCAGTGTTGCAAATTTTTTTTTTTTTTTGTATATCGGCCGTGCAGAGCATTGCGTCCTCAGTCTGCAGTAATTTTACATAGTCTAGGGCCAGTAGTGGTGAGGCAGGGACAGTGACAGAGATATACTGTCTATATAGGCAGTGGGCTTTTCCAAAACAATTTGGGGAAAAAAAATCTATTTCGGCTGCCTGTGACCGTCCTCAGTGTACTGCGTCTCTGCTGGGGGTAGTAGTCCTAATTAATACGCAGCCAGCTAAGTGTTACAGCAGGCTTGCGCAAAATTCTTTCCTGGCTCTGCATTGGCCGTTATATCACCGCTGTCATTCTGTCCAGAGGGAAACAGTCTGCAGTAATTTTACATAGTTTAGGGCAAGTAGTGGTGAGGCAGGGACAGTGAAAAAGCTGAAAGAGATATACTGTCTATATAGGCCGTGGGCTTTTCCTAAAAAATTTGGGAAAAAACTTTCTATTTGGGCTGCCTGTGACCGTCCTCAGTGTACTGCGTCTGTGCTGGGGGTAGTAGTCCTAATTAATACGCAGGCAGCTAAGTGTTACAGCAGGCTTGCGCAAAATTCTTTCCTGGCTCTGCTGTGCGTTCCGTAAGCGAAGTCAGCCTCCAACCACAGGCCAATAAGCGGCACATTTAATTACAGCGTTCTGTTTCTGCTCTACTCGTAATACCACCAGCATGCGCAGGCATATGATGGCCAAGCACCCCACAAGGTGGGACGAAGGCCGTTCACCGCCTCCGGTTTGCACCACTGCCTCTCCCCCTGTGACCCAACCTGCCACTGAGATCCAACCCCCCTCTCAGGACACAGGCACTACCGTCTCCTGGCCTGCACCCACACCCTCACCACCGCTGTCCTCGGCCCCATCCACCAATGTCTCTCAGCGCACCGTCCAGCCATCGCTAGCGCAAGTGTTTGAGCGCAAGTGCAAGTACGCCGCCACGCACCCGCATGCTCAAGCGTTAAACGTGCACATAGCCTAATTGAACAGCCAAGAGATGCTGCCGTATAAGCTTGTGGAAACAAAGGCTTTCAAAAGCATGATGGCGGCGGCGGCCCCGCGCTACTCGGTTCCCAGTCGCCACTACTTTTCCCGATGTGCCGTCCCAGCCCTGCACGACCACGTCTCCCGCAACATTGTACGCGCCCTCACCAACGCGGTTACTGCCAAGGTCCACTTAACAACGGACACGTGGACAAGCACAGGCGGGCAGGGCCACTATATCTCCCTGACGGCACATTGGGTGAATTTAGTGGAGGCTGGGACCGAGTCAGAGCCTGGGACCGCTCACGTCCTACCCACCCCCAGAATTGCGGGCCCTAGCTCGGTGCTGGTATCTGCGGCGGTGTATGCTTCCTCCACTAAACCACCCTCCTCCTCCTCCAACGCAACCTCTGTCTCGCAATCAAGATGTGTCAGCAGCAGCACGTCGCCAGCAGTCGGTGTCGCGCGGCATGGCAGCACAGCAGTGGGCAAGCGTGAGCAGGCCGTGCTGAAACTACTCAGCTTAGGAGAGAAGAGGCACACGGCCCACGAACTGCTGCAGGGTCTGACAGAGCAGACCGACCGCTGGCTTTCGCCGCTGAGCCTCCAACCAGGCATGGTCGTGTGTGACAACGGCCGTAACCTGGTGGCGGCTCTGCAGCTCGGCAGCCTCACGCACATCTCCGCAAGTCCAAGACGGACGCTGCCACCCTGCGGACCCTGCAACATTGGTTTAATCTGCCAGTGCACCGACTGCTGTGCGATGTGCCCACACGGTGGAACTCTACGCTCCACATGTTGGCCAGACTCTATGAGCAGCGTAGAGCTATAGTGGAATACCAACTCCAACATGGGCGGCGTAGTGGTAGTCAGCCTCCTCAATTCTTTACAGAAGAGTGGGCCTGGTTGGCAGACATCTGCCAGGTCCTTGGAAACTTTGAGGAGTCTACCCAGATGGTGAGCAGGGATGCTGCAATCATTAGCATCACCATTCCTCTGCTATGCCTCTTGAGAAGTTCCCTGCAAAACATAAAGGCAGACGCTTTGCGCTCGGAAACGGAGGCGGGTGAAGACAGTATGTCGCTGGATAGTCAGAGCACCCTTATGTCTATATCTCAGCGCGTTGAGGAGGAGGAGGAGGAGGGGGAGGAGCATGAGGAGGAGGGGGAAGAGACAGCTTGGCCCACTGCTGAGGGTACCCATGCTGCTTGCCTGTCATCCTTTCAGCGTGTATGGCCTGAGGAGGCGGAGGAGGAGGAGGAGGATCCTGAAAGTGATCTTCCCAGTGAGGACAGTCATGTGTTGCGTACAGGTACCCTGGCACACATGGCTGACTTCATGTTAGGATGCCTTTCTCGTGACCCTCGCGTTACATGCATTCTGGCCACTACGGATTACTGGGTGTACACACTGCTCGACCCACGGTATAAGGAGAACCTTTCCACTCTAATACCCGAAGAGGAAAGGGGTTCGAGAGTGATGCTATACCACAGGACCCTGGTGGACAAACTGATGGTAAACTTCCCATCCGACAGCGCTAGTGGCCGAAGGCGCAGTTCCGAGGGCCAGGTAGCAGGGGAGGCGCGGAGATCAGGCAGAATGTATAGTGCAGGCAGGGGAACACTCTCCAAGGCCTTTGCCAGCTTTATGGCTCCCCAGCAAGACTGTGTCACCGCTCCCCAGTCAAGGCTGAGTCAGCGGGAGCACTGTAAAAGGATGGTGAGGGAGTACGTAGCCGATCGCACGACCGTCCTCGGTGACGCCTCTGCCCCCTACAACTACTGGGTGTCGAAGCTGGACACGTGGCCTGAACTCGCGCTGTATGCCCTGGAGGTGCTTGCTTGTCCTGCGGCTAGAGTCTTGTCAGAGAGGGTGTTTAGTGCGGCTGGGGGAATCATCAAGGATAAGCGTACCCACCTGTCAACCGACAGTGCCGACAGGCTTACACTCATAAAGATGAACAAAGCCTGGATTTCCCCAGACTTCTGTTCTCCACCAGCGGACAGCAGCGATACCTAAACAATACGTAGGCTGCACCCGCGGATGGAAGCATCGTTCTCTATCACCATCAAAAACGGGGACCTTTTAGCTTCATCAATCTGTGTATTATATTCCTCCTCCTCCTCCTGCTCCTCCTCCTGAAACCTCACGTAATCACGCCGAACGGGCAATTTTTCTTAGGCCCACAAGGCTCAGTCATGTAATTTTTCTAAACAATGTGTATACGTTTCAATGCTCATTAAAGCGTTGAAACTTGCACCTGAACCAATTTTTACTTTTACTGGGCTGCCTCCAGGCCTAGTTACAAATTAAGCCACATTAACCAAAGTGATTAATGGATTTCACCTGCCCTCTTGGTTGGGCATGGGCAACATTAGTACTGTTGGTACACCAATTTTTTTGGGCCCTCGCCTACAGTGTAATCCTAGTAATTTTTAGCCCACCTGCATTAAACCTGACATTATCTCAGCTGTGCTGGGCACTGCAATGGGATATATTTATGTACCGCCGGTGGGTTCCAGGGAGCCACCCATGCTGTCGGTCCACACGGAGTTGTAACTGCATCTGTCCACTTCTAAAGAACCCCAGTCTGACTGGGGCATGCAGTGTGGGCCCAAACCCACCTGCATTAAACCTGACGTTAGCTTTGCTGTCCAGGGCACTGCAATGGGTTATATTTATGTACCGCCGGTGGGTTCCAGGGACCTACCCATGCTGTCGGTCCACACGGAGTTGTAACTGCATGTGTCCACTTCTAAAGAACCCCAGTCTGACTGGGGCATGCAGTGTGGGCCGAAGCCCACCTGCATTAAACCTGATGTTAGCTTTGCTGTCCAGGGCACTGCAATGGGATACATTTATGTACAGCCGGTGGGTTCCAGGGAGCCACCCATGCTGTGGGTGCACACGGAATTCCCATTGCGGAGTTGTACCTGCCTGTGACTATTTATAAAAAACCACGGTCTGACTGGGGCATGCCGACACCTTGACTGAATGAATAGTGTGTGGCACATAGGTTCCCCATTGCTATGCCCACGTGTGCAGCTCCTGATGGCGGTGGCACAGGATTATATTTCTCATTGCTTCTGTACAGCATTGTGGGCTATCGCCCCGCCCCTTTTAAAGAGGGTCGCTGCCTAGCCGTGCCAACCCTCTGCAGTGTGTGCCTGCGGTTCCTCCTCAGTGCATATGCACTTATAAATAGACATGAGGGTGGTGTGGCATGAGGGCAGCTGAAGGCTGCGCAGGGATACTTTGGTGTGCGCTGTGGACACTGGGTCGTGCGGGGGGGGGGGGGGGGTTGGGCAGCATGTAACCCAGGAGAAGTGGCAGCGGAGTGTCATGCAGGCAGTGATTGTGCTTTGTTGGAGGTAGTGTGGTGCTTAGCTAAGGTATGCATTGCTAATGAGGGCTTTTCAGAAGTAAAAATTGTTGGGAGGGGGGGGCACTCTTGCCGCTATTGTGGCTTAATAGTGGGACCTGGGAACTTGAGATGCAGCCCAACATGTAGCCCCTCGCCTGCCCTATCCGTTGCTGTGTCGTTCCCATCACTTTCTTGAATTGCCCAGATTTTCACAAATGGAAACCTTAGCGAGCATTGGCGATATACAAAAATGCTCGGGTCGCCCATTGACTTCAATGGGGTTCGTTACTCGAAACGAACCCTCAAGCATCGCAAAAATGTCATCCCGAGTAACGAACACCCGAGCATTTTGGTGCTCGCTCATCTCTAGTACTTATATCAAAATAAAAATATGGATTGAAGGCATGATACAGCCATAATAGCATAAAGTATATGACATTTAAGGGAGTCTGTCAGCTGGAACAGACTGCCCAAACAGCCGTCATCATGTTATAGGGCTGGAGGAGCTGAGCAGACTGGTATATAGTTTTATGGATTAGAAATATGTGATATAATGGGATCAAAATGATATTTTGAAAAAAATGGCTGAGTATATATATATATATATATATATATATATATATATATATATATATATATTTTTTTTTTTTTTTACACAAACCAGGGATGATTTTTCAGGGAAGGGCTTATATTTCAAGCCCCTCCCTGAAAATCACTCCATGGGTTGCCAGCATCCTATTGCATTCATGAGTTTTTGTGCACATACGTGGGTGCGCGGTTTTGTGTGAACCTATGTACGCACACGCTCATGTGAATGCACCCTTAGAAGTAGCTTTCTTATTTCTCATATTATGGTCACTAGCTTACTTCAGTAGAGAGTTATTCTGATTGATAGATTTGCAGTCGGGAAGTCATTTTTTTTCCCTAAATTGAGGAAAATTGGCTTCTACCTTATGGAGATTTTTTGCCTTCCTCTCGATAACAGGCTAAACTGGATGGTTTTGTCTTTTCTCAATCTTATATACTATGCAAAAAATACAAAATAAATCAATGACTTTAAATTAGTGCTTGTGGATTCCGTGTCAGATCCACAGACAATCCATAAAAAAAATCTGCACCTACAATTAGGTTTTATGGCCGATTTTGACTTCCCCACTGAAAGTTGTAAATCAGCAACTAAAATTTAACATAGTGCAGATTTAAAAATCTGCACCGCAGGGAACTTTTTCACTGCTTGAGAGATTTGTTCCTATCTCATCCACATTCCTGGTGCTGTAATCCGGGGAAGCCTTTGCATTTCCATAGCATTTCCACCACGTGTGAATTTAGCCTTGGTAATCCGCATTCAATACTCAACATTACAACCTTAATGCCTTTGTCAAATTCAGACAAGCTTTCGTGAAGCAATGTTATTACATAATTACAAAAATGCTAAGCAAGCGCTGAGAAGATTTACAACATATCTCCAAGACGTGGCGTACACCATAATGGATCACCTAGCCCTTCCAGAGCACAATGCTTCACGTAGCAGCCTCCTCGGGAAGCACACCAACTGGAAAACTCTTGAAGTTTCTGAATAATAAAGTTATAGAAAAAGATGTCATTTTAATATGACCTACTTTGTCTATCCACATAAAAAAAGAACAAATTGTATTTTCTGAAAAACCTACAGGAAATAAATTACCGCTGAGATTAAAGAAGTCATATTAAATTTCTCTTAAAACCTTACAGCGGTGCATGCCGCAAATTAAGTGAAGAATGAATTACATCCTCCTTATTCTACACTGAACAAAACTTGGCTAAAAGTCGAATCGCATTTTTCTATTCTTAAGCAAAGACAATAGCTGAAAGAAACCCCAGAAGAAAAGGCATGAAGATCTATATAAAGTATCAACAACATGTTCTGTAGCAATGTATAAAGAAATGACACCTATCAGCTCTGCTTCAAATAGGAATCCCAATTTACGTGGAATGTCCAGTGGGATAGGTTATAAATGTGTGATAGGTGGGAACCCCATCTCTATGAGCCCATCCTTCCAAAATACAGGATCCCATGTATATTCCAACTAGTGATAAGCAAACTTTTGAAAATTTCTTTTGCTGGTTCACCGAACTTTTGCAAAAAGTTTGGTTCGGTGTGAATTTGTTTGAACCAAGCTGGAAGTTCACCAAAACTTAACTCCCATTAATAGTATGGGCAAGAAAGGATAGGACTAGCTTTCCTGCACGTAGTATTAACTACGCATGGGAAGGGTAGGGCGCAACCTATCTTTCAGCTATTTTTTTTTAAACTCCTCCATTATGCTATGAAGTATGAATGGCCAGCGAAGGATAAGAAAACCTGTAAGGCACAACTACACTCCATGGCAGCGAATGTACTTGCGCATATGGCTGTGTGAAACCACCCTTAGTGTTATACAACAGCGTTCAGGACTAGTGTTGAGTGAACCGAACCAGTAGTTCAACCCAAAACCAAGTTTTACTAGTTCAATTCACTCAAGCATTACTCCCTAGGACATGTGGCCAGCATTCTGGTGTTTCTGCCACTTTCAGGTGACTGCTGCACGTTTTTTCTACAACAGAGGTAGAAACAGCCCTGTTCTACTGAAAGGCTGGGTTGCCATAGTTTTTACCTCCACTTATCAGACATGCATAACATATCCTATGGATATGCTCTAAATGTCTGTCAACAGACAACACTGTGTTGTGTGAAGCCAGCATACCATAGAATGGATCTTATAGTTAAGAGATTGGAAAATAAAAGATACATTATGATAGGAAACACGTTATCGTAACTCAATGAATGTCAACTTAATGCTTTGTGCATTTGAAAATTTTGGAGCTTGTGCCCCAATCTGTTAAAGGGGTTGTGCCTTGTTAGAAAGTTATTTCTAATCCACAAAAAAAGGATACCCCACTGGGACCCCACAGAACAGGGTTCTGGTGCATCTTAGAGTGAGGGCACTGATGGTTGCACATGTGCACTGCGACTCCATTAATTTCAGTTGGAGCAATGGAGATAGCCAAGTGCTCAAACTTGGTTATCTTCAACGGTCCCATTAAAATGAACAGAGTTGTCCAACTTCCACTGACCTGCCTTCAGGACATGCTGGAGTCCTGTCTTGGGATTAAGTAGAGGACCCAAGGGATAAAGCCCCACCAATCGGAAAATCTATCCCCAATCGAAAGGATTATCCCCTATCAAAACTTTCAAACATAATACAACCCCTTTAAGACCTTAGCAATGTCTGTGCTCACAATACACTCTTTTCTAATCTCTAACCTCTATTATCATTACTATTCTTCCTTTAAATTATTATATATTTACACTCTATAATTATTATCCATGAGCACCAAGGTGGCACCTACCTTAGAGGCAGAGGCGGAACTTGAAGCTCCCGGGCCCCGTTGCAAAACTTGTAACAGAGCCCCCAACTATAATGCTTTACTCATAGTACTGGGTTCCCTATATGGATAAGAGAGGCCTAATGGGCCGCCTAAGGCTCCTGGGCCCGGGTGCAACCGCATCCCCTGCACCCTCTATAGTTACGCCCCTGCTTAGAGGCATCCTGCTATGGAGCCCATAAGAGGAATGGAATTTATCTCTGGTAGGTTCCAATGAACCTATTCTATCCTTCCCCTTGCCTCGAAACACAAGTATTAGAGTGAGAAAATGTTCAAGTGGTCATGCTGCTCTTATCTTCTATGGGAATGGGTAGGAAGTGAATGTTGGCAACAAGCAGTAGCTCATCCTTTCCCA
This sequence comes from Eleutherodactylus coqui, assembly GCF_035609145.1. Taxonomy (NCBI): domain Eukaryota; kingdom Metazoa; phylum Chordata; class Amphibia; order Anura; family Eleutherodactylidae; genus Eleutherodactylus; species Eleutherodactylus coqui. Next base: position 41,147,715 of record NC_089843.1, on the reverse strand, counting down.
GATAAGACGTAACATGAAGGTCTTGGGCCCCAAACAAAATGTAAGAATATCTCCCGGCATGTATTATTTATAGTACTGGTGTTCTGTTATTGGGCAGAGAGACTGTTTGGGCCCTCCAGGCTCCCGCTACTTCGTGTCCCAGCATATGCTGGTGTATGATGGATTGAACAAGGGAGAAGAAGACCCATACAATTATTGCTATATTATCTACTTGCCACATAGACTCTAATATACAGTAAACTTTTTATTTTTTCATCCATCTCAAACTTTCCAAGATGAAACTTTTCTTGCGACGCTCGTATTATGCCTAGTAATCTTGTTACCACATGGCATGGTGACTAATCAAAAGTTTTGTATTTCTAATTCAGTTTTAGGATTCTTTTTGATATAATTAAAGTAGCTGGCCGTCTTCTTGATTAAGATCAGCTTTGAAGTAATTTTAATCAGTCTCAAATCAAATTAAAGCTACAAAATTAGATAAAAGAAACGACAAAAGGAATGCAAGCTAGCATAAAAAAAATGCCAAGCAACAAATGTAGAGATAAACAATAGCGAGCGTTTTCTGTAATGTACTGTATGATCTCTCGCGAAACACAGCTGGGCCCACTGTCATAGCCACGTTTCAGAGAAAAAAAACAAAATCATAATTTGATTCTTTTTCTCAATTATTTGCATTTGCCGGAGTGTCACGGAGAAAAATGATGTATAAGAATGTAATGTGTGTAATAGAATTAACTCTAAGGAAAGCTAATTATTCAGTGATCTGTGCCTGAACTCACAGGCACATAGAGATGCATCAAGTAATGATCCAACTGAGGTTTTCACCTGTTGCTTCATTTTCCAGTATTTCCTTTTATTTTCAGGGGTTTTCAGACATTGACAAAAAAATTGCCCAGTGTAGGTAATATTAAAAAAAAACATTATTCAACCTCTTACATTGCTCCTAGCCTAGTGCCACTGACGCAGTCCTCTCATACTGGGTACCCACTGAAATCGGAAGCCATGATGTCATTTCCATTACTAGCATTAGCAATCACTGGCCTCAACAGACCAATCACTGGCCTCAACAGTCAAGTGGCAGGATCATGAAGGTCAGTTATTGGCTGCAGTGGTCATGTGAACAATGAATCTGAAGTCATCATTTCCTGTTTTAACCAGGATGAGAGCCAAGGGGGCCAGGTTGGCATTGCTGAACCAGTGGCACTGTGAAGGGGCATTTAGTGTTTACATATTATTTAATGCCATTATCTAGCCTGGGGAAAGTTTGTGTAAGTATCAGAAAACCCCTTAAACCCTTTCTAATCCAATTTGTATCCTGGTTTTCCTAGGGGGCTTACTCTTTATTATTTGTTATACAATGGCGCTATATGCTGGCTAAAGCCAGTACTGCATGAGGTGACACATTGGATAGGCTCCGACAGCAGAGTGGCTGGCAATATACAGTAAGAGAACCCCGATGGACGTCTTCCGACATTGAAGCTGTACAGCCTTAAATCATAATGTCTTTAGACGTCAGACAGTGGATTGGAAAGGGTTAACAGTAGATCAGAGGATCAACAGTAGATCAAGAAATTTTCACATCTCATGCATTTAGGGCATATACATGTTTGTTCAGTTGTTTCCGTAACACTTGTAAAAATGAATAGTGTGACATACACACATAGCTCTCCATTCATACTCCTCCTGAATGTATGCCAGCAGTCGCCATCTGTCCTGACGGGATATGTTCAAGAGACCTCCATTGTCAACATAAGTGCAGGTTACAGAGATAGGACACATACCTATCAGTATGTCATAAATGTCTGAAATGGAAATATCTCTTTAATGGACCGAAGAAGAAGAAAAAGTTTGCTCTCTGTTACTCATTAAAGAAGTTCCCCTCTGTTTCTTGTAGATTTATATTCAAAACTCTTTTAATAGTCTATAAAGCCTTCCACATTGTGGCACCATCATACAGTACATCTCTGTATCTCTGTTCTCATGTCCATTTACAAACCCATTTTGGCTCTGCCAATGACCTACAAATCTCATCATCCTTTATTATATTTTCTCCTTCCCATCTTCAAGTAGGCTTTCTCTAATGCTGCACCCTTTCTGTGGAACTCGCTACCCGAGAGCGTTAGATCCTCTCTCCTCTCTATCATTTTGATGCAATGCTATTTTGCCCATTAAAAATTGCAGAATTTGTGAGGGAAGTGTCTGCTGATGCAAATCTGAACAGAGTCTTAGAACACCCTTCATTGGTGGCCAAATCCAAGTTTAGAGTTCCTTAATCCAATAGATTGTCTAGCAAGTAAGACTCTGCTTAGTCAAAGCAGAGCTGCCTAGCCAACAGAAGGCATGGTCTTTTTTACTATACTTCTGGCCAGGTATGAGATGAATGACATGATATGTGTTAAAGAAATAAAGCTGGTTACAGTAGAAAAAAAATTGTTTGTATCGCTAATGGGAGGGCAATAGGACCCAATATACCACTGTCTGACTGTGAGCTATTAAGCATCATACAAGATAATGTAGACCCATCTAAGTAGATAAGAAATAAGTAAAATAAAAATAACTCTATACACTAATCATCAAGTATGAAGAGCTGTGCGTCCTCCTCGGAGGGGGTAGCCTCGGAAAGACTTGTGTTCTTGAATACCGGCTCAGCTGAGACTTGCTTCTTGCTGATGTAGACACAAAGACCAAATTAGCAGCTGCAATCAGCACAAATCTATGAGAGTGGCTTTGGGGATGTGATCTGTTTTAATTCCTTCTTTTCCTGTGCTATTAATTCATCCATCAAACATCGCGCTATGGAACAGCGAGAGAGAAGTCGTCTTTCACAAAATGGCTTTGCATTATAAAACGGAGACATTTCTCGACTGAAATGTAAATATCTCTTCACACGATATTATTTCACAAATCTCTGATTAATCTATTTCAATGTGTTGATGATGAAACGGTTGTTGGATTGGATTCATTCTATTTTTTAAAGTCTAGTACGTTTTTGGTTTTAGATTTATAACTATGCCATGTTTCGCCTACTAGTCATCCATTCACGAGTCCTTATTCCTGACGGAGCTTACAATGTAATTTCCTTATTTCAGACACACACACTAAGGGTACTTTTAGATGGGATGATTGGTAGGTTCCCGACTACCGTCCCAACGTTTATCAGTAGAGATGAGCGAGCACCAAAATGCTCGGGTGCTCGTTACTCGGGACGAATTTATCGCGATGCTCGAGGGTTCGTTTCGAGTAACGAACCCCATTGAAGTCAATGGGCGACCGGAGCATTTTTGTATTTCGCCGATGCTCGCTAAGGTTTTCATGTGTGAAAATCTGGGCAATTCAAGAAAGTGATGGGAACGACACAGAAACGGATAGGGCAGGCGAGGGGCTACATGTTGGGCTGCATCTCAAGTTCACAGGTCCCACTATTAAGCCACAATACCGGCAAGAGTGCCCCCCCCCCCCCCTCCCAACAACTTTTACTTCTGAAAAGCCCTCATTAGCATGGCATACCTTTGCTAAGCACCACACTACCTCCAACAAAGCACAATCACTGCCTGCATGACACTCCACTGCCACTTCTCCTGGGTTACATGCTGCCCAACCGCCCCCCTCCCCCCCACAGCGCACACCAAAGTGTCCCTGCGCAGTCTTCAGCTGCCCTCATGCCACACCACCCTCATGTCTATTTAGAAGTGCGTCTGCCATGAGGAGGAACTGCAGGCACACACTGCAGAGGGTTGGCACGGCTAGGCAGCGACCCTCTTTAATAGGGGCGGGGCGATAGCCCACAATGCTGTACAGAAGCAATGAGAAATAGAATCCTGTGCCACCGCCATCAGGAGCTGCACACGTGGGCATAGCAATGGGGAACCTATGTGCCACACACTATTCATTCTGTCAAGGTGTCTGCATGCCCCAGTCAGACTGGTAATATGTACCTTAACAGTAACCACGTTGGTGGTAATGTGGTGGTGACTGCGGACCTAGTAGCACGGTTGTATTTTGTTGGTTTTCGGAATGCGGCCAGGATTAAGTGGGCCGTGGCGGGGGGATGGTGGGGGGGGCTCTCTTGTTGTGTCGGTAAAGGTGAAATTCTTGGACTGCCACCAGACGAACCAATGCAAAGGCATTTGCCAAGAATGTTTTCATTGTTGGAGGAGGAGGGGGATGTTTTTGAGGCACTACGTGTCCTCTCCACGTGTCCGTGGTTATATGCACCTTAACAGTAACCGCGTTGGTGGTAATGTGGTGGTGACTGCGGACCTAGTAGCACGGTTGTATTTTGTTGGTTTTCGGAATGCGGCCAGGATTAAGTGGGCCGTGGCGGGGGGATGGTGGGGGGGCTCTCTTGTTGTGTCGGTAAAGGTGAAATTCTTGGACTGCCACCAGACGAACCAATGCAAAGGCATTTGCCAAGAATGTTTTCATTGTTGGAGGAGGAGGGGGATGTTTTTGAGGCACTACGTGTCCTCTCCACGTGTCCGTGGTTATATGCACCTTAACAGTAACCGCGTTGGTGGTAATGTGGTGGTGACTGCGGACCTAGTAGCACGGTTGTATTTTGTTGGTTTTTGGAATGTGGCCAGGATTAAGTGGGCCGTGGCGGAGGGATGGTGGGGGGGCTCTCTTGTTGTGTCGGTAAAGGTGAAATTCTTGGACTGCCACCAGACGAACCAATGCAAAGGCATTTGCCAAGAATGTTTTCATTGTTGGAGGAGGAGGGGGATGTTTTTGAGGCACTACGTGTCCTCTCCACGTGTCCGTGGTTATATGCACCTTAACAGTAACCGCGTTGGTGGGAAATGGCCTCGCCGCCATCATGTCTTTGGGAAGCCTCTGTTTCCACACCCCAGAGACATACCATTAGCAGCGGTATAGGCAGAGCCCAGAATTCGTAACATTTCAGCCGTAGCATTAGGACAGGCCCCACTAACATATCACTAGCAGCATTATAGGGGGAGCACAGTATTAGTTCCATTTCAGTAATAGTAGCACTCAAGACAGGCCCCAGTAACAATTCCGAAGCAGCAGTATAGGAGGAGCATAGTCTAAGTTCCACTTAAGTAATAGTAGCAGCCTACACAGGCCCCAGGAACAATTCCGAAGCAGCAGTATAGTGGGAGAGCAGTCTTAGTTCCATTTCAGTAGCTGCAGTATAGCCATGGCCCAAGTTACATTTATGTAGCTAAAGTGTAGGCCAACCCCACACACCTTTCTGTACCATGAGTGCAGGCGAAGAACATAGAAATTGCTATGATTACACTGTAGGTGAGGGCCCAAAAAAATTGGTGTACCAACAGTACTAATGTACCTCAGTAAAAATTGGCCATGCCCAACCAAGATGGCAGGTGAAACCCATTAATCGCTTTGGCTAATGTGGCTTAAGTGGTAACTAGGCCTGGAGGCAGCCCAGTTTAACGAAAAAGTGGTTCAAGTTAAAGTTCCAACGCTTTTAAGAGCATTGAAACGTATAAAAATTTTTTAGAAAGATTATATGAGTGAGCCTTGTGGCCCTAAGAAAAATTGCCCGTTCAGCGTGATTACGTGAGGTTTCAGGAGGAGGAGCAGGAGGAGGAATATTATACACAGATTGATGAAGCAGAAATGTCCCCGTTTTGGATGGTGAGAGAGAACGATGCTTCCATCCGCGGGTACAGCCTACGTATTGCTTAGGTATCGCTGCTGTCCGCTGGTGGAGAAGAGAAGTCTGGGGAAATCCAGGCTTTGTTCATCTTGATGAGTGTTAGCCTGTCGGCACTGTCGGTTGACAGGCGGGTACGCTTATCTGTGATGATTCCCCCAGCCGCACTAAACACCCTCTCCGACAAGACGCTAGCCGCAGGACAAGCAAGCACCTCCAGGGCATACAGCGCTAGTTCAGGCCACGTGTCCAGCTTCGACACCCAGTAGTTGTAGGTGGCAGAGGCGTCACGGAGGACGGTCGTGCGATCGGCTACGTACTCCCTCACCATCCTTTTACAGTGCTCCCGCCGACTCAGCCTTGACTGGGGAGTGGTGACACAGTCTTGCTGGGGAGCCATAAAGCTGTCCAGGCCCTTAAAGACTGTTGCACTGCCTGGGCTGTACATGCTGCTCAATCTCCGCACATCCCCTGCTACCTGGTGCTCGGAACTGCACCTTCTGCCACTAGCGCTGTCGGATGGGAAGATTACCATCAGCTTGTCCGCCAGGGTCCTGTGGTATAGCAAAACTCTCGAACCCCTTTTCTCTTCGGGAATGAGAGTGGGAAGGTTCTCCTTATAGCGTGGGTCGAGCAGTGTGTACACCCAGTAATCCGTAGTGGCCAGAATGCGTGTAACGCGAGGGTCACGAGAAAGGCATCCTAACATGAAGTCAGCCATGTGTGCCAGGGTACCTGTACGCAACACATGGCTGTCCGCACTAGGAAGATCACTTTCAGGATCCTCCTCCTCCTGCTCCTCCTCCTCCTCCTCAGGCCATACACGCTGAAATGCTGACAGGCAAGCAGCATGGGTACCGTCAGCAGTGGGCCAAGCTGTCTCTTCCCCCTCCTCCTCATCCTCCTCATGCTCCTCCTCCTCCTCCTGAACACGCTGAGATATAGACAGGAGGGTGCTCTGACTATCCAGCGACATACTGTCTTCCCCCGGCTCTGTTTCCGAGCGCAAAGCGGCTGCCTTTATGGTTTGCAGGGAACTTCTCAAGATGCATAGCAGAGGAATGGTGACGCTAATGATTGCAGCATCGCCACTCACCACCTGGGTAGACTGCTCAAAGTTTCGAAGGACCTGGCAGATGTCTGCCAACCAGGCCCACTCTTCTGAAAAGAATTGAGGAGGCTGACTCCCACTGCGCTGCCCATGTTGGAGTTGGTATTCGACTATAGCTCTACGCTGCTCATAGAGCCTAGCCAACATGTGGAGCGTAGAGTTCCACCGTGTGGGCACGTCGCACAGCAGTCGGTGCACTGTCAGATTAAACCGATGTTGCAGGGTGCGCAGGGTGGCAGCGTCCGTGTGGGTCTTGCGGAAATGTGCGCAGAGCCGGCGCACCTTTACGAGCAGGTCTGACAAGCGTGGGTAGCTTTTCAGAAAGCGATGAACCACCAAATTAAAGACGTGGGCCAGGCATGGCACGTGCGTGAGGCTGCCGAGCTGCAGAGCCGCCACCAGGTTACGGCCGTTGTCACACACGACCATGCCCGGTTGGAGGCTCAGCGGCGCAAGCCAACGGTCGGTCTGCTCTGTCAGACCCTGCAGCAGTTCGTGGGCCGTGTGCCTCCTATCTCCTAAGCTGAGTAGTTTCAGCACGGCCTGCTGACGCTTGCCCACCGCTGTGCTGCCACGCCGCGCGACACCGACTGCTGGCGACGTCCTGCTGCTGCTGACACATCTAGATTGCGAGACAGAGGTTGAGGAGGAGGAGGAGGAGGGTGCTTTAGTGGAGGAAGCATACACCGCCGAACATACCACCACCGAGCTGGGGCCTGCAATTCTGGGGGTGGGTAGGACGTGAGCGGTCCCAGGCTCTGACTCTGTCCCAGCCTCCACTAAATTCACCCAATGTGCCGTCAGGGAGATGTAGTGGCCCTGCCCGCCTGTGCTTGTCCACGTGTCCGTAGTTAAGTGGACCTTGCCACTAACCGCATTGGTGCGGGCGCGTATTATGTTGCGGGAGACGTGGTCGTGCAGGGCTGGGACGGCACATCGGGAAAAGTAGTGGCGACTGGGAACTGAGTAGCGCGGGGCCGCCGCCGCCATCATAGCTTTGAAAGCCTCCGTTTCCACAACCCTATACGGCAGCATCTCAAGGCTGATAAATTTGGCTATGTGGACGGTTAACGATTGAGCGTGCGGGTGCGTGGCGGCGTACTTGCGCTTGCGCTCCAACACTTGCGCTAGCGACGGCTGGACTGTGCGGTGCGAGACATTGGTGGATGGGGCTGAGGACAGTGGAGGTGAGGGTGTGGGTGCAGGCCAGGAGACGGTAGTGCCTGTGTCCTCAGAGGGGGGTTGGATCTCAGTGGCAGGTTGGGGCACAGGGGGAGAGGCAGCGGTGCAAAACGGAGGCGGTGAACGGCCTTCGTCCCACCTTGTGGTTTGCTTGGCCATCATATGTCTGCACATGCTGGTCGTGGTGAGGCTGTTGGTGGTGGCTCCCCGGCTGATCTTGGCGCGACAAAGGTTGCACACCACTGTTCGTCGGTCGTCAGGCGTCTCTGTGAAAAACTGCCAGACCTTAGAGCACCTCGGCCTCTGCAGGGTGGCATGGCGCGAGAGTGCGCTTTGGGAAACAGTTGGTGGATTATTCGGTCTGGCCCTGCCTCCACCCCTGGCCACCGCACTGCCTCTTGCAACCTGCCCTGCTGCTGCCCTTGCCTGCCCCTCTGAAGACCTGTCCTGAGTAGGCGTTGCACACCAGGTGGGGTCAGTCACCTCATCGTCCTGCTGCTCTTCCTCCGAATCCTCTGTGCGCTCCTCCCTCGGACTTACTGCCCTTACTACTACCTCACTGCAAGACAACTGTGTCTCATCGTCATCGTCCTCCTCACCCACTGAAAGGTCTTGAGACAGTTGCCGGAAGTCCCCAGCCTCATCCCCCGGACCCCGGGAACTTTCCAATGGTTGTGCATCAGTGACGATAAACTCCTCTGGTGGGAGAGGAACCACTGCTGCCCAATCTGAGCAGGGGCCCGAGAACAGTTCCTGGGAGTCTTCCCGCTCCTGAGCATGTGTCATTGTAGTGGAGTGAGGAGGTTGGGAGGAAGTAGGAGCAGCAGACAGAGAATTCGGATTTGCAGCACTGGACGGCGCAGAACTCTGGGTGGATGATAGCTTGCTCGAAGCACTTTCTGCCATCCACGACAGGACCTGCTCACACTGCTCATTTTCTAATAAAGGTCTCCCGCGTGGACCCATTAATTGGACAATGAATGTGGGGACGCCAGAAACGTGCCTCTCTCCTAATCGCGCAGCAGTCGGCTGCGACACACCTGGATCAGGAGCTCGGCCTGTGCCCACACCCTCACTTGGGCCTACGCGTCCTCGGCCGCGTCCACGTCCTCTAGGCCTACCCCTACCCCTCAGCATGCTGTATTACCAGTGATTTCCAAGCCAGGAAAGAAATTGGCGCAAGCCTGCAGCCAAAATAGAATTTTTTCCCTTGTTTTTCAAAGGACAAGCCACACTGCGTGTATTCAATGAATACTACTAAGTTTAATAACTGTGTTGTGGCCCTGCAAATGTGTCACAGAACTGCAGTGATGCAAAGTTATTCGCTACAGCAGATCAGGGATTTCCCATGCAGGAAAAAAATTGGCGCAAGCCTGCAGTAAAAAGTAGCTGGCTGCGTCTGATTTTTTTTAACGTTCTGCACGCAGCACACACGTACCCAGAGCCCTGAGGACTGTCAGAGGCAGGCGAAATAGAATTTTTTCCCTTGTTTTTCAAAGGAAAAGCCACACTGCGTCTATTCAATGAATAATGTATGTCTTCTGGCCCTGCCTACACAATTCTATCCCTGTAGTATTAATGTCGGGTGCAATGGTCTGCACAGCCGGTTTTGAGAAAAAAAAAAAATGCAACACTGCTAACAGCAGCCTGGACAGTACTGCACACGGATAGATGTGGCCCTAGAAAGGACCGTTGGGGTTCTTGAAGCCTACACTCACTGCTAACACTCTCCCTGCCTAACCACCACTTCTGTCCCTATTGCAGGGCGCAATGCTCTGCAGATCCAATTTTGAAAAAAAAAAATAAATACAGTGCTAACACAGTACTGCACACTATTAGATGTGGCCCTAAGAAGGACCGTTGGGGTTCTTGAAGCCTACACTAACTCCTAACGCTCTCCCTACAGCAGCTCCAGCACGATAGCACTTTCCCTCAGCTAACTGACAAGGCATCTGAGCCGAGCCGCGGGAGGGGCCGATTTTTATACTCGGGTGACATCAGATCTCCCCAGCCACTCACAGCAGGGGGGTGGTATAGGGCTTGAACGTCACAGGGGGAAGTTGTAATGCCTTCCCTGTCTTTCAATTGGCCAGAAAAGCGCGCTAACGTCTCAGAGAGGAAACTGAAAGTAACCAGAACATCGCGTGGTACTCGTTACGAGTACTGAGCATCCCGAACACGCTAATATTCGCCCGAGTATCAAGCTCGGACGAGTATGTTCGCTCATCTCTATTTATCAGTCTTGTGGTTTCCCCCAGGAGTGATAGACTTCAGTGAATGGAGAGGGAGCGCACCGGAAATCTCTGCCGGGCACCCATCTCCATTTACTGTGAGCAAGCAGCCATTAAAAGATGAACAACTACCTGTTTATAGGGACGAGATGAGAAGCTAACAAGACATTTCTAGCTTAGCACCCTGTTGGGTCCTAAGAGTTGCCCCTTGTAAAGATACCCAAAGATTAATTTAATTGAAAGTCAATTAACCCATCAGTATGATAGCAAAGTACTTGAAGGAAACCCTTAAACCTTGGAAGAACATACAATGTTTATTTAGCTATTGCCCTTGGTCGTACTTGAACCCCCATTATCATCCTGCCCACTGAGCCACAGCAGTGCCCATGTATGTAACTGATAATAAAATCTGGATGACACATAAATAAGCTGAAAAAAGAATACAATACTAAGACATCTTAATTTTTTCAATGGAAGCCTTATCCAACCAGAGTATGATGATGCTTAAAGGGGTTGTCCCACGCCGAAAGATAAAAAAATTTTTTTGCCCAGTCCCCCAGTACCTGCAAAGGAAAACCGCTGACATGTGTTATTAAAAAAAAAAAATCCCTTACCTGAATCCCCGTTCAGCAACTTTAAAAAATCTTCTGTCCAAGATGGCTGCCGCTGGTCTTCTCCCACAGTGCACCGTGGTCTTCTTGGTCTTCTCCCATGGTGCACTGTGGATGCTCTTCTGCTGTCTGCGCTCCACTGCCGATTCCAGCCACCTCATTGGCTGATCGGCACCATGTGACGGGGGCGGAGCTACATGATGATGCTGAGAAGGGGGAGGAGCCAGGATGCAGCTTGTGAGCCTGGACAATCTAGGAGAAGAATCCTCTGTGAGCAAGCGCGACTGTTCCTGCGACCAGAGCAGAAGTTTGTTCGTCGCCATGGAGACGGGGACGCCAACACCGGGAGGGGGTAAGTATATAACTTCTGTATGGCTCATATTTAATGCACGATGTATATTACAAAGTGCATTTATATGGCCATACAGAAGTGCATAACTGCACTTGCTGTTGCGGGACAACCCCTTTAAACTTCACCAGTGATCAAAATTAAAGCCAAAACTAAAAATGTATCTCAATTTATTTTCCATTTGTCCTTAACCCAAAATAAACGAAGCACATAAGGAGTCAATAATGTTCATAAACCAGATATTTTTGTAGCCACTTCTGTTAAAACTGATCTCAGTACCAACAATGAGTATCTCGCATGTGAAGCCTACCTCACAGTTTGAGAAGCACTTCCACAGACCACAATGGGTAAAAATCAGAGAACCAATGACTGAAACAAATTTAATCTTCCAAGGCTGAAACTTTATGTTATTCTTGGCATATTATGATATTGTATGGTGGATAGATTGGAATAGAAAAGATGAAGAATACAACCAATCCTCACAAAGCTTCAGAAGCATTATGGTTGACGAAAGGCCAGTTGCCTGACTGAAGGGCAATGGTGATCAAGAAAGTCATAATTTTCTGAATGGAGGTGTAAGCACTGAATTAAAGGGGTTGTCCCGCGCCGAAACGTTTTTTTTTTTTTCAACCCCCCCCCCCCCCCCCCCCGTTCGGCGCGAGACAACCGATGCAGGGGTTAAAAAAGAACACCGCACAGCGCTTACCTGAATCCCCGCGCTCCGGTGACTTCTTACTTACCTGCTGAAGATGGCCGCCGGGATCTTCTCCCTCGGTGGACCGCAGGGCTTCTGTGCGGTCCATTGCCGATTCCAGCCTCCTGATTGGCTGGAATCGGCACGTGACGGGGCGGAGCTACACGGAGCCGGCATCCTGCACGAGCGGCCCCATTGAGAAAAGAAGAAGACCCGGACTGCGCAAGCGCTTCTAATTTGGCCATTAGACGCCGAAAATTAGACGGGCTCCATGGAAACGAGGACGCTAGCAACGGAGCAGGTAAGTGAATAACTTCTGTATGGCTCATAATTAATGCACAATGTACATTACAAAGTGCATTAATATGGCCATACAGAAGTGTATAACCCCACTTGCTGCCGCGGGACAATCCCTTTAAGCAAGACAGCCATTCCATCAATCGAGTAATCAATTAAGTGAATCAATTGAATAACCCCAGTAGAGATGTCACAATGATATCAAGGAATGGTTAGTTCATATCCTATATTTCTAAGAGTCCTTTTACGCTGAATAATTTTAAAAACAATTACTTTTCTTGAACAGATCTCGGTGCTAGAAGTGTTAGTAACATGTCATTAATACATATTGCTAAATGGAACAGTCTGGGGGATTACAATGGCTGTTACATAACAGTAAGAAACCTTCTTATGCTGCATCGGTTGCTAAGCAATAGCCTGAAAATAACTATGTTATCCACCTTGCCTGCATGATCAAACTAAGAAATGGTTCAAACCAAGACATAACAGCTCAAGAAGGACCATACCGACATGCATAAAAGGGATCATTATCCCTAGCAACCTATGGGGGAGAGGACCCTGCCTAGATGCAGGGCAATCGTCCTCAGAAGAACGGCCCTGCATCTTGTACCTGAGGGCCTAGTGCATCCCTATATGGGAAGCAGGTAAGAGGACAGAACTAGACATATGTAGGATAAACCCCATGGGTACTCAATTCACAGATATTGCATGCACACCCCACACACCAAACAAGAGATGGATTCAGGCATCTGCACACCAACGGAGAGAAATAATACATTATGACCAGACCAGGTGTCCGCACACTAATTCAGGCATCTGCACACCAATGGACAAATTGTGATTCAGGCATCCGCACACTAATGGATGGAGGGTCATTCAGGCATCTGCACACCAATTGATGGAGGGTGATTCAGGCATCCGCATACCAAAGGACGGAGGGTGATTCAGGCATCCGCACACCAATGGATGGAGGGTGATTCAGGCATCTGCACACCAATGGATGGAGGGCGATTCAGGCATCCACAACCAATGGATGGAGGGTGATTCAGGCATCCACAACCAATGGATGGAGGGTGATTCAGGCATCCACACACTAATGGATGGAGGGCGATTCAGGCATCCACAACCAATGGATGGAGGGTGATTCAGGCATCCACAACCAATGGATGGAGGGTGATTCAGGCATCCACACACTAATGGATGGAAAGAGATTTAGGCGTTCACACACCAATGGATGGAGAGTGATTCAGGCATCTGCATATCAATGGGCTGAGGGTAATTCAGGCATCCACACACCTATGGATGGAGGGGAATTCAGGCATGCACACACCTATGGACAGAGGGGATTCAGTTGTCCACACATGTATGGACAGAGGGGATTCAACCATCCATACACCTACAGATAAAAGGGATACATTGAGACCAGTCCAGGTATCTGCACACCTACAGATGAAAGGGGAAGCAGGCAGTCATACAGAAATGGACAGAGGGGCACAAACAATGCCAAACAGAACATGAATTCCAATATGGATCCAGGTAAACACTGACAAAACATACATCAACTCAAACACCAACAGACTATACCCATCTGACACAACATAGAGCTAGACTCACACATCAAACTAGATCCAGACAGAGAGCTGCACAGCACACAACCTCACACACACAGCTAGACTATGGAATGAACCACTCAGGAATGGATGTGATCAGGTTAAATATACTCACACAAGAGCTGATTGGCCAACTAGGGGACACACCACCTTGTCCACCAATCAGTCCATACACCATAGGTCTTGTTACAGCAGAGTGGAGAGGAAAGCCCCAGTGATGTATATCCAACAGGCAATATTAAAGAGACCTTTTGCAGTGACAGGTAAGAGGCAAGCAGTAGACCTGTAGGGGGGCAGTAATATGTCAACCTGACCTCTCTCCTGCTCTACTGTACCTGCGTATGAGTAAGAACCAGCCGCTATGGATAAGTACCAGTGGGTTCGCAATGCATAAGCAGGATTGGTTGGGGGTCTGTCTGCTTACTTGTCTTTATATCTTTTTATGGACTAATATAAAGTTTTTTGACATGTGCAGATTTTTCAAATTTTTTGCTATTACCACCATTTGACCAGCATTTTCCCACCACTGTCAAGATATAATACGGATGTGGAGAGAATGAAAATATAGTACACGCCATGAGCCTCATTTTTGTTTTATATTTGGTACTCAAATATGCCTCTGATTTTCTAAGGAGATATACAAAGGTTCTTTGTTTATTCTGGATTTATTTAAAAGAATCTGAATCTCCCATATGAAGGTATTCTTCTCCTCATATAGGAGGCGGCACAGTGTGGCTACTGATCTGTAGTATGGAGTCATAAGGATTCTTTGGGTCATCGTACAGGGCCCATATACATGGCTTCTACCCTTATCCTAAATCTGGTGTCTTTAAAGCAGTATTTCAATAATTTGAAGGTACAGTGAATCTCTAGGATACGTCATATCTTCAGGACTGTTGAAGGGGGGGGGGGGGGGGGCAATGTTCTGGACCTCCAACAGTCATTAGAATGAAATGATCACTGTATAATTATGAGGAAAGGGGTTAACTAACTGATTTATACCAAAAAATGTAAAACAAAAGTCTTGTAAAGGCCAAAAATCATGTTATTTCTCATTTACAAACGACAGCTTATTCTGCAAAGTCACCTGAAAAGTTATAGGCATGCTTTAGACTAGAGGCAGACAGCCGTAATGCGAGATGTGGCTCTCTGATATGCACGGACAATGCATATTCACGGACATTGCATGTTTTATTCTCATCTATGTTTTTTTCACATTGTCTATGGGTCCACATAAAAAAGTCTATATGTATAGCCCCATAGGCTATAATGGGTCCGTGTGCTGTCCGTGGAATTAAAGCACATAGCCTGAAAATATGGCTGTGTGCCTTTAGCCTTAAGTAAATTTTATACAGCAAAGAAGCTGTTAACAGAAAATGTTTCCTTAACTTCCATACTGTCCTGTTAGGTGGAAAACAGCTCTTAACTTAAGTATTACCTTCTGTGCAAAACCCATATTGTGTCATTCCATTAACCTTGTCACAACAATACCATGGAAAATGCAACTATGTGCTGCGATTGCAACTATACCAATAATTACCTTCAATTAAACATATACACACAATGAGGACCAACCAAATGTATAGCAACGTGCTGGCATAGGTAAAAATAGCGATAAAGAGGTGGTTGCCTGGATGTATATAACAATTACTCCACACTGTCCATTTCCCAGTTTGTGCTGCAGAGCATTCTTCCGTCAGGTACTCACGTTCCAACCACTCTTCATAAATAGCCTTGTAATACTTTCCAAGAATGAATGTCACAAACAAAGAACTAATGAGCTGGGTGAAACACGTCACCGGGGTTCCACTGATACACAGTTAACAATTTGTAATGTATAGCATGGTATTAAAAAAAAATGACCCCTTTTTTATGTTCTTGCATGATAGAAACCCATGGTGATCTAGCTTTGGTCAGTAGAACCATGGTATGCATGGCTACTGCAGGTGCTAAAAATATTAAATGGGTTGTCTCATGAATGTCATAGAGGGGATCCTTGCTCAGGACCCTCCTCGATGATCCAGAGCTCTAGCAAACTTGAATCTTCTAAGTAATACACGAACAGCCATTCAACTGAATAGCCACCATGTAATACTACTTATGACCACTGCAGGGTAAACACCTGGGTGGCCATGGCTTTACTGAGCAAAACCAGCCACTTGACAAGAATGTCGAAAGCTGGACTTATGGGGATCAGCTGATCATCATGACAGCTCCCATCTGAAAAGTGTTGTCTGTGATGAGACCACCCCTTTAAGACCATATAAACCAGCTCAGCCCAATTGTAATCAAAGGTCAGATTAGGGTTACCAGTTGTTTAAATAGCACTGTGCGTAGAGATCCAATGCAGATCTACCTACCTTTACGGTCATAGAGTACTAATAAACTTTGTATGTGGTCTCATCTGGCATTCATACTCTCTTGTTTGTGTTTCCTATGTATTATTAACTTACAATAACCCATTAAGTGTAGTGTTGAGCGAAGAGGACCAGTAGAACTCAGTTGCTGGCCAAACATTGCTTAACGTTCGATTGGGCACAAACCCAAACCGAGCTTTTAAAAACATTTTTTACCCGAAACAGGGCTCTACTGGTTTGCTTTGCTTAACAGTAGTCCTGAACACTGGTTTATAACAGTGTCTAAAAGCCATGAAAGCCCTGTTTAACATTCTCACAGTGTTATACAGGGCTCTTATGGCTTTTAGACAGAGTTATACACCAATTTTTATGGGTTCTGGTGAACCTCTGGTTCCGTTTCAACAAATTCTGACCAAAATGAACTTTTTGCAAAAGTTTGGTAAACCAGTAGAACTGAACTTTTCAAAAGTTTGTTCATTACTATTAAAGGGATTATATCAAGAAGACGACACCTTATTTGAAAAAGGCTATCCAGGGGAGCTAACAATTAGCTAAGATCACTAGAGGAAATTACAGCTGGCCACACAGTTATCCTAGTCGATCCAGGTAAATGTAGCATTACATTGTACCCATTCACATGAATGGACGATCATCAATACATACAGTAGCTTTGCCAAGATTATCAGGACTACATTGCTTTCTTAGTAGCTCTGTGCTTTGGCTAAACAGAAGGGGGTTTCCCAGTAGGGATCTCCCTCTATGATCTCTATGTGGCTCTATGATGTCTATAGAATGCAATTATGGGTCTACAATAGTGTTAAAAGAATTATCACACCCCAAAAATCATTCCCTATCCAGAAGATAGAGGATAATTTGCTGATCAGTGAGGGTCCAACCAGGATCACGAGATTGGGGTCCTGAAGGACCCTAAATTAATGAAGTGGTGGTTGAGCACGTGCACTACCACTCCATTAATTTCAGTTGGACTACCAGAGATAGCCAAGTGCTTGAACATGGCTATCACTATGAGTCCTATTGAAATGAAGAAGACCTTCATTCTGGGACTTTCAGAGCCCTTGGTCTTATGATCAGTGGGGGTCCCAGCAATTGGACCTGTGCAGATCAGCTAATTATACCCTATCTTTTGGATAAGGGATAACTTCTATTGGTGGGCAACCACTTTCACCTATAGGTCAGTCTTTATGATCATCTTACCATATTGGTATAATGAGCAAGATACCCATAAACCCTAATGATGGACAAGATGACAGATCTATTATAATAAATGTTCAGATCACATACAGATGTATAAATGTTAACTTGCCAATTAATGTGTTACAATAACAACTACAATGTAATACAATGCTGTAAATGGCATTATCTCAATGCTCCAGTCATGTTAAAGGGAACGTGAGATCAACTATAAGTACCAGGTGACGTGGAGTCCGGGAAGCTGGTCTCATACATACCCAGTCCCCAGTTCCTGTGGTGTTTCCTGGCGAAGTCAGTGTCTGCACAGCAGCTTAATTCTTTTCAGAGGGCTGTGCACGCACTTCTCATTCATCTCTATGGGAGGTGCATGCACAGCCTTCTGAGAAGAATCAAGATGCTGTGCATGTGCTGACTTCAGTGAGGGCATTGCAGAAATGGGGGACTGGGTGAGTATGAGGCACAGCTCTTGACTCCCCGTTACCTAAACTAGAAGCACCATAACTTAGATCCCCTTCAACAATTGCTACATCCAACATCAATAATATTGTTAGTTTGGTTGACTTGCCTTTTGCATCATTTCCTAAGGTTTTCTCTCCTATTTAGCTGTAGGTGACACAGCCTCTATAGCTGGGTGCACATACTTCTAGGTAACTATAAGTTGCCTTCAGACTCTAATTGAATTTCAATTAATAACTGTTTGCGTTACTTGCAGGTGCGCCGCTAAGGATCCTGCATTAAAATTCACAAGTTATCGAATTCTCAACAAGGTTCATTGCAGGTAGGTTTCAAAAAACTAAATTTAATTACTAAAGTCCTCCACATGAATGGATTATTCAGATTAAGGGATTTTGCAAAGCGGGAAAGGAGCCTAGAGAAGAAAACCTAAAATATAACACATAGGATTTTCAAAGCGGCTTCTTCCAGCAGCATGCTAAAGCTAAAACATTGTGTTTGTTTGTCTAACAGAATGTTTATTTCCTTTGAGATACATATCGCACAATTACATGTTAATTAAAATAAAGCTTAACAACAGCTCTCTCTAATCACAGGTGTTCTTCCAGCGCCTACCTGAGAATGTATGCGGAGGCCGAAAGCTAGAGCTCCCCATATGTCTAGTCTGTCGGAAATGTTCCACACCACCATTTATGCATCAGAATGTCCTAGGTGGAATGAGTTAAACCACTAATGATACATAGGAGCGGATAGAGAGTGCCCCAGGCAGGGACCAGTGGCACCACCATACCAATGTAGTTGGATGCTATGTCTACTGATAACTAGGTCTTGCTGGGGAGGGTTGTGTGATGAGCGGCCTTTCGTGACTGGCATTTCTGGACCTGGGACCCCAATATGAGTCATGAGCCATATAGGTCATGTTTATACAACCAGGTCAATTAGTCTATTTTGGATTTTATAATTGTCTTTGGTTCCCTCGACTTGTGTATGATTATAGGTCTATATGTTTATTATTAACCCTTTCCAATCCACTGTCTGACGTCTGAAGACATTATGATTTAAGGCTTTACAGCTCCAATGTTGAAAGACGTCCGTCAGGGGTTCTCTTACTGTATATTGCCAATCTCTCTGCTGTCGGAGCCTATCCAACGTGTCAGCTCATGCAGTACTGGCTTTAGCCAGCATATAGCGCCGTTGTATAATGGCAGAAAAAGATTAAGCCCCCTAGGATAACCATGATACAAATTGGATTAGAAAGGGTTAAGGTTGACCATTGTAAATATATGTATCATTATTTAGTGCTGTGACTGCCCAATTTATGTATTATTTAATGATATGGCTATTTAACTGCGGTCTCTGGCTGTTATTGCTACTTTTGCTCCTCACTGTCTTTATGACTTCTTGTTATGTTTTTATGTGTAATGGTACTATACAATTTTTATTAATTTTGCCCATTTATTCTTTGGTTTTTTTTGGGTGATATAGTTTAAATAGGTTTGTGGCTATATTATTGATTTGTGAGACTTTTGGAGGAGCATGAGTGTCAAAAACTGACATTCAAGAGGTAAGGCTACTTTCACATACATTAGGGTGAAAGGAAAGTGTACCTACACTGCAGACACCAGAAGCCCCACCTGAAGCCTGGTTCTCTCCCTATAGTTTCCCTATTGGCTGTGCTGGCATAGCAACCTAAATATTCCCCACAGCCATCCAGCATATTATGCTCCAGCAATTACTGAAGAAACGTTTTTTCCTCGAAACGCATTTGTTCTGCTGGTTTTACTCCTCATGTAATAAAATCTTCATATCTTACCATCATCACCATTTTTTGGAGTCGTTGCGCCTTGAGCCATTTTTCTTTCACTCCCACTTCATAAACATTAGACTTTTTTTTATCCAGCCCCGATCCATCTTGGGTTTCGATCTTTTATGCCAACAAGAGAATGGAAAAGCAGAAGTGGATGGAACTAGGATGGAGTCATAGGGCTTGATATGTGAGATGGAGACCACTTTTGTTCTTCATGGTTTCTACCCTATCAGTTTTTTTAGCTGGGGAGAAAAGTGTCATCAACAGTTCCGTTCTATCAAGCTAAAAAAGACTGACAGGGCTGAAACCTTTGGAAAATGAAGACTAAACAATCATCTGTGTCATTCATTAAACCCTATGACTCAGTAATGGTTCCATCTAGGTCTCGGTTCTGTGGCAGTCTTAGAATAAAAGATGGATAACAAAGACGAAACTGGCATTAGATTAAAAATGCTGTGTTAAAGTAGCCTAAGAAATTCATTTTGCTGTCACCCTCAGAAAAATTCAGCCACTAGACCCATTTGTTTGTGACGGGTAAAACAGAAAAATGCAGCCTTATTTAGATGTTGGGCCATAGCTCCAGTTAAAGAGTAACCACAGTACAAAATCTAGAAGTAGCAATAAGACACATGGAATCATGGTACTTAAATGGGTTCTACCAAGACCAAACTACTGGAAACCCCACCACGCCCAAAAACGGGAGTCCTGAGAAAAAAAAACACATGAATGGAACATAGGTCATGCATGCATGCTGCCACTCCATTCATTTTAATTACTGAGTACAAGGGTTCCCAACGATTGGACCCCCACTGATCATAAAGTTATTCCCTGTCTACTGGACAGTGGATGACTTTAGATCTTGATACAACCCTTTTTTAGGTTACTCTAGACTTTTTGATTTTTTTTGCAAACTAGACGACCAGAGTACCAAAAGATCCTCCAGTAGGCCCAGATCTTAACACAGTAATGAGCCCCAAAGATACTGCAGAACCCGATTTGAAGCTGAATTTGTTGTTGCTAGGGTCTACACTATTTCTTATGGACTTCTTCATAAATAACATATTAGATCTTGCTGATGATACATTATGTTGTGTGTTACCAAAGATAGCAAGAAAGATTAGAATGCTATCAACAGTGAGTACACATGGACATCGAGAGTGAGACTTTAGAATTATTTTCTCTGTAGAAACCTAGTCCTACAATGATTGCAGCCATTTTGAAAGGTACCATTTATTTAAATACTGCATATTATACATTAGCATTGGGGCATCAATTCCTTCTACTACAAATAGCAAGTGTGTTAGAAGAAGCAATGGAATAAGCAATTTTTTTTTCCAAATTCTCTTATGTATTATGCAAAAGAGGTCCATTAAATGATACACAATTGATTGCCTGCAGCCAAGCAAAGAGAAAACTTAAAGTGGTATTCCCATCGTAACTTTTATGCCAAATTAACAGAATATGCCAAAAAAGTCTGATAGGTGCCCGTACTCTGAAACTCACACCTATCTCACGCTGCAGTCCCCATTGTCCTAACATGGCTATATGTAGTAGTATGCATTATAGGGTGGTCAATACTTACAGAAACAGGCAAGCGAACAGGTTGCACTACACTATTTCAATAAGTACCATATAAGTCAATGAGAATTAGGGAAACAGCGTAGCCCAGCAGCATTTGGCTGTTCTTGGACTTCCGCCCACCTCTTATATAGTGGTCTTCCCATTGCAACCATGTTGGCCAAGATTGAAACCCAAGATGTAGCAAGCACTTTGGCAACCCTTTTTTCTTAAAAGATTCCACTAATGATTAACTGTAACATAGGGAGGAACCTAGTTGCAAGAGTTCAGTTCCCCTGCAGCACCACCACAGGTGAGCTGGCACATTACACAACTAGATCCTCCACAGCAAGATGTTGTTTGTTCTAGCTGATAGATGAGGTTCCAGATGAATATTTCTTATCTTAATAAGTCACTATTATACTAATATGTTATTTGCTGATACTTGTATCAATGAGCATTGTTTTGGAGCTACGTAAGACTACTCCCACAATACACCACTGGAAATACTTAGAAAATACGTCAACATTACATATAGGGGGTAACATAAGGAAAAGTGATGTGACAGATTCCATGATGTTAATTTATATCATTACTTATTCCTTAAAGATTCAGAAAGTTCACTATTAGCTCTGGATACTTTTCTTATTATAGCTTTCTAACATCATTTCCGCCACCTTTGCAATCCATCTTTAAAACTATGGAGACACTTATCTTTGATCTTCTGCAAATTATCCATAATTAATCTTTTTAATTTCCCCCAAAAAAAACTTATTGAAGAAGTTTAAGTGCAAAGGCAATTTTACTAAAAATGTAATTCATGGAACCATTAGGACTTTGATATTTTTACCTCATTCTTTCAAGGTTATTATAAAAAGCTATAACTTAAGATCATTAAGAAATACCTTTTTGTCTGGTCCATTGTGTATGCTCATGGATACTGAATTTTTAAGAGATTTTTAATTAATGAAAACAGCTGCAACAAATCCCAATTTCTAATGATGAATAAAGTCCTAAAGGCATTGGGGGACACGTGGCAAATGGCTGGTCAACCCTGGTTTGGCTCTCGGCACCCATAAAAATCAATTAAATTTGCTAGGGAAAGTCATGGCAACTCAAATATTTTCCCTGCAGCACCCCCTGCAGACGAAATTTAGCATTACAGGACAGTCACATTAATTGCCATCCTGTAATATGAGGACGGGACATGGTTTGCCAAAGCGGGAGTCACTCTTGCTGAGCAGCTCTCCATTTTGGCTCATAGAGGAGGTAGGGGTGTACTGAGCAGGTTAGATGGGATTTGATGGGTTAGATGGGGTTTACTTTGTCCAGAACCACTC
Organism: Eleutherodactylus coqui; assembly: GCF_035609145.1. Classification (NCBI taxonomy): domain Eukaryota; kingdom Metazoa; phylum Chordata; class Amphibia; order Anura; family Eleutherodactylidae; genus Eleutherodactylus; species Eleutherodactylus coqui. The sequence continues at coordinate 41,125,266 of NC_089843.1, read as the reverse complement.
TTGTTCACAGGCAGTGTTGGTCATTTCAGTCTTTACTGCAGATCCGTTCAACTGAACGCTTGAATAGCAGAGGCGACCAACCCAGAAAAGTGGCACAGTCTCAGAAAAAATTCAACTCTTTCAAACAAGGAGACAACAGTTTATGAGAAGTATTCATAAAAATAGGATTGAAAATTATAAAGTGGGAATTGGAGAAATTGCCTGAGCTGATTAAAAAGAGTAGACTTTTTTTTTTCCAAAAACAGCACCACTCTTGTCCATGGGCAGTAGTATCCAATAATGCACGTTTGAAAAGGGTAATTGAACATCGAAATAGATTAAAGCATTGGATTATGCAAATAAGCACATGTCAAATAGTATGTGGGAATTGCAGAAATCTTATTTACCTAAAAAATGGCCGATGAATGACCAAAAAACTTTTTTGTCCAATGTATTTCAATACACAATGGAGCCACAAAACCAATTCCTTGACTTTGGAAATTTTGGTTTTGCTGCTTGGTATTAAGAAAAATGCATTTTACTGTAAATCCGTTAAGTGAGTTTTCAAATAATATCCTTCAACATGATAGGGATTATCCCAATTAAAAGAGGGCATTGGGAAAGCATTGACCTCTCATTTTTTCCAAAGCGGACATTGCAGGAGAGATGTAGCTTTACAGGCCATCCATTAACATGAACAACATGCTAAAGCACTTCTTTCTCCCCTGTCCTCCTGCACACAGGACCTCGGACACATTCAATACACCTTTGGCATTGTGTCACCCCCAGGCATCCTGTTGTCCTATCCAGCCGAACTGACGAAGGGGCTTATCCCCGAAACGCGTATTCTATTGCTGGTTTTTAATTTGTGAAAAAATAAAAAAGAAGTGCTTTCACCATCACACATTGGACCTTGATCTTCATCTTCTAGTAACTTAGAGGGTTGTGCCTCCATACCAGTTCTTTTCACATCCTTTTTGCTACACTTACGCCCACACTGGTGGAGCGTCATCTGGTTGGCAGCACCTCCACCATTCAAAATACTCCATCATTGGAAACACTTTGTACTCCAGAAATATTCCACCACCCTCACTGGGTCTTGCTCCACCCTCCTTTTTCATTTCTTTTACTCACATTAACATGAAGAGACAACCCTATAACATATGGTCTCATCAGGTCTGCCAGATAGAACAATGTTTTTAGACGTCTTGGTCTCCTACACATGTAACAGATGTTTGGTGACAGACACTAATGGTACCCCTTACATTGCTCATAGGAGTTGTAACTAATGATTATAAATATTGAATGACTTAGACATGCACTGGTAATTACATTTCATAATCATGTAAATTTGCATGCCACATTGTATTGGTGGAAATTAGGTGACAACACATCCTGTGGGCATTGTAAAGATGACCATTAATGTTGTCACCCTAATTCTTTTTAACAACTTATGAGGCAGAAATAGTTAATAAATATTGTTAGCAAGAACAATTATGGAGATTAATATATTGGATTCTTTTTTGACCCATAGGATCTCATCATTATAAGCTACCTCAATCAAACTTTTGTTTGGTGCCCTGTACTGATGAATTAACTTTTTAAAATTGTGGTTGGTTTGCTGAATTTGGACAAAAAGCTTGGTTTGGTCCCAATCAGTTTGAACTGAATCAGAACTTCACCAATACCCCAAAAACCTGAGTATAACTCTGTCTAAGAACCATACGAGTCCTGTTTAAGACAAGAAGGGTGAGAAGGAGACACAGGAGAAGGAAAGAAGGGAGTGGGAAAAGAAAAAGAAACTTAGTAAGTTTGGTCGAGACGTACTGCCCAAGGATTGGGTTTGTTCAACACTAGTGTACTGGGTGCATACGGTTTACAAATTTTTTTTTTCATTTTCATATCCCAATGCCCCCTCATCTACCTTAGCTACATATTACCAATTGTGACTGTTGAAGGTTACAAGGGCTTACCTTGCTTCTACATCAAATTGGATCCCCATTGATAATGGGTTGTGGGAGGATAATCTAAAAACTAAAAGCTGCCACTCTCAGCACAAAATATGCATAAAACAAGGTTAGAAGACATAATACAGCACTCCACCTCATTAATGGAATGTGTCATCGGAAAATAAACTTTTAGTTAAATCAAGATTTTGTGCTAAACATATATTTTAAATTTGTCGATTTTTTTTTTCTTTAATTTCCATGATACTAAGTATGCTAAAGAAAAAAATCCTAATACCCCACCGTTTTCACTCAGGCCACTAAACTTAATAATAGGCTGAAATTCCCTATTATGACAGCAGGGGACTTATAGGGTCATCCATGCTCCTCTGGGAAATATGTAAATGGTAGGGTAGAACAATACCTCTGCAGCACCACTTATTTCTAGGCAGCATTCCTGCAACATTGACTTGCTGGAACGCTGCCCTCCAATAGATGGTGCTGTACAGGAATTGTTCTATCTTCCCATTTGGTAATCATGGGTTACATTACTTCTGATTTCTTATTCTTGATGTGTAAAGAAGCCATATGGTAATAAATACTGGAGTCAATAAGAGGCAGAATTTATTTTCATACTTCCAAAAAAAAAAATTACAAAAGACTTCACCTCTTTGCCAAATTTTGCATTGTGCCATTCAGTTCTAACTCCGTTATGGCACACAGAGAGGTCTAAGTAACTAAGCACTTATTAAGCTCATTTTTGAAAAATACAGATGCTTTTATTTGCAAAAGCCAAAATGATTTCCTCTATGTGACTATCCAGGAGCCCGGTTTCCTCAATCATTCCTGGCTTTGCCTAGCATTGAGGACACAAGACACTTCTAAACTGAGAGCCAGCTGCCATCCAGATGGGCTTCAATCTGTTGCATTGGATGTGTAGTAGTATACATCATTCTCACAGATACTTAATACCAACCTTGAGACCTTTGGGGTGAGACCTTGAATATATTGCAGCACCCTGAATTGCATAATGAGCATGTGTCTGACTTATCACCACCGGAGTGGGACAAGCTGTACTCTAATGTACAAAACATACACAGTAGATGATGAAGATGTTGAATTAAATGGAGCAACTAGACTTCAGCGACCAAATGATTATGCTCGTTGCTTGCCAAGGAGGCATCCATCTTTCTCTACTAAAAAAAATTAGGCTTATTACAGATTTCTGGGATTTAAATCAGTGGGAAGTAGAATTTTGTTCACATCGGTCAAAAATATTAACGGCAAAAAAATAGAAGTATTAATAAACCGCTAGACGATTCAAATGGCATTGCTTACTACTGGAATATAATAGTATTAACATGTATTTGTATAATATTATTATTATGAAATGTGGTTACAGCTAACATTAAAGGGGTATTCTGGTAAAGTGAATTATACGTGATATAAACTACCATCGAGAGCTCTTAACCCCTTCCCAATCGCATCACATAAACATATGCCATACTGTGGTGAAGGGTATATGGGGCGGGCTCAGGAGCTGATTCTGCTCCATACTTGGTAGTTATCATCCGTTTTTAACAGCTGTAAGTCACCGTCAACTGTTTAGCCACCGCCGGTTAACTATTTAGATGCTGCGGTTAAAACTGACCATGCATCTGAATAGTCAACCGGAAGCGTTTATCTCTAATGATGACCCATCACCCCTGTCTTGAGATCGAATCATGGGGTGCCAAGGCGCTAGCATGGCAGCCCAGAGCCTAGCGAAGGTTCCAAGATATTAGTGTTTAACAGGAAACATTAAAAATCACTATATACTGCAATACTGAAGTATTGCAGCATATGGTAGACTAGATCAAGTGATTGCAAATTTAAGTCCACTATGTGTAGTAAATAAAAAGTAGCAAAAGGTTTAAACAATTGTAAAACAGTAAGGCTGCCTGTCCACGGGTGTTACAATATCCCGCAGCAGATCTCCACTGCGGGAGCCGCCGCCCAGGGGCAGGAGCCAGCTGACGGGTCTCCAGAGTGAGCCTATCAGAAAGATAGGCTCACTGTGGAGAATCACGGCAATTCGCAGCATGCTGCAATTTGCCGGCCGTGAGCGGAGAATCGCTATGATTCTCCGCTTATGGACAGGGGGGGCTGCACTTTCCATAGCAATGCAAAAATGCCCGTGGACAGGCAGCCTATAAAATAAAAAGAGGGAAAAAAAAATCTCCAATTTTTCCATATAATAATAATCTTAATTTATAAGCGCTAACATATTCCGCAGCCCATTAAAAAAAAAAAAGCTAACCTATGCAAAACCCCATAAATTAAGGATTGCTGCACTTGTAAGAGTCCAGCTATTAAAATATCTGGCTATTCATCACACACAGTGAGCAACGTAAAAAAAAATTAATAAAAAGAGATCAAAGGATGTATGTACCGCAAAATGGTACTAATAAAAATCACAGCTTGCCCTGCAATAAACCCGCCTTCACACACTCCAATCAACAGAAAAAAAAACAAAGTTATAGATCAAAGATTATGGCAGCAGAAAACATTTTTTTCTTACGTTTCTCTACTTTTTAAAAGTAGTAAAACATAAAAACTGTATACATTTGGCGTCACTAATATCATACTGATACATAGAACAAAGTTTGCATGTCATCTTTACATCTGAACACCATAACTCCCCCCCCCCCCCCACCCACAAAATGTTGCATTTCCTTTTTCATTTTACCCCACTTACAACTGTATAAAAGTTTTTTAGTACATTATGTGGTACGGTAAATGGTACCATTAAAAAATACAACTTGCACCACAAAAAACAAGTTACTGCTATGTTAATGGTAAAATAAAAAAAGGTATGGCTCTTGCAAGGTGGGGCCGAAAAACAAAAATAAGCTGAAAAATCTCTAGTCTAAAAGGAGTTAAAGGGGACCTGTCACCAGTTTGGTGCAGGGTAAACCAACGGTACAGCTAGAGAAGAAAAACGTAGAATGCATTCAAAATCTTTTCTTGATACAATGTCTAATAATTTCCAGACTGTATTATAATTGAGTCCGAAGAGTCCGGTGGGAGGGCCTAGACCAGGGCACTTCATAACTTGGTCCATCTCCCTATGATTAAGGATAGGTCATCAGTAGTACTGGAATGGGAAACCACTTTAAACCATTGAGTTTAAAACTGTCATGGGGTTGGGGAGTGAAAACAATGCTGGGCCCTTATCTACACCATAGGGTGAAATATCCTGTCTTATATGGAATCGTAATATGTTTTAGAATATGTATCCCTTTAACTCTCAACACTATTCATTTCATTGAAACCATTGAATGTGGCACTGACAAATTGTATGTCTACAGCGCTGCCTAATAAGTCATTCATCGCTTCGAAGATAATTGGATGGCCATGCAGACAAGCGAGGAGGAGGGTCCCAAGGATTGCGGCTGAATATGGGTTTATTTGGTAGGATTTTAACCTATTGAACGCAGAAGGAAAAGGCAGAACACAAATCTAATCTCCATATTTATTGAAATCCTCATCTCATTGAAAAGCTCTCAGGACTCATTTATTGTGGCATCTGAAAACTCAAACAGGTGTTTTCGAGGGAATATGAAATGTAATTTACTACATCAAAAGATTGAAATCGGTAATTAATTTCACAATTTTAAAATGTGTAGAAGTGAAATTTTGTATTCTCCTTTGTGTATCTTTGATGGCTTTATAAATCCAATAATGTTACCAAATTTAATTATTTTGTTGCTAGAGCAGAGACGGGTCAATAATACAAATTAAGATGCCGGTTTCCTGCAATGACTCCTGAATTTGTCAGGTACGTGACAGAAAGTGATAAGGGAAGAATGAAGTTAGTTGAACGGAGCGGTTGAGAATTACTGGAATTATAGGCTAAGTCTGTCTAAGATCGATGACTGCTAAGTGGGCAATGGACTAAATACTTCAAAAGTTTTTTTTCCTTTGCTACCATATAACTGTAATGGAAAATTATGATCCTGTAATCCCAGTTTTGGGCTCCTACTCGATGATGGAAACATAATGGATATGATACTTCTACAAAAATCCTCTATTAAAAAACTTTAATTAGTTGGTAGCAACAACAAAAAAGTTTAAAAACATCAAAATACTTCTTAAATAGGCTGGTGTAAAGTATCAGCAACCTGATTTTGAGGGAATTGTTAGAATCATATCTAGACTTTCTGTCAGGCAGATGGATGTGGATCTTTCTTGCCACACACTGGTTTGGATATGGGCTAGCTGAGGTGGCAGCACCGATTTTCACACTTAAACTCTCCAAGTGGGATACCGGCTTCGTTACGGGGTTCCCAAGCAGATACATGTACAGATAGCCCTGGCTGTGTGGCTACTGATACTGAACTGGGCCAAGGCATGGTACCTAAAGGTTTGAACAGATGCATAGTGGAGAGACAGGCTTGAGTTAGGGCTGGCAGCACAAGTGTGTAAAAGAGGTCCGGGCTATAAGACAGGGCAGACAGCAAACAAAAACAGAGTCTAAAATATAGCCGATGTCAGGGAGCACAGAAGTCACGATAGTCAATAAGGGTCATAACCAGGGATATATACAAACTGTGGCTTTGCCACAATGGTGATATGTGACCAAATGCAGGTGAGCCATGATGGAAGCGCACAGTTACACTTTAGTTCACCCGGGGCAAAGATTTGGGTTTTTTGGTATATTTGTGTATACTGGCTATGAAAGAATGGCTTTTTAGCACCCTGTCACCTCCTTCTCGATCTCCAGAGGCACATTCCCTTTTCTAGATTTTCCATTTTAAAAATTAAAGGAGTTTTCCAAGAGCAGAATATGTGTATCCCCATCTGCCACTTGAGATCCCCAAGTGAGCACCACTGCCATTTCAGTCCATACAAAGCACAGCGCTGTACAATGCATGGCTGCTGCCCCTGGTATTGCAGCTCCATTCCATTCACTTGAATGTGACTGAGCTGCTCTCTGGCTATGTGACCGATGAACATGACATCACAGGCCTGAGAAGAGGCCAAAGCCTTCACTTGAGTGCCACTGACTCTTCAATCAGCTGATCAACGGAGATCCCAAGTAGCGCATTCTCACTGATCAACTACTGATGACCAATCCTGAGACTAGGTCATCAATAGTTTAGTGGTGAAAAACTCCTTTAAAATCTTTGATGGAGATTTCCTGGAAAGGATCTAACCCTGTATACATTCACAGAGGGTTTGGGCACATATCTTACTGACCATTTCCAATTGGGAGAAATGCTTTCATCTTTCATAACTTTTTGAAAAACTTTTTAAAGGTAAGATTTTACTATTAATATTCAATAATAAGGTGGAACTGGGGTAATCTAAGAATCAAAATATAAATCCCGTCACTCTTAGGGATATATTATCCAATTGGAGCATGAAGATGGTGGCTCTCATGGGGATCTCAGGTTTTATCAAGTGTTATCTTAAGCAAAATAAAAACATATAGTTGGGTAATCAGACAATGACCAATTCTACAAAAGCTGAAAAACATGGGTCTCCTCTTCCTCCATCTGCAGATAACTGGGTTTCTTTGCAATCCCTTACCTGAAGCTGTTTGTAACTTTTGAGTTTCAATGGCCTTTTACACGGACCAATAATCAGGTAAAAACATTTGTAGACGCATTTGTTTGTGAAGATGAAGGAGCAGATGCATGTTCAACTGCTGATCACATCTTTTGGGCAGGTGAAAAAGTTATTATTGGTATCTTCCTGTTTGAACAAAAATGGTATGCGGGGCAAACGATTACATGTATGATTATTCGCCCCCCATACATTCTGAGTTGGCCTGTGTGTAGAAGTGCTGATGACTGGTGTTTGTTACACAGCTCAGATGAAGGCCTTTTTACACAGGCTAATAATTGGGCCCAAACATTCCTCCAAATGCTCGTCCCCCATGATATGCTAACGGATCATTCAGTTTCAATAAGCATAAAAATGCTCGCTGATCGGTAGTACATCACCGCATGTGAGCGAAAAGAAGTCCAGCCAGTCTATGGTTCAAAGTCGAATGAGTGCCAATCGATGTGTGTGTTGATCAGCGATCATTACATTGGACCGAGAACTCAGCTTGTCTAAAAGGACATTTAGCCTGTTGATTGAATAGGCAACTCGCATCTCTACATTGGGATAAGTGATTTTACGAGTGAGTTGGAAGGAAGGGTGTTTCTCCTTGTGGAGAACAAAACAGAAAAGAACACCCCAAGGGTACAAGGAGTCTTATATTGGCCATGCAATGCTCCCTTGGAAAAAGCCACGCAAATGAGTGGTGGAATAATCCTCCTTACCACCACCTACTGACCTATGAGTCAAAGTCTGACTTTCTATAGCTACTATTGCAATAGGTGGCACAGTGGAGGATTATTCCATCCCTCATTCTCATGGTGTTACCAGTGGAAACCAAAGAGAGCCAGCTCAGCCCTGTATCACCGATTAGAAAAGCTTCTATACCTTAATAAGTACACAGTGTGCAATTTCTATGGCATGTTCCCTAGCAATGCGATCAGCGAGGTCATATTTACTATACAGCATATTGTACAACTCAAATGTTTCACGGACCTTTCACAATACAAGAGCAGAAAGCAAGAGAAAGCTTCCAAACGCGGAATGCCTTTAGATTTGCTGTTCGAATTCCCAGAGTCAATAATTTAGCTGCAATGTGTGGCTTAATCTTCGATCAGACAACATTGCACGTCATCTGCTCCAATAGTATTAATAGTGAGGAGCCGATGAGTGCGCAGCACTTTGTACTTATGAATTAAGTGCTTATAAACAAATTGAAATAGATAACACAGCTGGATCATCTATAAATAATGCGCTGAAAGGATGTAGACCGAAAAAATGGCTCTGACGTCTATTGTGAAGTTCTCTCCATGTAGCTATTAGCATTTGTATGCAACTGAATGGCATGAAAAAAATAAAGTCAGGATACTATAAGATGGTTGGAGTTAAAGGGGCTGTAGCAGAGTTTCAAGTTATTCCCCATCTACAGAATAACAGGTAACTTGCTGAGCGTTGGGGGTCTCATTGCTAAGAGCCCACACCTATCTCGAGTTCAAGACTCCTGTGTCCCGCTCTCTTGTCACTTTGGAGGTCACTTCTTCCCCCATAGGAGGTCACTTTGAATAGAGCGTTGGCGGTGGCACATGCATGGTCAATCTTGTATTGATTTCCGTAAGGCTGATGCAAATACCTGAGCAGATGTCGTTAGGGTATCTCAGCAGACCAGACCAGCACTTCATTCAGTCTCTTCCTGAATGCAGGAGGTGCAGTAACCCCACATTGAGGAGGATGGAGTGCAATGGACCCCCGTTCTTGAGATCAGCGGGAGTCTCAGCAGTGAGACCCCCACTGATTAACAAGTTATCCCGTGTCCTTTGGAATAAAGATAAATCACAATCTTCAAAAGTGCTACCTCCCAGGTGTGAATCTGACTACTGATGAGTGATTGGTCCCATTCCGAGGTCCCTGTTGATTTCGCCAGTATATGAGTTCCAAGCCAGTAAAATAAGGAATAGAGATCTTCTGGATATTTGACTCCAGCTACTTTTATCCACTGGAAGGCTTGTCCTACTTGGGTAAAGAAGGTAATGTGAGGGGAGCAAATATGGCATTCAAGGTGGTGAATGGATTGACAATGAGGTACTTTGGCACCCATCAAAATATTACCATGGACAATATCCTTACATCAATGGAACTCATTGACCACTTGCTGAAGTACAATTTAAGGGCTTTGAAAGACGAACGTTTGCGCAAATGCGCTCGCCGCAACACAGCCTATTTGCACATGAATAAGGTTTGAAGAGGACAATAAACAGGCTGTTGCGTGCTTGTCCCTACATAGTATTGTAACTTTTGTGCTCTTAAGGCCATTTCACACGTACGCATGATATTCCCTTCCCATGGCTATTTAAAGCCTTAAAGGGGTTGTCCCGCGGCAGCAAGTGGGTCTATACACTTCTGTATAGCCATATTAATGCACTTTGTAATGTACATTGTGCATTAATTATGAGCCATACAGAAGTTATAAAAAGTTTTTCACTTACCTGCTCCGTTGCTGGCGTCCTCGTCTCCATGGTTGCGTCTAATTTTCGCCGTCTAATGGCCAAATTAGACGCGCTTGCGCAGTCCGGGTCTTCTTATCTTCTCAATGGGGCTCCGTGTAGCTCCGCCCCGTCACGTGCCGATTCCAGCCAATCAGGAGGCTGGAATCGGCAATGGACCGCACAGAAGCCCTGCGGTCCACAGAGGGAGAAGATGCCGGCGGCCATCTTCACCAGGTAAGTAAGAAGTCACCGGAGCGCGGGGATTCAGGTAAGCGCTGTCCGGTGATCTTTTTTAACCCCTGCATCGGGGTTGTCTCGCGCCGAACGGGGGGGGGGGGGGGGGGGGGTTGAAAAAAAAAAAAAAACGTTTCGGCGCGGGACAACCCCTTTAAACGGGCCAGCGGAACAGGGCAGTAAAAAGTTCTCTTTTTGGTTTTGCAAAAGGCCACTCCTTAGTGTCCTGTGTGCCCAAAGGAGGAAAGAGTGTTGTACTCCACTCCACAATGGCAAAGAATTTTGACAGGAATGCGAATAAAAAGAAAACCAGAAGGCACATCTTCCTTGCTGATCTAGCTGAAGATTATTTTTCAGGAACATATTAGAAGGAGGTCGAAACAGGGACTGCAGCAATACATCATTCAGTGTCAGGTTCTGCTGCTAGGATCTGTTGTTATATATGGGTTTCCAGCAGCACAGCTTCACAGGTGTGGGATAATTGAGCTGGTTGGGTGTGGAGTTCTCCAGCCAGCCAATCCCCGTGGTCTGCTGCTAATATATACCAGTCCCTCTGACTAGAGGAAGCTGGTTTCCCAACACCCTGTTAGCTCCATGCATGGTGTCTATGTGTCTTGTGTGCAGTGTGTCTTGTGTCTGTGTGAGCAGTATCATGTTCTGAGTGTCTGTGCTGGTGGCCGGACATGATGTATGAACAGTCCTTTTCTGTCTGTGTTGTGTGTGAACAGTGATGTGTTCATTGGATCTGTGCAGGTGGCCAGTCTAGGTGTATGTACAGTCATGTTCTGTTTTGCATGTAAATCTCTGGTGTGTTGGTGTGAGCTGCGTCCTGCCCTGCTGTGTATCATTTGCCATCTAGGGCCAGTTGGGTCCCTAGATTCCAGTGTTGGGCCATCCCTGTTGGAACAATCGCTCCGCATGCAAGAGGGTTTCACATGGTAGTTGTCTTATGAGTGTAGGGACCCACGAGACAACAAGAACCCTTAAAGCGGGCTCGTAGGCTTCCCGACAATTCATCCCACACTCGCCCGCAGCGCTTGCATTCAATGGAGCCAGCTGTATTGCCGGCTCCATTGAATGCAATGCGCTGGACAGCTCCGGTCCGTTTCTAATGAAACGCGGCTAGGAGCAGATTTTCGGGCGATTTTTCGGCGCCGGTCACGCGATTTGCATATGCACATCCGTCATGCGATGCGCAAATCGCGTGAAAAAACGCCCGTGTGACTAAGGCCTTAGGATGTGGCCCTTTTTTTCCATTTTTGGTCCACTACCCCCACCCCCTTTTTAAAAAATCATAACTCTTTTATTTATCCATTGACAGGCTTGTTTTTTGCGGGACGAGTTGTATTTTTCAATGGTACTATTTATTGTACCATATAATGTACTGAAAAACTTTTAAAAAATTCTAAGTCGAGTGAAACGGCAAAAAAAAAAAAACTGCCATTTTTGGGTGCGTTTTGTTTCTGCAGCGTACACACTGCAACAAAAATGAAAACTTTATTCTATGGCTCAGCATGACTACTACGATACCAAATTTATAATTTTTTATTTTGCAGTTCTACTTTTATTTTTTTTTAAGTTTTTATTTTTCCGTTGACAGTTGCGTGAGGGCTTATTTTTTGCAGGACGTTCTGAAGTTTCTGTTGGTACGATTGGAGTACATGCAACTTTTTAATAGCTTTTTATTATATTTTTTCTTGAAAAAAAAAATCACAATTGTGACGTTCTTTAATTTTTTTTTCTGATGGCGTTCACCGTGTGCAGTAAATAATGTGTTACTTTGATAGATCCGACTTTTATGGATACAGCGATACCAAATATGTTTTATTATTTTTTACTTTTTTAAACTTATTTTTATTTTTTCCTTAGTCCTCTGAGGCTATTTTCTCACGGGCAATTGAGAATTTGGCGTAAGGAATTTGCAGCGCATCACATCACTACCACCAGCATTAAAATCGCGCAACAAAATTGTGCATTTTTTAACGTCAAAGTCAATGGGACTACCACCTTATCAAGTGTAGTGGGATTCCTGGGATAGGACGCATGGGGAGAGGCCAAAAGAAGTGATTAGGATTTTTTTAATGTCTCCCTGTGACAAGGATATTCCCAGTTCCTTTTCCCAGGTGGTCATAAAGGTTGGTTTGGATGAGGGGTGGGGTATGATGAATTGTTGACGCAAGTTAGAGATTTTTCTTGTTCTAGAGTTTGATTCCACCAATGAGCGCTCAAAAGGGGTTCGGGGTCTGGTTGATTTATGGATCCTAAGAAACTCTCTTATAACTCTTTCAACTGTGGCTCGGTGGAGAAAGGAGGGGGTCCAAGCCAGAAGCAGGGAACTTATCATCTCCTGTGCTGGTAGGTGGGCCAAGACCTGCAGGTCTCCAACTGTAATATCTTTAAATTTTCCCCATACCGAAGTGGAGACTGAGTCTAGTGGCAGATCTATTAGTCTACAGATCAAGCTCAATGGAGCGGATGGAGAGGGTTTGGGAGCTAGATTTTCTTTCAACTCTTGATAAGGTGGTATAGGACCCCGCATTGGCTCTATGCATACAAGTTGGCACCTCACAACAAATGCTGGAGATGCAACGCCGAAGAAGGCTCCTACCTCCATATTTGGTGGTCCTGCAAGAGACTGATGCCCTTTTGGAAAGGAGTGGGCGAAGTGCTGGGGAAAATCAAACAAAACGTTACGCTAACGCCCGAAATAGTGTTTCTATGAAAAACGTCTCCTGGGTTTCACCCGCAAAGAGATAAGCTGTTAGCCTGCCTGACGGACGCCGCTAAGGCCCTGATCCCCCTGCACTGGTGAAGCGAGGTACCCCCTTCCTTATCTCAATGGAAGGAGAACGTAGAAAGGAGAAAATGATCTACAATCTAGACGAACTAGCGAGCTGGCAAAACAACTCCTACGATAAATTTATAAAAATTTGGTATCCCTGGCGTGACCTGAGACTCCTGGACATTCTGCAGCAGTAAGAAGAGACTCTCCCCTCTTCTCTTCTCTCCTCCACTGCTCCTCTCGTTTCTTCCCTAAACACCCCCCCTCCTTTTTTTTCTCTCCCCCATTAACACTATTTCTCCTGAAGAGATGATGTTTTAACTTGAAAAGTTACGGGCGTTGACACAGCTTCCCTTTGTGCCCCGCCCGCTTAGGGCTGGTAAGACCTGGCGCCAAGCCCGTTGTTTGTCCCTGTTGTGCCACAGTGCGACGACAATCTCTGTATTTACAGTAGACAGTAAAACGCAATGCACCGTCTAGCCTTGACAGAGCATAGCCGTATGTGATTTCCCCCGTTTCCCCTTCTTTTTTCTTTCTGTATCACAAAAATCTTTTAATAAAAATTGATTTGAAAAAAAAAAAAAAAAAGTCAATGGGACATTCTAATGTTAAAATTGCATTGCATCACAATGCGCATTTGTTGCATTGCGACGCGATAAAACAAAGCCTCCATAGAGAAACATGGGAGATTTAAAAAATTGCACATCATACAAAGAAAGAGCAAGCCACGATTTTTTGTTCCCTTAACATCCCATCAGTGGAAACATTGCAGACGGGAAGGAAACCTTTGTAAATCATTGGTTTGCTTATCTGATTTTTTACTGGCTATCGCATCAGGCGAAAATTGCACGATTTTCTTATCCGTGTGAAACCACCCTCAAGAGACAAGAACTTGCAATGCTTTAATCGCTCCTGCAGTATGATGTAATGCCACAGGTACTCTGCAATTACAGCCCTGGGGCCTTTTAGAAGGCCCTCAGCTACCATGACAACCGCACGGCAACCTGCAATCTCATTGGTCGGGGAATTTAAAGGCTTAACAACTCCGATAAGCAGCGTGGATTATTGGAGCTGTTGTAGACTTGTGTCAACTGTAAGAAACAGCAGACACCAGCATTGACACATAATCTCCCTCCATACACACCCCGAAGCTGCAGGTTGTAACTTTACACCCTGTAGTGTTAAAGAGGGTTAAAGGGGTTGTCTAGTCGTAAAATATTGCTGGTGTATTCTAAGGGCTCCTGCACTCGACCATATGTATAGATACGCTCATTAGAGCATGACGTGATTGCGCTCTGAATGGAGCGCTATCATGTGTTCTCACGAGCCAAACCAGGCCCATTCACATCAGCACGGGATTTACCCACAGCGTTATTGAATATAGCAGCCCATTTAGTACTCAGTGTTATCAATTAACACCGCAAAATTGTACAGTTGCATGCGCAATTTTGTGCGGACGGAGTACCCATTCACGCACCCCCCTAGACTCCTATTGTGTCTTAGGTGCACAAAGGGGCACAAAAATAGAGCATGTCGCGTATTTCTTCCCCCGATGGAAATGCACATGCAAAAACGCTGAATGTGAAAAAAAAGAACATTGAAATCAATCGGTTCTACTGTTAGCGTTTGCACACGTGACAACTTTCCCATGTGAGTTTTGTGTGTTGCGGGATGCATAAAACTCTCATGGCAATAGACCGCATTCATTTCAATGGTTCTACTTACATTTGCGTTTTTCTTCTCGCAGCAATGCTGCTTCGCGGGAGGCCTGCAGCATCTCCTATTTTTCTGTGAGATCGCAGGAAACTCACACATTATTTGCTATGGGCAAATTAAAAATTTCATCTCACTTGCATATACATGCGAGCTTCGTGTGATGCAATTTTTTTTTTTTTTGCAGTGCAAATTGCATTTTTAACAAGCATGATATCAGTTTCTTAGACCAATACTTTGCTCACCTGTGTGAATCCAGCCTATGGATTGGACATGAATAGTATATCAGCAGGGGTCTGAAAGTCAGGAACACTGCTGGTCAGCTTTTTGCATGGCCAGAACACTCATGCACAAAGCTTATTTCTGCAGGAAGCAGCTAGCTCTGTTTCCACTGCAGTGGTCAGGTTTGGTATTGCAGGCAGAGTTCCCACTGAAGTGAACGACCTGCAATACTATAACTGTCAACTGCAATGGGAATAGAACGGTCTGCTTCCTGCAGAATTCAGCTCAGTGCACAAACACACCCACCCAGCAAACTAGATGATCAGTGGGGATCCCACCAATGTACTATAGATGGTCTATCCCAAGGATAGGCCATCAATTGTATACAACCCCTTTAAGGCTAACGTTAGTTAATTCATAAAGGGGTTAAAATGCACTTCAGGCAACTAAGCTCTGCTCTAAATATATTTAAACGAGACATAAATTAAAAATTCGTAAGTTAAAAAAAGTGAACTTTTTGGAAAGGTTTTTCCAAGTTTAATGTGGCTCTTGAGGGGTTAATAAAAGGCCATACATTGCAATTTGTACCTGTAAAAATTTCTATTAAAAAGTGTGATATAAAAAGTATAACAGAGGCGAACTTTCTCCCTGATTAATACAAGCTTCTCTGGAAGAGTGGGCTGATCAGACAATAAATGACCCACTAGCAGTTTGCGATAATGAATAGATCTCATTGTATTTAACCTCAATAAACTTCCTTTTCATCTCGCTCCTCTCTGCAGTCGTATTTCCCATCTCCTCTCGGTATAGTCCGTGAACCTCCTTTAAATAGCTGGCCCCAGGTCAAGGAAAAAATCTGCAGCCTACTGTTCCATGACCTGAAATTGTCAGTGAGCTTCTGCCCAGTCTTTTATATGGCCAAATGTAGTGCTACTTGCTCCACCACTTATCTCAAATGACTAATCTCTTTATACATTCCATATTTCTTTCATATTGTGCCAGCATATCCTGGCAGGCCACGGATGTTAGCATACAGAACAAATTAATAAATTGTGTAACGGTGGCAGAAGCAGAGGACGAATTTATCTTATTACCAAATTTAGAGCTGAATGTATTCATAATACAGAAAAAGTGGGTGGGCATTGTGTGACAGCGCTCCGCCAAGCGAAACAATAACAATATTGCAAAGTAATGAGTTATCTGTGAGCTGTGGACGATTACCTGTTTTGCATGCGTAGTTCCAAATTTTCTGTATATGTCTTTATGAAGATACAAGAAAAAAAAATCTAGCTACAGTTGCAATCAAAAAATTTAAATTATCCACCCTCTTTTGCAAATTGGGTTTATTAGCTGAATTTACAAACTTTCAGCTGTATGAAAAACTAACAAAGAGACAATTTAAGTAGCTCAACAAGAGGTTTCTCCAAATTTACTGCAAAAGGCAGCCTCATCATTTTCAACCCCCTTGAATAGAATCCCTCACAAAAGCACACATTTCCGAATCAGGAGTTTTCTCAAGCACACCTGATGCAACTAATCAAGAGTTCCATTAGTTGCATCAGATGTGCTTGAGATAAAACATATCAAGTACCTGGAGTGGCTAGGGAATTGTTGACTGTGACATTTGATTGCATGCTAGAAATATGGCTAATCAACAGCGTGGTCCAAAAAGTTAAGAGATCATTGCCTTACACAAAGAAGGAAAATGATACATAAAGACTGCAAAGGCATCAAATGGTCCCAGAGATACAGTTGGAAGCAGTTGACAAGCTCATAGTTAAAGGAACACTGGCTGCACTACCTGGACATGACAGAAAGAGGAAGCTATCACCGGATGGCACCAGATTCCTGGAGAGGCAGGTGGTCAAAACCCAATAACTGCAAAAAATCACATAGAAAGATTTGGTGGCTGCAGCCACTGAGGTTTCTGTTTACACAATAAGAGCATACCAAACAATGAAGGTCTTTATGCTCGAACTCCAAGGCATACGCCTCTACTGACCGAAAAGAATAAGAAAAGTAAGTTCTAATATGTTTAAGACCATATAAATAAGCCCCAGAGGTTTGGGGAACAAGGCTTAAAGGACGTCTGTCAGGTGAAAGTGACCCTACTAACTATAAGCATTGTCAGATCAGTGCTAAGACGCGAGGGCATCATACCATGAATTCTTCTGGTAGCGCTTCTATCCTTATTCTTCTACTCCCCGCTATGTGTGACTGAGACCGAGACCGTCCGATGGGTGGGCCGCTCAGCTCAGACTCATTCTGTGCTTCTGCTCTCGATCTTCTTCAGCCCCCTTTCCATGCTTAATGATTGCAGAAGGGAGGTGTCAATTATTAAGCAAGGGAAGAAAGAGACACCAAGCACAGGACGAGTCTGAGGCGAGAAGTCCACCCATCGGACGGTCTTGGGCTTGTTTGGAAAAAATGTGCGGGTCAGAAGAATAAGGATTTCTCTGTGATAGAAGCACTGTCAGATGAAATAATGGTATGATGCCCCTCTACGTCTTAGCACTGATTTGACAATGCTAATAGTTAGTAGGGTTAGTTTAACCTAGCAGACGTTCTTTAAAGGGTTTCCAGGAAGAATACTAATAATGATTATCCTTAGGATATGTTATTAATACTTGATCGGCTGGGGTCCGCCACTTGGGATCCTGACTGATCAGCTGAGCAGGCCCATGCGGTCAGCGCCACAAATACACAGAAGTCGGAGCAGAAGCAGCAGAAGTCTCTGCGCCAAACTCTGTGTAGTGGCTGGCGCTTGTAACTGCAGGCATGGCTCTCATTGAAATCAACACAAACTGTGCCTGCAGTTACAAGCGCCAGCCACAACAAAGAGGATGGCGTGGAAATTTCTGCTGCTTCCGCTCCGACCTCTGTGTATTTGAGATGTTGATGGCATGTGTCCACTCAGCTAATCGGTCTGGGTCCTGAGCGACGGATCCCAGACGGTCAACTACTGAGTAGTATTCTCCCTGAAAAACCCCTTTAAGTACTCCGTCCCTCCCTACACACACGTTTACACCAGATCAGCCGATTTATGAGCATTTGCTCGTTCGTCAGTTGATCATTGACCTTTTCCCATGGCCCGATTGTT
Source organism: Eleutherodactylus coqui (assembly GCF_035609145.1). Taxonomy (NCBI): domain Eukaryota; kingdom Metazoa; phylum Chordata; class Amphibia; order Anura; family Eleutherodactylidae; genus Eleutherodactylus; species Eleutherodactylus coqui. The sequence continues at coordinate 41,107,218 of NC_089843.1, read as the reverse complement.
TACAGAAACATTCATGCTTGATGATTGGACTATGTAAAAGGCCCTTATGTTAATGTATTGATACCTTTATCACCACTGTGGTTTTTGTATAGATACAAGTAGGATGTGTGCCTCCAATATGACCAATCCCTGGGCTTTAATTGGATTTTTACTGTACTTTGGAGAAGCATTGCAAGAAAATATTGTATGCTGAGCTGGAACTAATTATATTGCTGCAATACATTCCCATTTACATGATGCATTAGCTTTTATGATATAGTAACATAGCGTGTAAGGCTGAAAAAAGACAACCATAAATCCAGTTCAGCCTATTGCCCATCGTTGATCCAGAGGAAGGCAAAAAAATGCCATAAGGTAGAGGCCAATTTCCCCCATTTTAGGGCGCCCACCCACTGGCGTTTTTTTACCTGCGTTTTGCGTTTTTCCTGCACAGGCATAGAGATAACATGTGTTCCTGTCCACTGGCGTTTTTTTTGCGTTGTGTTTGCGTTTTTAACATAGGAACTGTCAGTTGCATATGTGTCCTTATTTTTCTCCTAATGCACCCATGAAAGTCAATGGAAATTAATGGAAAAGCCGCGAAAACGCCGCGAAAAGCGCCGCGAAAAACGCGCGGAAAAATCACGGTAAACGCGGCGAAAACGCGGAAAACGCAAACGCCAGTGGGTGGGCGCCCTTAGGGAATAAATGATTCCCGATTTCAATCTACCAGTCAGAATAAGCCCTGGATAACCGACCCTTCTGAAGTAACCAGCGACTATCACATGTAACATTATTATAATCAATAAAGGCACCTAGGCCCCTTTGTCCCAATGAGTTGTACCAAATATTGAGTTTAGCTCTGCTGCATCTGAAAGACTCAGCCATGTAGAAGCAGCAAACAGAAAAGAAATACTACACAATAAAAACGTATTTCTGTTTATAGAACTTCACTTGGCATCTCTCCCAGGTACCAGATTGTTCTAGATATCAATGCATGTATTAAGAGTTCCTTCACTGGTAAAACCCATGACACTTCAGAACAGACAGATACGACATAGACAATTAGGCAGACAATTGCTGGTCTGGGCCTAGACTTGCCAACTGAAACAATGGCGATTCTATGTGCAGACCAGCAATTAGCAGTAATCTGCATGTCGTTACCGTGGATTGGATTAAAATTTTGGAGAATCATAAGATAGATAGATAAATAGATAGATGAAATAGATAGATGCATATGAGATAGATAGATAGATAGATAGATAGATACAGAGATATGAGATAGATAGATAGATAGATAGATAGATAGATAGATAGATAGATAGATAGATAGATAGATAGATAGATAGGAGATAGATAGATATGAGATAGATAGATAGATAGATATGAGATAGATAGATAGATAGATAGATAGATAGATAGATAGATAGATAGATAGATAGATAGATAAATATGGGATAGATAGATAGATAGATAGATATGAGATAGATAGATAGATAGATAGATAGATAGATAGATAGATATGAGATGGATAGATAGATATGAGATAGATAGATAGATAGATAGATAGATAGATAGATAGATAGGAGATAGATAGATAGGAGATAGATAGATAGATATGAGATAGATAGATAGATAGATAGATAGATATGAGATAGATAGATAGATAGATAGATAGATAGATAGATAGATAGATAGATAGATAGATAAATATGGGATAGATAGATAGATAGATAGATATGAGATAGATAGATAGATAGATAGATAGATAGATAGATAGATAGATAGATATGAGATGGATAGATAGATATGAGATAGATAGATAGATAGATAGATAGATAGATAGGAGATAGATAGATAGGAGATAGATAGATAGATATGAGATAGATAGATAGATAGATAGATAGATAGATAGATAGATAGATAGATAGATAGATAGATAGATATGAGATAGATAGATAGATAGATATGAGATAGATAGATAGATAGATAGATAGATGAAATAGATAGATATAGATAGATAGATAAATAGATATATATATAGATTGATAGATAGATAGATAAATAGATAAATAGATAGATATAGATTGATAGATAGATAGATATGAGATAGATAGATATGAGATAGATAGATAGATATGAGATAGATAGATAGATAGATAGATAGATAAATAGATGAGATAGATAGATAGAGATACATGATGAATAGACAGATAGATATGAAATATAGATAGATATATAGATAGATATTTGATTAATGTCTTGAACTGCATCTGATCCCCTCTGGGTCGTAAGGCTTATGAACTGCATCCGTCACAGTGCTGCTTCTAGACATTATAAAGTTCTTTAGTTAGCCCGCCCATTTTGTCCCGTGTCATGCTTAAATATCTTGGAGCTTCCTCTACAAGCACGTTGTAGGTGACTAATGTCTTGTGGTTTTATGTGTTTTGATCAAAGCCTGTGAAAACCAAATGACCATGTCACGGCTCGCCTGCTGTACGCGATCAGACCCCGGGTGACGGCGCTGTGCAGGTATGAACCTGTTAGGTTAGGTAATTTGCAGCTGCAGTAAAAATGCCGGCCCCACTTGTGATTTGCACGAAAGAAGAGCAGCGTGCAATGATACGTTTTTCGAACCTGAGAGTAAACAGCAGAGTATGGCATGGAAACATTCTGAATCGCTGACCAAGAAAAACATTCCAAAGGCAACTGTCAGCTGGAAAAATGATGCTTACAGTTTTCGGGGATTCTCAAGGGTCAGTATGGGAACATTAGCAGGAAAAGCTTTGTTTTGAGGTGTTAAAGCCTCCTCCCCAAAGTCCTGAACTTGTCACATCAGACTATCACCCATCTGTTCCCCTGAAAGATGACCTAGGAGGACAAAGATTCATGTTGGGTGAAGAGGTGAAGACCAAGGTGCATTCGTGGCTCGCAGCTCAGCCGAAAACATTTTTTAATGAGGGAATATGAAAACTTGTTGATGGATGGACAAAGTGTAAGTGGAAGCAGGGAGATTGTCGAAAAATAATGTGTTTGTCTTTGCTGAAAGGTGATACAAATAAATTCTACAGCCAGAGTGCAGATACTTTTTGACTCACTCTCACCCAAAAAGAATATATATATAGAATAATATATAGATATTAGAGATGAGCGAACGTACTCGGTAAGGCCGATTTCGCAATTGAGCACCGCAATTTTCGAGTACTTCACTACTCGGGTGAAAAGATTCGGGGGGCGCCGTGGGTGAGCAGGGGGTTGCAGAGGGGAGTGGGGGGGGGGGGGAGAGGGAGAGAGAGAGAGCTCCCCCCTGTTCCGCGCTGCTCCACCACACCACGCCCCGCCCGCCGGCGACCCCCGAATCTTTTCACCCGAGTAGTGAAGTACTCGAAAACCACGGTGCTCGATTGCGAAATCGGCTTTACCGAGTATGTTCGCTCATCTCTAATATCTATCTATCTATCTATATATATATATTGTGAGGGATTAGCGTTTAGGATCGGTAGCAACCTGGGCATAAGCAGTCAGAGACAGTGACACATAGGATAAAGTCTTTAGTCCAGGCTTTGCCTGGGTTTATTTCCAAGCAAACAAAAGCAAGATGCAGGCCTTAACATCAGGCAAACATAACGTAAATCCTGCTCGTCTGAGCACTTACTATACATGGAGCGTCCCTGTCTACACACTGGTAACACAAATGGCTCCTGCACACAGCCAGCCAGGACTCTCAGACCTGAAGAGGTCTCAGCTCTCCTCCTGGCCCTGTAGGCCCAGGCTTTATAAGGCCTGGTACCAGCCCCACCTGGTATGTGGGAGTGACCATCCCACCCTTCACTTTGGTCACTCCAGGAAAAGCCGGCCCGGATTATGCGGCTTGGAGCCACTTACTTACTACAACGTGTTAGTAGCTTAATGCTACTAACACTATACTGCCGGCTTCCTCCAGCGAGCCCAGGCTGCTCGGTGGCACGTATCTGCCCAAGCGCTCCCCAAAGCAGCATAGGAGAGCATCCTAGGCGAAATATACCTGCCCTCCAGCACCTTGCCGGTCACCGTCTCACAATATATATATATACATATATATACATATATCTATATATATATATATATATATATATATATATATATATATATATATATATATATATATATATATCGTGCATATGTATCTTATTAGACAAAATGTAAAACTGAGTCTCGACCATTGGAAAAGCAATGGATAATGTATAGTATACTTGACTGATCTGTGGATATAATGCTTGTTATAAGAGTTATATAATAAAAAAGCCTTTTAACTAATCAAGGGATTTGACACTAACCAATTTGTTCCCTTCTGCCAGGGTAAAGTTATCGCTGAGTTCTTCAGATAATTGAACTGGGAAGGCAAGATACTGTCTGATCAAAGCACCCCTATGTATTCAATGAAGTCAGTAGGCCTCTCACACATTATAACTAGAGATGAGCGAACGCGTTCGTCCGAGCTTGATATTCGTGCGAATATTAGGGTGTTCGGGATGTTCGTTATTCGTAACGAACACCATGCGGTGTTCTGGTTAATTTAACTTTCTTCCCTGAGACGTTAGCGCTTTTTTTTGGCCAATATAAAGACAGGGAAGGCATTACAACTTCCCCCTGCAACGTTTAAGCCCTATACCACCCCCCTGCTGTGAGTGGCTGGGGAGATAAGGTGTCACCTGAGTATTGAAATCTGCCCCTCCCGCTGCTCGCTATGGATGCATTCTATATGCGCTCAATGGGGCCAGCGGCAGCAGCGCTGACCCCATTGAGAACATATAGAAGACAAATCCTTCTTCTCTGGCACAGCTGTAACAGCTGTAGCAGAGAAGAACGATGTTTGCCCATTGAATTCAATGGAGCGGCAATACAGCATGTTCCACTGAATGCAATGGGCTGCCGGCGATCGCAGGATGAATGGTCGGAAAGGGGTTAAATATATAACCCCTTTCCTGCAATTCATCCAGAAATGTGTTACACTAAAAATATATACCGGCGTATAAGGCGACCGGGCGTATAAGACGACCCCCCAACTGTCACCTTATACGCCGGTAATACAGTGGAGCAAAGAATAAAAATCATTACTTACGTTTTTAGATGATCTGCGGCGCTCCTGCAGGCTGTCACTCCCTCCTGGTCCACGGCAGAGTATTGCTTTCTCCACGAAAGACTTTAAATCCCTGCCTCCAGAAGCATACGTGCCTTCAGCCAATCACAGCCAATGACAATGATGTCATTGAATGGCTGTGATTGGCTGTGTTTCTGGAGGCGGGGATTTCAAGGCTTGAAATCCCCGCCTCCAGAAACACAGCCTATCACAGCCATTCAATGACATCATTGTCATTGGCTGTGATTGGCTGAAGGCACGTGTCTTCCTGGAGGCAGGGATTTAAAGTCTTTCATAGAGAAAGCTTGTCTGCCGTGGATTAGGAGGGAGTGACAGCCTGCAGGAGCGCCGCAGATCATCTAAAAACGTAAGTAATGCTTTTTATTCTTTGCTCCACTGTATTACCGGCGTATAAGGTGACAGTTGGGGGGTCGTCTTATACGCCCCGTCGCCTTATACGCCGGTATATATTTTTAGTGTAACACATTTCTGGATGAATTGCAGGAAAGGGGTTATATATTTAACCCCTTTCCGACCATTCATCCTGCGATCGCGGACAGCCCATTGCATTCAGTGGAACATGCTGTATTGCCGCTCCATTGAATTCAATGGGCAAACATCGTTCTTCTCTGCTACAGCTGTTACAGCTGTGCCAGAGGAGGACGATCTTTATGCTGACAGTGGGGGGGGGGGGGGCACTCTTGCCGCTATTGTGGCTTAATAGTGGGACCTGTGAACTTGAGATGCAGCCCACCATGTAGCCCCTCGCCTGCCCTATCCGTCACTGTGTCATTCCCATCACTTTCCTGAATTGCCCAGATTTTCACACATGAAAACCTTAGCGAGCATCGGCGAAATACAAAAATGTTCTGGTCGCCCATTGACTTCAATGGGGTTCGTTGTTCGAAACGAACCCTCGAGCATCACGGGAAGTTCGTTCCGAATAACGAACACCCGAACATTTTGGTGTTCGCTCATCTCTAATTATAACATATGCTGTAAAAATGCACTTGAAAACCTGAACCTCTAGAAGCCGTTAGAGAACAGCCAGAGAACCAAATTAGACTTTCTTAAGTTACATATACTGTATGGATGATCTTTTAACAAAGGTTACATGAGCATAGCTCTTACAAGTCGATTCCCCTTTAGATGTGAGTTGCCTGTATACGGTAAAATAACACGGTTTCATTCATCAAAGGGAAATAGAAAATAGAAGTCAGGAATTAAATGCACTTCTGTATCAATTAATAAAACATCAATGTTAACTCAATGTCATAACATTAGACAGAAACTGATCTAAGCTCCCCAAGAGCCCTTGTGTGATCTTACATAGTTAGTTTCTGTCTGGCAACAATAGATGTTTTCTTACCCTCTGCTGAATGAAGAAACAGAATATAAATTTTTTTTTTTTCCAAAAGATGCATGTTCACATTCCCCTAATGAGAATGAATCACTCTCTATGTCATTGTAGCCTCATGAAAATGCCTTTCAGATATAAAGGGCAAGGCACACAGGTGCTAACTCACTTCTAAAAAAGCATGTGCCATCCTTGAAAAAGTACATGCCGCCCTAACAAAAAGTACTTGTCTCCACAAAATCATGCCCCCCCCCCCCCCTCCAAAAAAAAAATGATGCTTTGATAATTTAAAAGTTCAAACATCCATGGACCAGAGCAAGGCAAATGACCTTCTGCTTCTTCCAAGATAACTTCCGAACCTAATTGCAGGGGTGCATTGGCTCATTATTAAAAGAGAGGGCATTAGAAGTATTTGGTGATTCATTCCCTGCCAGTCAGTTAAATTAGTTTTGGGGTGAGGTGATAGTGACAGGGCCTCTTTAATGTTAATGGAAGGGACACCTATGTGCCATCAATGTACAATGAGTATTAATATTATCATCACTATTATTTATTACTATTATTCATTTATTTTTAGTATCGGCTGGGATTAAAGTCCAGAAGCAAGGGTTACATATTTATGGTGCCTGGTCCTTAATGGGTTAAATGGGTTTTTCCATGGAGAATACTATTAATGACTTATCGTCAGAAGAGGTCATCAATAGTTGATCGCTGGGGTCCATTGCTCGGGACACCAACAGATCAGCTGTTTATGCCTCGGAAGTCTCTGCTCTGACCTCTGTGAAGTAGCCGGTGCTTGAAACTGCAGACATAGCTGGACACTTCTCAGAAATCCCGAGTGACGGACCTCAGCTGATCCAGAGGATAGGTCATCAATCCAGAGGACAGGTAGCAAAAACCTGACACTAATCTAAGCTCCCTAAGCATCCTTAATGTATTATATATAGTAATATATATGCAATTGCTTAACTAATATTAGTTAACAGTGTTATACAGTCTCACTACCGCTATATGTTACAATTATATTATACTGTAATATATATATATATATATGTGTGTGTGTATATATTGATATACATGATAATTAGAGATGAGCGAACGTACTCGGATAGGCACTACTCGTCCGAGTAATGTGCCTTATCCGAGTACCGCTATGCTCGTGCTCAAAGATTCGGGACGCGCTGCGGAGCGGGGAGCTGCAGGGGAGAGCGGGGAGGAACGGAGGGGAGATCTTTCTCTCCTTCTCTCCCGCCCGCTCTGCCCCGCTCCCCGCTCCGACTCACCTGTCAGCAGCGGAGCGCCCCGAATCTTTGAGCACGAGTACAGCGGTACTCGGATAAGGCACATTACTCGGACGAGTAGTGCCTATCCGAGTACGTTCGCTCATCTCTAATGATAATATATAAGATCAGTACAGTAATAGACTGATTTTCTAAATACTAGAATTGAGTAAAATTTTGAAAAGTTCAGTTTGGTCATTACGCTGAATTTCACCAAAAACTTTGGTTCGGTCTTAATTAGTTTGAACTGAACTCGTACTTTACCAATACCCCTACAAATCGGTGTACAACATTGGCTCAGGGGCAGCTCTCAGCTGAATGACATTCAGCTGAATGACATTCAGCTGAGAGCTGCCCCTGAGCCAATCAGAGGCAGCACTCACTCACCCATTCATGAATTCATGAATGGGTGTGAGTGAGACCTGCCTCTGATTGGCTCAGCGCTGAGCCAATCAGGGGCAGGTCTGACTCACACCCCCTTCACACCCACTGCAGGCCGGCCGATCTGTACTCCGTCTGCCGGGACAAGGTGAGTATATATATTTTTTTTATTTTTACACATTTCTGGATGAATTGCAGGGAAGAGCTTATATATTTAAGCCCTTCCCGACAATTCATCCTGCGATCACCGGCAGCCCATTGCTTTTAATGAGCTAACATCGTTCTGCCGGGACAAGGTGAGTATATATTTTTTTTATTTTTACACATTTCTGGATGAATTGCAGGGAAGGGCTTATATATTTAAGCCCTTCCCGGCAATTCATCCCGCGATCACCGGCAGCCCATTGCTTTCTATGGAGCCGGCTGTATTGCCGGCTCCATTAAATTCAATAGTCAGTGCTCGTTTAATCGAGATGAGTACCACGTGGTGCTCATCTCGAAGTAACGAGCATCTCGAGCACCCTAATACTCGAACGAGCATCAAGCTCGGACGATTATGCTTGCTCATCTCTATTCTTCTTCTCTTATTTATATGTCTTACTTTCCTTCTCCTTGTACTACCTCTTTTTCTTCTACTTATACACTTTCTTCTTCTGCTATTTATGTCTTTTCCTTCTTATACTCCCTCTTCTTCTCCTCCTTTTTATGCACTTTTTTCCTCCTATTTATGTCCTCTTTTCCTTCTCCTTATACTCCCTCTTCTTTTTCTCCTTCTTATACTTTCTTCTTCTCCTATATATATGACTTCTTTTCCTTCTCCTTATACTCCCTCTTCTTCTTCTCTTTTTCATAATATTTCTTCTTCTCCTATTTACGTCTTCTTTTCCTTCCCCTTATACTCCCTCTTCTTTTTCTCCTTCTTATACTTTCTTCTTCTCCTATATATATGACTTCTTTTCCTTCTCCTTATACTCCCTCTTCTTCTTCTCTTTTTCATAATATTTCTTCTTCTCCTATTTACGTCTTCTTTTCCTTCCCCTTATACTCCCTCTTCTTCTTTTCCTTCTTTCACTCTTTCTTCTCCTCCTATGTGCATATATTATTTTCCTTGTCCTTCTTATACATCCTCCTCTTCTTCTCTTTTTCATAATCTTTCTTCTTCTCCTTCTTCCTGGAACAAGCAACTGATTCTTACCCATGTTGAACCCGAAACACTGTTTGACTGGTTCGGTTTGCTCAACATTACCAAGTAGTATTCCTCCACAATGCAAATTTCACCATGCTGTAGGTTTTTTTTTGTTAGTTTGTTTGTCTGTTTTTAGCTTTCGAGATTACATTTGGTTTTATATGGCACACAACATGCACAAGCTTACAAGCTTTGCAGACGTTTGCAGTCAGTTTTGTTTTTTATTGTCTCTGTGCATCTAAAATAATAGATTAAGTACTAGAGATGAGCGAGCATACTCGCTAAGGGCAATTGCTCGAGCAAGCATTGCCCTTAGCGAGTATCTCCCCGCTTGAGACAAAAGGTTCGGGTGCCGGCGGCGGGCAGGGAGCTGCGGAGGGGAGAGTGGGGTGGAACGGAGGGGAGATCTGTCTCTCCCTCTCCCCCCCACCCCCGCTCCCTCCTACTGACTGCCGCTACTCACTGCTCCCCCGCGCCGGCACCCGAACCTTTCGTCTCGAGCAGGCAGGTACTCGCTAAGGGCAATGCTCGCTTGAGCAATTGCCTTTAGCGAGTATACTCGCTCATCTCTATTAAGTACCATTGCAATAGGTACTAATAACATATTCCTCTCTTTATGCTAACACATATTCAGAAGGTTACAATAAAGCAGTGGACTAATGGTAAAAAAGACTGCAAGAAGAGAGTATACAGGGTTTGTTTGTTGTCCGTTACCATGGAGATACATAGGTCTGCATAGAGCTATATAAATGAAACTATAGGATATTTTTAATCAAGACGTATTGCAAAGTTACTTCATACTTCCTTTTCCTTAATTGATGCACTGGGACAATAAAATAAAATTGGCTGTGAAGAAGGATATAGCCTTTTACAAGAGCCACGGGTTCTCTGGAGAATCATAAGGCATGTAGCAGTCATAGTTGTTAAATTATACTGAAAAATCTGGTACAGAGAATCAGTTCTTAAAGGAATATTAAACAAGCACTGGGGCAGATAAAGACGTGGTACTTGTTCCTGAGATATCATCTTTATGGGACTCATTTTCATATTTACTTCATAAAAATATTGTATCTGATCTCAGCCATTTACACAGAAAAACACTGTTAAATGTTAGTGCTGTCAACAAAGCCTTGTATTCGCTCACTACAAACCCCAGCGTCACGATTTCCATTGTTCATATTTTTATACAGGCAGATTGTGTCTTCTGAAAGGACCCCAGGAAACGAAAACAGAACAAATAAATTAACATGCTTAAGAAAAAAAGAAAATTAACACTATTAATGGTAATCAGCAAAACAATTTGAAAATGTTTAACCTGCAGTTCGCCCATAATAAAGTTAGATTCTAAAGACTTGAAAGCAGCTCGAAGTGGTGGCAAAATACACTATCCCGCCAAAAGTAATTGGACACCTCAGCAAGAATCAATAGTAGTCTTTAATATGTTATTAGCAGTACTTAGTGGGGCTCATTTGGCCCTAATGACATCCAATACACTTCAGATGGTATTTCTGTTGTGCCCATAAGCCGTTGGGTCCGCGGAGGGGGGGGGGGGGGGGGGGGGGGGTTGGGTGTCAGTTTCGGCAGCGGCGGTGGCAGGAAAACACTGCAGTGTGAACAGTGTTTCTAGTCTGGCGTTTGGTGTTTTCCCGTGAAGTTGGGCAGGAAAAGATGGTGGTTTGTCAAGTTTGTGACACCAGTCCTTATGTAGACCGAAACCTGTGCCAGACAAAATAATAATAAAAATGGAAAACACAAAATAAAAGGGGAATGGTCTGTGGTGGGAAGGGACTCCAAGGAGGGAGGTTGAACGGTTAAACAATGGAAGTCTTTATTTACAGAGAGAGAGAGCTTCACTTAGGGACAGTTACACAAGTTGCATTACAATTACTTAGTGTAGATGATTACAAATGAACATTAGAAATACTTCTTCATCTTCATCCATACTGTCTACTAATCCAGCTTTTTTCTCTGGGGTTGTCAATAGTGTTTCTCTTTCCTCTCTATCTTTCTCTCTCTCTCTTTATCATTCGCTTTCTCCTCCTGACTGTTAAGTTCCTCTTTCTATCTTCTTCTTTATCCAACCACTCTCATTTGTTGTCTCTCTGTACTTCCAACCTGAACAAGCTTTTGTACTCACACTTTTCTTTCCTCCTTCCCACTGCACTGTCTTTCTTTCAGTGTTCCTTCTTCTCCTCACTCAAACTCTCACCTTTTATCTCCATCCTCTTACCCAACCTGTGTGGACAGCTTATTCTCCAATCACAGAGCCTCTTTCTTTCTACCACCTGACTAACTACTTCTAAGGCTGTTGCTAGGGGATGCAAATCCAATGAGAATAGGGGAGCTGTCAATCAATAGAACAGTGGTGAAGTAGAACATGCATGGAAAAACACAAACTTTAACACTTATTTAACACTCACAGCAATAAATACATTTAACCATGAAGTGGCCCTAAAAGTGCTGTAGTGACCCTAATCCAAGACATTACATTTCCCTCCATTCCTCCTGCAAACATCCAGCATGTTCTCTCAAGGAACATGCATTGGGCCACCTGCAATGGTGCAATGAGCGTTGTCACAGGACAGTTGAGCAATGGAACAATATTCTATGGAGTGACAAATCATGCTACTACATCTTCAAATCAGATAGAGTTACCTGGGTGTGGAGCATGCCTAGAAAACAAGTTTTGCCTTAGCGTGTTGTGCCAACAGTTAAGTACAGTGGAGGATCTATTATGGTCTGGGGATGTGTTACATGCCATGGTCTCAGTTCATTGGTTGCAGTGTCAAGAACCATTAACACGGAAGCGTACCTTGACATTCTAGACAATAATGTACTGATGATAATGTGGCAATATTCAGGAAAGGTCAGTCATACTTCCAACAAGACAACGCGCCTTACCACAAATCCAAAACTGTTTTACTTTGGTTGAGGATATGGATGTTCCACGATTGGACAGGCCTGCACAAAGTTCTCACTTGAACCTACTGAACATCCTTTGGACGAACTGGAATGCCAGGTCAGGAACTATGAACAATGTCTCTATTTTTTTAGAGAACATATCAGATTTCTGCAGGATGAATTGAGGGAAATACTAGCGAAGTGTATCAGATGTTATTAGGAAATATGCCATGGAAAATATCCAATGTCATTAAAACAAAGGAGCCCCACTAAGTATGAACTTTTGGAAATAAATACTAATTTTAATTCTTGTGCAGGTATCCAATAACATTTGATAGGATAGTGTATTAAAAAAAGCATACTCACCTAACCCCCATCGCTCCCCATTCCACTGCTGCTATATACTTCCTGCTGCAGCAATGATGTCACTGACCCAGGGGCATGTGGCTTCTGCAAAAAATCACTTCAGCTGGTAATTAGCTGCAGCAGTCACATGCCCCTAGATCAAAACGTGATCGCTGCTGCAGCAGGCAGTGGAGAGCAGTGCTGGACTGGGCATCATCAGAACAAGAGTGGATCACGTGGGGAGAGTATCACTTTTTATATGATTTGCCACCACTCTGAGTTTTAAGCCTAGATAACTGCTGTAACTTATATGTAAGCTAAAATGGCACAAAAATACAATCCTCCAAAAACTACAGCACTCTTATATAAAAATTGTAAAAACATATGGTTGTCAGAATATTAAAAAGAAAAATGAAATTGTTCTGGTGCTCAAGGTCAAAATTGACAGAGATTCAAAAAGACAAGTAAAAAAAACTGTAGAAGCCAAAGGACTTAAAGGGATTGTCCTGAGATCCCTACTGATCAGCTTTGGACTGGAGGGGAGCTGCATGGAGCTGCTTACTGCTCTAAATGTTCTTAAATGTATCTCAGGTAAGATGGCCGCCCCCAGAGTCATGTACAGACGGTAAATAAAAATGAAAACTGATTAGAAAAATGGAATTTGTTTCTTTATCTGGTTTTAATTAATGAAAAAAATATGTTGATAAAGTCCATTTAACCCCTTAATGCCACAGGACGTAAATGTACATCCTGACTGCAAGGTACTTAACACAACAGGACACTTACTCCCTGGGGATAGTGCAAGATCAGAAAAGATCCCATGCTATCCGGCAGCAGGAGATGGCTGTCACGGATAGCCGGCCTCCTGTTACAACAGCAGGGGTGAATTGGTACGGTGACCCCCGCTATTAACCCCTTCCACGCTGTAATCTATGTAGATCGCGGTATGTATAGGATTCACAGAGGGAGCATGCTCCCTCTGTGACGTCATTGGACTCTACGCGATTACATCATGGTGGACCGACGGGATGCCATGGCAACAGGATGCCAGCTATGATCGCTAACACAAGCTATCATAGCAACTATGGTAGCTATGGCTTTATTAAAGAGATCATAGCAGCTATGGTACAAATCCCCAACATTGATATGAAAAGTGTAAAAAGATTTTATCCTGCACAGCAAAAAGTGTAGAAAAAAAAAACTAAGGCAAAAAGCTTAGTTTTTTTTCATTTTGCGTCCCAAAAAAACGCAATAAAAGTGATCAAAAAAGCCATATGTACCCCAAAATGGTACCCATAAAAACTACAGCTCATCACAGAAAAAGCAAGCCTCCACAGAGCTCTGTCCATGCGCAAATAAAAAAGGTATAGGACTTTGAAAACAGCGATTTAGAAAAAACAAATACTTTCCAAAAAATGGTTTTTATTGTGGAAAAGTGGAAAGAATTATGTTATTGTTGTAATTGTACCGACCTGCAAAAAAAATGTATTGTGTCATTTATGCTGCATGATTGACGTAAAAAAAGCCCAAAAATCTATGGCAGAACTGATGTGTTTTCTCTCCCTGCTATCATAAAAAAATTAATAAAAGTTTTACAATATAGTCTATGTATTCAAAAACAGCACCAATAAAAACTACAGCGCGCCACACAAATAACAAGCCCTCATACGGCCGCGTCGACGGAGAAATTAAAAAGTTATGGCTTTTGAAAAGTGAAGATGAAATCCTCCAAAAATCATTGCGCCCTTAAGCCCAAAATAGTCCATTTCCTTAAGGGATTAAAGTGATTGGAAACTTTGCCTGTAATGCCAACCCAAGCTGCTTGTGCACAACTGCACCAACCCTGCAATCCGCTGATCGGCAGGGGTTCCAGAATGCATAACCCTGCCAATCCACTATTGATGGCCTGCCCTGTGGATAGTTTATAGCCCCTCTAATTTCCCCCACCTGTATGAACTTGTGCATACACAGAAGCTATAAAGTCAAATTAGTAAATCCAAGTCGTTGCTAGCAGCCGGCTTTATAGCCCAGTTTATCAAACTCTCCCAATGCCAATTAAATAGGAGAAAATAGTCTGAGATGTAGCAAAGTAAAATGGCAGTGATGTGGTGATGTCTGGGGAAAAAAAAAATCTACTTTTTTAGAAAAGTATGATAGGCAATTTCTCAAACTAATATGTTGTGACCCCCCCCCCCCCCCCCCGGCACTGACAAAAACACACTTGCATAACAAAATATAAGACGGCATTAAGTGAGTTGGCATCCGAGCCCGACAAAGACTTAATTCTTTTTCAATCAAATAAACAGTAAGTTTTGTTATAACGTCTCGCAGCAGCAAGATGCTGGAAATTCATGCAAAGCAATTTTCACAAAATATATTGTCTTCTGCACATCCAAGTCGTAAACTCAGAAATATTAGGGATGCATTCAGCCTCTGAGAATTAAAGAACAGACCAGACAGATTTAGTAACATAGTAAGTACTGAAATGTTCCGTCCTTCCTAATTTATTTCCGTTCAAGGTGGTAAAGAATATTAAATGAGGAGAACAAATTTTGTATCTTTCGGCCGTACAAGATGTTCTGGAATGTGGAAATCTGGGGCTGCTTTTACAGTAGCATTAAATATGTACGCTGTGACATATCAGGGGGCCGCAGAGTTTAGGGAATCACAGAGCCTCGAATATAGCAACATGGCATTCTGGGTAAGCTTTGATGGCAATGAGCAACTGAGCAGTGCCTACTTAAAGCAACACTTTGGAGGAAATTCAGTCTCAGGACTGGAAGGGTACATTATGTTGTTTATCCGATCTGCCAGTTCCGAGTCCCGTTTCTGGATGTTCAAGATGGCTGACACAATCTTTAGGCCTCCTTCCCACGAGCGTGACGGGGTCCGCCGCGTAATATTACGCAGTGAAGCCCATCACGGCGCCCCCCAGAGCCCCTATACTTACCTGCGGGAGATAGCGTGAAATCGCTTCCCCGCCCACCGCCGCCGCGTCACCGCGCGCCACCGCGCGTCACCGCCCGTCACCGCCCACCACCGCCGCGTCACCGGCCGTGTCACGTGCACGGCCGGCCGTGTCACGTGACGCGGCCGGCCGCGTCATATGGCGTCATATGACGCGCGGTGGTGGGCGGGAAAGCGTTTTTTCACGCTATCTCCCGCTGGTTACAGCGGGAGATAGCGTGAACGGACGGCTTCCATTGACTGCAATGGAAGCCGTCAGTGCGTACAGCCCGTCCTCACCCGCAGAAAATAGAGCATGCTGCGGGTGAGGACGGGAGAAATCGCGGTGCGTAATTCCACGCTGGAATTACGCATCGTGAGCATTGTGCTATTAGGTTCAATAGAACCTAATAGCTGCGGGCAACGCAGCGGATTTTCGCCGCGAATTACGCGGCGGAAATCCGTTCGTGGGAAGGAGGCCTTAGACTACCCAATCCCCACAGTGCATTGGTAGTGTTAGGCAGTGTTTACAAGTGTGATATCAGTCCGAAAAAATTGGACCAATATCGCGCTTGCAAACCTAAGAGTTTACAAAGGATTTTAAAAGGTGTGCAATGCATTTTGCATGAAAAACGCACAATATGCATTGGAGGTGCTTGCGTTATTCATGCCCATAAAAAAAAGTGCAAGTGGTTTGAGTAATTAAAATAGAAAAAATGAATCACACCTGCATTAAAATCGCATTTACATTTGATGCATTTTTTTGGCTCCCCTAGGAATTAATGGCCAATTCACGGAACAGAATTGGGCAAAAATAGGACTTGCTGCTACTTTTTGATCTCGCACTATTGGAGCTCTATCCATATCACAATCGGGCGAAATGGCCAATTAGAGAGCTCCGCACAATATGCACTAGGTAGTTAGAAAATGGAGCCATCTTGGATGGCTGAAAACAGGGCCTGAAACCTGTGGATCGGAGGAGTGTCAACACTCAATGAGTGCTGTGGCTCCTTTGCTGCAGTACCAACATGGCTGCACATCCAAGTGGAAGAATGTATCAAGTGGGGACCACAAGGCTCTGTCCTAGGCCCAGTGTTGTTCAACATTTTTATAAATGATCTGGAAAAGGGAATTGATGGGAAACTGATCAAATTAGCTGATGAAACAAAGCTAGGAGGGATAGCTAACACTAGGGAAGAGAGAGTATTCAAAAAGATCTAAAAAAGCTTGCACAGTGGGCAGCGACTAACAGAATGGTATTTAACAAGGAGAAAAGCAAAATCCTACATCTGGGCAAGAAAAATGAAGAAAGCACATACAGAATTGGAGGAATTAAGATAAGCAGCAGCACATGTGAAAAAGACTTGGGTATACTGATAGATCATAGACTGAACATGAGTCAACAATGTGATGCAGCAGCCAAAAAGGCAAACACAATTCTGGAATGTATTAGGAGAAGCATAGAATATAGATCATGTGAGGTAATTATCCCCCTCTACTCTTCCTTAGTCAGACCCCATCTGGAGTACTTTGTCCACTTCTTGGCACCCCACTTTAAAAAAGATATAGACAAACTGGAGCAAGTACAGAGAAGAGTTACCAAGATGGTAAGCGGTCTGCAAATCATGTCCTATGAAGAACGGTTAAAGGATCTAGGAATGTTTCGTTTGCAAAAAAGAAGGCTGAGAGGAGACTTCATAGTGGTCTACAAATATCTGAAGGGCTGTCACAGTGCAGATGGATTAGCCCTATTCTCATCTGCACAAGGAAAGACTAGAAGCAATGGGATGAAACTGAAAGGGAGGAGACACGAATTAGATATTAGAAAAAACAGAGACAGGGTGAGGGTGATCAAGGAGTGGTACAGGTTACCACAGGAGGTGGTGAGTTCTCCTTCAGTGGAAGTGTTCAAACAAAGGCTGGACAAATATCTGCCTGGGATAATTTAGTGATCCTACGCTGAGCAGGGGGTTGGACCCAATGACCCTGGAGGTCCCTTCCAACCATTCTATGATTCTGATTCCATGATTAACACATGAGTTCATACTGTTGTGTCGGGTACTACAGCTCAGCCTCATCCACTTGAATGGGCTACACACAGAGACCTCTTTTTGTTAAGTACTACAGTAAAATGAGCTATGCCACCCTTTGTTGTATTGATAGGTCAGAATCCTGGGGGTGGGAGTCCAACCAGTCATACGTGATGGGTAGGCCACTTTGGAAAACCCTTCTACACACAGTACAATGTTGTTAATAATTTGAGGTAGTTTTGGAAGTGTTGAAAATAAAAGAAAGGAAGAACAACAAGCTACAAAATGGATTAATAACGGGGTGCACAAACCTTTTTAGGCCCAAGAGCTGCACTGGTAGACTGTGCTACATAAAAGGCCTGAAAATAAAATTTGGATGGCATTTTTCACAACATGAGGGTATTCTGCTGGTACTATTAATAATAGGATATGTTCGGTCAACAAAGGGCTTCTTTATATAAATTAGTTGGGACAATGGGATAGGGAGGGGCAAAAGGTCAGGGACTCTGTCGAGGAGGAGGCTGGAAGAAAATAAGGTAGCAGGGGCTCTATGAGGATGAGAGTTAAGGTATTGATGGCTTCCTTGGGGACACAGGGGATCCACAAAATATGATGGGTTCTGAGAAATGAAGGAGGAGACTAGGCAACATCCATCCAATTCATCCTATTATACCATAAATCGTGATCCAGAGGAAGGCAACAGGTAGAGTTAGTGGCAAGTGCTGATTGGTCAATCTGAGAGAGAGGATGTGTAAAAAATTAATTATACAACTGAAGCTCTTGCATCTGCAGATTACATCAGTGACACATGATCGTATTCCAGCCACATTTTTTGACGGATGTCCAGCCTGACCATGGGTATCCCAACCTATCTCTGATGCTTAGACTTCAAGTTAGGAGACTCATGATCAGACCAAGACACATGTTTATGGATGCATTAACCCTTTCCAATCCACTGTCTGACATCTAAAGACATTCTGATTGAAGGCTGTACAGCTCGGATGTTGGAGGGCGTCTGGCAGGGCATTCTTACTGTAGATTACCGGCCGCTCTGTTGTCAGTAGGCCTCTCCAGCATGTCCCATACCGCAGTACTGGCTCTAGCCAGCAGATGGTGCCATTGCATAATGGCAGAAAGAGAAAGCTCCCTAGGAAACCCTGAATCGAAAATTGGATTGCAAAGAGTAAATGCAGCTAGAATACCTTTGTGTGTCAATGGCCTTCATAGAATGGAAAAATTGCATGAACTAGATTCCTAGATTATAAATGAGCAAGTCAGTTCATTTCATTTTCCAATTTACACCTTTGTTTCTCAATAGACTAAAAGTGTCAATACATTCATCTATTTCTATGCTTAATTCATTCATACATTCCTATAGATAAGGGATAACTTGAAATTCTGGTGTAACTCCTTTAAGGCTGGTATTCATACATAGGAAATGTTCAACTAGCTGATGAGATGAATTAAGCTTGGCTAGCTCCAGTATTTTGTGGCGTACACTTTACTTCCATTATCCTGAAATCTCTTTCAGATGATACTATGGAATGACTTATGGTGGAATCAAAATATTCTTCTGAAATGTGTTAGATACCTGTGAGATGATTGCATTGGTGAAGTCTACAATCTTGACCACAACCGATGAAAGGACTCTACAGAGTGTTCAAAGTTCACTGGTGCTACTCAGAAATTTCTGTTCCTCTTCTTTCAATTTCTTCTGTCCCATGAGTCAGTGGTGGTCCAAGTTCATAGACTTCAAAGTGGCAACAGCACTCAAAATACATTTACTATCAGAGGTATATATACCTATAATCAATACTCTAGCCACATTAAATAATGCAAGGTTCTTGGTATATAATTTGATCAAATCACATTGGCCCATCTACCCACCGCCCATTTACCTTCTGTCCTCCTATTGGATCATATAAATGGTATCCTACCTTCCCTGGTTTTATTTTTTAGGCTTAGTCCCAAGAGAGCTGCATTCTTATTGATAAGTAACTATCTTTTCCAGGTTAAGATCAAACCACCTAGTATTAGTGTTAGGACCCATCTGACAGCTTGGTCACCTGGATGTTGGTAGATGGGCCAATATGATTTGATCAAATTATATACCATGGACCTTGCATTATTTAATGTGATCAGAGTATTGATTATAGGTATGTATACCTCTGATAGTAAATGTATTTTGCGTGCTGTTGCCACTCTTTGGTTTCTGCTTCTATTGTATGTTGCAGCCATGGTGTAACAAGCACCTATTGGGAAGTGCTGACCTATTTTATCCTTTTTTTCTACATGTTCATAGACTTCATCACTTTGATCTACCAGTAGAATATTTTGACTAGATAAATTTTCCTTTTTGTCCACCATACGAGACAAATTTTAATTCAGCTCAAATCCTTCTCTCGCCCAAATCATTAGGCAATCTACCAAGCAACAGACCCAAGTTAGCTCCATTTGCTTTCTTCCCTGTGTTAATCACTCAGCTTTTATTATACAGCTCCAAAGAGTTCTGGCTGACGCTGCCACGATCATAATACGAGACTTGTTGTGTAAATCAGGTAGAAGAGAGTCATTGCTCTTAGATATTTTATATCCAAGTGGCAAGAAATAACCATAGACATGCAGTTTATCTGTTATGGTTGTGCAGGTTGGGATGGCGTCACATTCTTGTATTCTGAAAAACAAATTTAGGCAAAGTTTACATCATTGTTTCATTTTCCGTTATCTGTTCTGTCTCAAGAGCAGAAAAAATAATAATAAAAAAAAACGTATCAAGTAAAGCCCCTATTGAATTCAATGAGACTAGTTTTGTTTCAGTTTATTTTTTTTTATTATTATTAGGCCCAGTGCCCACGGACGGATTATCGCTGCCAAATTCGTGGTCAGACACCCACCACGAATTCCACAGCAATGACCGCTCATAGACATGCTGTGTTAAAAGACTCTTCCCTGCCCACAAACGGAAATCAGCTGCGATTTTCCACTTGCGGGGGAGAATCACAGCATGCTCTATTCTGTGCTGAAAATCGCACGGATGGCTGGCATTGCAGTCAATGGAAGCTAGGCGTCTCACAATACAGTGAGAATCCGCGTCACAGCCCAGTGCTGCGCATGTGCGCAGGTTGAGACACTCGCGGCCGATCCGGACAAGTGAGTATTGGGTCTCTGGGGGACATCGGGTCTGATTCCACTGCGATATTTTGCGGTCCGGATCCGACCCGGCCGTGGGCACGAGCCTTATTGCTTTTATGGAAAGAAAAGGCTGAAGGGCTGGACTGTTTTTTCTTTTCTGCTCTGTCTGACAAAACAAAGACCGGGATAAGAAACTGATGAAACAGAAGTTAACTGCACTTTTTTTTTTTACAGATTCGCTTTAATTTAGACATTCATTTTTGGAATTTTGAAAAGGAAAAATAAATGGATTCATTAAAAATGGATCAAAGAAGACAGATGTGAGCATAGCCTGAAGAAGGTCTATTCCCATTGTGCTCATGGCCGGTGGCGATGCTAAGGTTTACTGTACAGTTTGACAAATTCCTGTTCTTATGGCCCTTTTTTACACACAACAATTATTGCTCAAAATTCACTCGAAAGCCATCTTTTAACCCTTTCCAATCCACTGTTTGACCTCTGAAGACAGTATGATTTAAGGCTGTACAGCTCCGATGTTGGAAGACATCCGTCGGGGTTCTCTTACTGTATGTTGCTAGCCTCTGCTGTCGGAGTCTATCCAACGTGTCACCTCGTGCAGTACTGGCTTTAGCCAGCAGATAGCGCCGCTGTATAATGTCAGAAAAAGAGTAAGCCCCCTAGGAAAACCAGGATACAAATTGGATTGGAAAGGGTTAAGCGACAATCATTGTGTGTAAATGTGCGCCCATCATGCACTTGCCGTGCACTTGTCGTCCATCGCTGACTTGAGGTCCACGTGAAATCCTCAGCGCGATAATATAAGACGAACCACATGCTGTGTTCTACGCAGGCAGCGCTAATAACAGCTGATAACATTCTTTAACAGCTGTTAACAGCCGTTGTCCCGCTGTCAGGCAATGAAGTACTAGTGGGCTGAATTAGCCCATTGGTACCTATCCAAAATGATTGCTCAAAACTGTCAGTTTCTGACAAATTTTGAGCGATCATCTGTGTGTGTAAATGCACCTTAAGATCAGCACTGGTCACGTCTGTTTGTTCAAATATCTCAATGTATGTGATTTGCCTACTTAGGGCTTATTCACACAAGTGTATATCGGCCGCCGTTTTCACAGCTGGCTGATATATACGCTACCATCTGGGGCATTGGATTCCAATGCATCAGATCACACAAGTGTATTCCCGCGGCGTAAAAGCGCCCAGCCGGTCAATATAACACCGGGCGCATTTACGCCAGGCAGGAAATATAGTCTTGTAACTATCTTTGCCAGCTGGAATACGGTCACTGACATAGACTCCTATGGGAGCTGCCGGAGAAGACTGCTAAACTCCCTCCCCCTTCTCTTCTCCCCTCGGCCCTTTGCTGGCTGTTTGCAATGGGAGGGGGCGGGTTAGGGCAGAACTAGTTACAAAGCTTAGCACACTACACCAACGGCATTGCGGGCTCGACATATATGGGCCGGGACATTAGATTTGTGTGCCTGTTAAATGATTTTTATGGTGCTGGCAGGCACATGTAAAAATGCCTACAGCCATGTGAAAGAGTCCTTAAAGGGGATTTCTACCCAAACCTTTACTCTAATTTCCCCTAATATTGTAATTATGTCCCTTATTTAGCTGTATTATGAAAGTGGTTACTGGGACTTTGATATTGATCACTTATTCTTAGGACAGGTTATCAATATTACATCAGAGGGGAGATGACTCTGATTGTTCCAATGATAGAAAGGGTTACAGTGCTCTAGCGAGCACCACGTTCTCTTTTGTAATGACTGGCTGACATTACAACTCAGGCACAACCACTACAAAATACAGAGGATTGTGCCTTGTAAGCAATCAGAAGGATCTGCTGCTTTACTGGAGTTCTGTGGCCCTTCAAATCAACTGATTGGCAGGGGTATCTGGAGTCAAACTCCCATTGATCTAATATAGATGACCTTTCAATCAACCTTCAAACCTGGACTTTTATGTTTTTGGTCTGTCCCCTTTAATTCCTTTAAATACTGTAATGTAATGATCATTTGCTTCCTTCGCCCCCACACTCACAATGCTGATACCATTTTATCATTTTATCTAATAATGGTGAAAAGATGAAAATAACTGAATGACCTACCAGATGGAGATTTAATAAGACCACTCAATGTACATTAAAAATGTGAAAACTGCTTTTTAATATCTTACTTCTCTGCTGAGATATGAATGTTTGAATTAATGGGCCGGAAGCCTGAGGCTGCACTACTAAGAGATTCTTAGAACATTTCTTTGTATAGGTTCCCATTACCAAATATATTGATGTATTAAGGATACACATATAGGATAGAAGCAGCTGTTGTTTGTGAATGTAGACCCACACAAGGTCTCAATGACAACGCTGCATAGACAGTAACTAGGACAGTATCAGTTGGCATTCAAATCTTTCAGTGGTGCAGTGTCTGGCTTTGGGCCTGTAATTTCAAGCAATGATATCTCAGCAGGGGAATAAGATATTCACATCAGGTTTTAGGCTGGGTTCACACAGGGCGGATTCCCGTTGGAAATCTTGTGGTTTGGCCGCAGCAAAAACCGAGAGATTTCCGCTGGGAGAACCGCCGCGGTTTAAGCCGCGGCAGCTTTGAAGCGGCCCGGCCGCTTGCTTTTCTGTTGCGGCCGGCGCTCCCATAGAGGAGAGCGCGGCCGCAGCGGAATGAAAAAAAGAATGGACATGCTGCATATTCTGAGACCGCGGAAACCTGTTAGGCCATGTTAAATACAAGACAGCCATTTTGAATACCATCATCTTGGATTCAACCCCAATTTTTCAAGTGGTAAGGTAGGTGTGTGATATATCAAACTGGCAGAGAATTTCATCAGAAAAACAACAATGTGCTTCATTTTAATATAACTTTATTTGTTTTTATATTAACACAGTGATTTTCCTCATTACAGACAATGTGAATGATGAGGTTATCTCAAGCAGAACTTGTTAAGACCAACCTTATGTCAGAGGTGAAGAAAGCTCAAATGTTATCACAGCAGATTTCAATTAACACCACCCAACCAGACTTCTCATTACCCACAGTGCAGTAGCGGAATTGGGATTGAAGTCTGGCTACTGTACTGTGGTTAATGTGAGGTCTGGTTGGGTGATTTTGATTAAACTCTGTGTCAATGACATGTGTGCTGCCTTCACCTGACATAAGGATGAGCTCAACACGTTCTGCTTGAGATAAACCCATCATTCACATTGTCTGAAATGAGGAAAAATCGATGTGCTAACAGGAGACCAATTAGTTAGCTTAAAATGAAGCACATTATTGTCTTTGTGGTGAAAATCTCTGTTAGTTTGATATATCACACACCTACCCCCCTATTGGAAAAATTACAGTTGAATATAAGATGGTGGCAATCACAATGGACGTCATCTTGGTGACATGACACCTTGTATGTGAAACTGGATCACCCTCTGCCCAAACATTTCTATTCTACATGGGTGTTTATACCCTGTCTAGTGTGGTTTATGAGGATTTCATAAAGATTTGGGTTTATCGATCTGGCTTCTTTCGCTTGTGTAGATTTCTACAGTATATGCACCTCTGCTTGATCCAAGAAGAGTTGTCAATTTATTCATACAATTGCAAGAGCGATAACGGAGGAATGGCATAATGCAGACCTATAATAGAGATGCTTAGGAACTGCTATTTCATCGGAACGTAAGTATTTACTAAAACAGATTGTAATGGGTCATTTCGCATTCCCCTATGGTTGACGACTATAACCGCTACAGCTTCAGTTGTTGAGCAACACTTCAACTCCTTTTTAGTAGTGAGTTATAAAATAAAGCTCTCGTGTCACCATAAACAAGTTTACATTCCTCGGATATTGCAAGTTGTTTTCATTCCTTTCATTTCATCTGCCATCAGATAGTAAATGTTGGCACAATACTAATTATCGCATTTATAACATTACCATGAAAGCCTATGATGAGCGCAGCTCGGCGCCAAGCTTTAGGTCATATACCTGAAGACTGAAGAAGCTGAGATTCCTGAGGGCGACGTTAATTGGAATAAATTTAAATATTTATCATATTAAAATATTGAAATGTATTCTAATGTATCTACTACTATAGGTAACATTTTTTCCCTGCAGCCTAGGGGCTGGTTTACATCAGCGCTAGGGGTTTCCGGTTTCCTGCTCCATTCGGTGAGCAGGAAACCAGAACCCCCTGGCCAAATGGAACTGTCATATGATGAAACCGCACAGTGCTGATCAGACCCCATTGACTATAATGGGGTTAATTTGGTTTCTGTCCATCTGGCATTTTACCGGATTTGACAGGATGAAAATGTGCTGCATGCAGAGCTATTTCGTTTTTGTTGGGTTTTTTTTAGCAGAAATCAACAAATGAGGTTCCAAATTGAAGTTCTGACGCCAATGTTAACGAGCCCTTAGGCTTAGAGTAATACGGTGGCTACTATCCATGGTGCTTAGTGGATCAGCATCTCTTAGGATATGTAGACTATATGCAGTTTCATATATTAAAGTTCTAGTTTGGAATATCTGACAATCCAGGAATGGCAGACTGTAATTAAAATCATCCAATGCAATGACTGGTGGGGTAGTCTAGGTAGCTGCCATGTTGCCCATATAATCATTCTGAGGATCTCTTTGGAAAAAGGGGTAAAGCTTTAGACCTTAAAGAAGTTTTCCAACTTTTGGAAAAATGTGCCCAAGTGTTAGGAATTGTGAAAAGAAGTGATAGAAACTAGGACTCTGGCACAACCCAATGATCATGATATGAGCCAAACAAGGATATTGGTATTAAATATGGATGAAGATTTTATTTAACTAGAATAACCCAATATTCGCTAAGCGAACATAAAATGTTTGGCGTAATGGTTGTAAATGCTTTAAAAACTGTCGAGCCGAGGATTCGGTTTGAACTTTCCGCCGTCCACAGCTTGGTCTTCCACGTTTTGGGGACATGGCAGCAGTCCAACTGGTAAGCACTTGATATGGATGTCGCTCAGCTACCCTTGACTCTCCCTAGCGGCGCTGCTGGCTGAAGCACAACCACACCTCTAGACTTAACATAGGAACTTTGACCTTACCTGACGGGTCACTCAATGTATCAAACTCAACTTTTATGATTTTGTGGCGGTGGTGAGGATGTCACCAGTCTATTGACACTAAAATCATCCACTAAAGGTCACGTAAAGGGGTCAGATTGTAGTGCAAGAAAAAGCCTGTAGTCTTTTTAATATTAGATACCAGTAGGTAATGCATTTTGAAGCATATGCCTCTTCATCAGAGAGCTGGGCAAAATATTTGGCTAACAAGTAGTTCATCATAGTTTAAGTATCTAAAATAATCCTAACCATTCATGGCCATCAGAGATGAGGTTTGATTTGTGCCAGAGTCCTAGTTTATCTCACTTCTTTCCATTGCTCATTGATGCTTATATGACTCTTCTGGTTGACCAGCATTATGTTGCGGTGGTTCTGGGATTGCTGCCATGATGATAGTTTTGTGTAGGTTTTGCAGGTCATTCTACATCTTCTGACTCTGGTAGGTGTGGTATTAGGTGAGACATACCTAACAGCACCTGTGAGTTATTACTAGGGCTGTTTAGTCTGCTGATGCTAGACTGAATTGCTGTTGAATCTTCAGTCTAGTTCTGCCTGTGGTCTCAGTCAGAGCTTACTCCTGGATCGTTCATTTGCCTCCTGCATTTTTAAGCTAAGTTTTACTTCTCTTCTATTGGGTTTCTTATGTTTCCCCTGTCCCACGTAGGGTTAAAGGGGTTGTCCCGCGCCGAAACAGGTTTTTTTTTTTTTTTTAAACCCCCCCCCCCCCCCCCCCCCCCGTTCGGCACGAGACAACCCCAATGCAGGGGTTAAAAAAACAAACCGGAGAGTGCTTACCTGAATCCCGGCGGTCCGGCGTCTTCATACTCACCTGCTGAAGATGGCCGCCGGGGTCTGCTCCCTCCGTGGACCGCAGCTCTTCTGTGCGGTCCATTGCCGATTCCAGCCTCCTGATTGGCTGGAATCGGCACGTGACGGGGCGGAGCTACACGGAGTCGGCATTCTGCACGAGCGGCCCCATTGAAGACAGCAGAAGACCCGGACTGCGCAAGCGCGGCTAATTTGGCCATCGGAGGGCGAAAAGTAGTTGGCTCCATGGGAACGAGGACGCTAGCAACGGAGCAAGTAAGTAAAAAACTTTTTATGACTTCTGTATGGCTCATAATTAATGCACAATGTACATTACAAAGTGCATTAATATGGCTATACAGAAGTGTATAGACCCACTTGCTGCCGCGGGACAACCCCTTTAACTAAGGACCAAGGTATGAGGTCAGGTACGTCCTTGCCAGGGCGAATTCCCTGCGTTTAGGTAGGTCCTTGTCCCTGAGATTATTTTGATAGGGAAAGAGTTATCATATTTTTTGGTTTATTACTGTTTCTATGCAGCTTGCGCACATTTGTGCGAGATCAGTGGGTTACGAATCCAGCACATCCTGGGTGGACGTGACACATTACTAGGCCAGCAGCATCCTTTTCTGTCATACTAAAGTACCTTTACACGAGACAACTGTAGGGCTCATAAGCAACTGATGGCTTATTACTCGTGCTCTCACACAGGAGCAATAGTCATTCAGAGAATGGAGGTAGAGTGCACCGGAGATCATCTCCATTTACTGAAAATGGGCAGTGATAGATGAATGACTGCCTGCTTACACATGCCGACAGTCACTTGATTTTTAGGCAAGCTAAAAACCAAGCAACTTCAGCCGGTGAATGATTTCTTGCTCAGTGTCCTGTCAGCAGCAACATGTGTGTGAGACGACTATCACCCAAAGGCACTGTTTCCATAGATAATTCGGGCAGTAATCACCCTGTGTAACAGTACTGAGTGCTTGTATTAATTTTACAAGGCTCTGCCCACTTCTCATTCTGTGCTAATGCTACCAGGGTTGAGAAAGGCATGAAAAAGTACAATAGCCATTAATCACCCTTCCACTATGCCTGTAGTCCTCACCATGGACTCGGTCCCCTCCGCCTTCGGTTCTCACTGAAATAGGAAGCAATTACATCACATGTATTGCTCTCATGATTGATGCAGCCAATTGCTGGCCTCAGTGGTCACATGATGCTCATGTACATATGTCTGATGAGGTCAATGATTGGCTGCATCGCTCATGTGAGTAATGATGTCATTGCTTCTTCCTTCACCAGGAATTTGCTTGGAAATCCTTGAGTAGAGGCCCAGTGGTAGGGTGAGTCATGACTATTTTATTTTTTATGCCACTGCCCACTGTGTGGCAAGATTTTTTAAAGCTCAGAACCCCCATTTAAAAGTACTTTTACTTGGGCACTGTGTAAATAATTAGTTTGATAAAGCAGATAAATATAATTATAGGACAGGAATGAC
This sequence comes from Eleutherodactylus coqui, assembly GCF_035609145.1. Taxonomy (NCBI): domain Eukaryota; kingdom Metazoa; phylum Chordata; class Amphibia; order Anura; family Eleutherodactylidae; genus Eleutherodactylus; species Eleutherodactylus coqui. The sequence goes on along the minus strand of NC_089843.1, from coordinate 41,079,131 downwards.
TGTATATAGGCACGTTAGATAGAACTGAGACTCCTGTAGACCTCACGTAAACGTTTGTGGGAGTATACATAGAGTAGCACTTTAAGGTCTTTTGCACACTTTGCATTTTAATTAATTTGCTTCACAAGATCAAACCGCAATATTTAGACGCTATAAAGTCGAAAAATCTCATCCACATTCGCATTTCAAACCAGAGATTTTATAGTTTTATAGCATTTTCTCTTGTCCCCTCTGCCTCCAATTACTTTACCTTGACACTCTTACATGGGGTTTTCTGACATGCTTGCTTCTGCTGCTGTAGGTTCAGAGTTAAGTGGGCATTCCCTGTGAAGTTGCTCTCTGTTACCTTCTTTAGTCTGTTTCCTCCCCAATCCTCTCTCACACTATCATGACTGTGCAAGCTGGGATCATTTTTCTGCTCAGAACTCATATATATATATGCCTTACTTTGTCTGAAAAATGCCAGAGGGCAGGATGAAGGCTGGACAGACCCCATTATAGCCATCGGAGTCTGTCTGATACTATCTGTTTCTCTCACTGGAAGGATCGACTTTACACTTTCCTGTTCCCATGATGGAACAACAAACCTGAACACAGATGTAATTCCAGCCCGGTATATATCTAGAAATTCAGAATACTCATCAAGGTGGTACCCATGGAGTACAAGTTGCATCAACCTGACGGATATAGATCTGTATAGGGGCTGTATACATGAAAAAGTAGGATATTTTAATCAAGATTATTTGCAAAGCAGCTGCATTTTTAATGGTTGCCAAAAAGTCTACATATCTTTTTGAAGCTATAAAAAATAGAAACAGGACAAGCCCCTCATGTGTGGCAGCAGGGGGATTTTTTTTGGAAGACACAAGGTAAGTATTGCACTCACTAAGACTAAATTCATATTTGCACTGGGCATTCCATTTTCCTGCTCCTTAATGGAAGCAGGAAAACAAAATCCCATGTATGAATGGATCTATGTGATAACAGAACCAAACTGCACCAAACGGACCCCACTGACTATAATGGGATCCATCCATTCGGTTCTTGCCCCAGTCCAACATTTTTGCATGACTTTCTTGTTCCCATTTCATGCTGGATCTGCGTCTCTGATGTAGATGGGAATAGAACCTTATTGAGATTTTGTATAGCACACCTTTTAGTACATTTGGTAGAGGGATAAGTCCAGCCACTGCCGATGGTGGTTCTCTCACTTGGGGATGGATCCCAGATGAAGCCTTAAGGAATAGATGTACAGTTATACTCTTCATTAAATGAATGTACGGTGTGCCACTGCTGTTTGCTTGGTGCCTTGTACTTGCGTAGCCCATTGTAGTCCTCACTGCTGGGCTATGAAAATAGCATAGGTATGTTCCAATAACAATTTAGCATGCTGCGTCAATCAAGTGTAAGGAACTCACCCTAAAGGTTTAATCATAGAGCTGGTCTGGGAAGATGATCCAAAAATTGTGCCGGAATTGCTGTGTGTGCCAAAATTTGCCCCAAATTTTGATGAAGCAGAACTGAGCATGCTCACTGGACTGATGTTGATGGTGAATGCCCTCATATAAGAAAGTTGAGCAGATGCTGGACAAAGACAAGGGAAGCTGTTGGCTGTGGAGAAAAGGTATGCAGAGACTGCAAGGAAGTCTGAGGGAGCTGAGCTGTTGAGGGACTGAGGTTGTAGAACCTGGGGACAGCATTGCCAGGAACAGTGAGCAACAGTCACTCCATGGGCCTTGAGTGAGGGGAGCACTGCAATTGCTAGAGGAGTGAAGAAGAGTGTTCCCATACCCCAGGAAATGTTGTAGGACCACTGGGGATGGTACAAGTTGTAAGTGAGGTTAGCCACAAAGGAACACTGGGGTTACAAAGGATTAGTCAGCAGACCTACTGTAAAATATAAAGATTGCACTGAGGCGATTGTGAGACTGTGTAGCAAACTGCTGTTGCTTGAGCTTCCATGTATGCAGTAAGATATTTCCACCAGGGGAAGTGCACGAGCCTTAGAGACATTGAGAGTGCTGTATTTCTAAGAGAGGGTATTGCTAGTATTAGAGTGTTAACAATGTTGCTTAGGAGGTTTTACTACATATTAATTGATAGAACTTCATAAATTGAAGGTACAAGTTCAACTGCTTAACAATTATTGTTCTATTGTTTATCTTTATTTTCTGTGTTCTCAAATATTATACATCTTGGTTACTCCGTCTGCTGCATCCTATTCTATATTACTATACCTCCACCCACAACACAAGTGGGAACTAACTACATCTGTAGAAGGAAGCTACTGTTGGTATTGGCACATGCCAGCTGAAATGCTCTGTATACAGTGAATGAATGGAAGTATTCTTTATCTAGTATACACATACAGCTATTCGTTTTGGACCGAGAAAGGATCCTTTATCGGGTTGGCACTGTATATTAAAAGTTTTGTTGCTGAGCTCTTCATTATAACCTTCTTGTTAGCTTTTATCTTTCACTAAAATGACCCTTTGGTTTCGGAACAAAATTATTTTCCAGGACTGGATGGGTAAGAGCGTATATTCTGGGCAGATGATCTTCTTGGCCGTCTCTCCACTCTAACATTCTGGGTGCTGTTGTCAGTGGTCAGGATGACTTCCGTCATCTTTAGAGTACCAAATCACACATAGTGCCTTAGTAGTGTTAGGACTACCAATCCACTATACCAGCTCTGTGTATGGCCACTGCTGCTCAGGTGATCAACACTGGCCAATTACAGAGTACTTCATAGTGTTGTAAAAAAAATGATGGTAGCCATCTTGGCCACCAAAAAAATGGCACAAGCAACTTCGGGAATGGAGGAACAGCTGAGAAGATCATCTACAGGCAATATATCCCTTACAATATAACCCTTTGCAATCCAATTTTGGATTCAGGATTTCCTAGGGGGCTTTCTCTTTCTGCCATTATACAATGGCACCATCTGCTGGCTAGAACCAGTACTGCAGTATGGGACATGTTGGAGAGGCCCCCAACAACAGAGCGGCTGGCAATATACAGTAAGAATACCCTGCCGGACGTCTTCCAACATCGGAGCTGTACAGCCTTTAATCAGGACGTCTTCAGACGTCAGACAGTGGATTGGAAAGGGTTAATCTGTACACTACCTGACGAACGATCCTGTCCTGGTCTGAATGTGTAGTTATCTGTGTACATGAAATAAAGAAGAACACCTACTTATACCCACAGTATCCTGAGCGCTTCATAGCAGCAGTGGCCCTTTCTACATACATCCTTTTTAGAATCTCATTTTTTTGAGGGGGACGCCAACTTTCTCATTCTTACCAGAAGCAAAAAAAGTAACATTTTTGAGGTGTGAGTCACTAAAGTCACCTCTCGGTGTTTATCCAAATAATCAAGTTGAAGCTGGAAGGCTTTCAGAAACTCATATGCGCAACCTGGGCTTACAGCTGGAGTGAAGGTAGAGAAAAAGCGGCTTCCAAAATATATGTAATAATCTTTCAAAGATGACATTTGCAATTCAAAATGTGACTACATGCTTAATGAGTTTCTTTGTTGGAGAAAATTAGCTTTCTTGCCAGTCATATAACACAATAGTTTCCTCTTCATTTTTTTTCTATTATTTTGCTGTGCTTTTCTGATTCCTGATCCAGAACAAGCTATTTCTGAGAGCTTACATACCGGGGTGGGTTCACTAATCAGCACTAATTTTGGAGTGAATTGTCAATGTAAAAAGACTTGAAGAAAAATCCGAGCCCGGTCCCGGCTGCTCTGCCTATTCTCCAGGGCTATTTGATCTGCATTAATACAGCTCTTTGGTTTTCATCTCTTCTTCTGGGGGTTAGTATTATTTGATGCATATCTGCATATCATTTGCTGAAATTGGGAAAAACCAGCTATAGAGTTGGAGAACAAAGAAATTTTGAAAGAATTTAATACTTAGCGCCTAGCCTGAAGAGCTTACACTTCACAATGCCGTAATAGGATTCTTGTCCAGAATATAGATTTATTTATCTGATTTGTTTGGAAAGAATTAAAGGGATTTTCCCTCTCGTAAAACACCTAAAGAGAGATCACAGCTTTTTTTTATAATTGTGCCACGGGTGGTGGTGTCCGACGCAGATTCAGAATATGATGCAGCAGGAGGAGTTACAAAAATATGCAATGTTTATTTACAAACAAAGAAACTAAATAAATGTTGCATGTTATGATAACAAGTAAGCAATTTTACTTTTAGGGTTCATGCCCACGGCTGTGACGGGCTCCGTGAGCGGAATACCATCATGGCGCCTCCCAATGACCTAACACTCACCTCCGGATCCGCTGCATAGCTTCCGAAATGACGCTCCAGCGCGCATGCCATACGACACGGCTGGTGGTGGGCGGGGCACGTATTCATGCTATACTTTCGCTGTGCTATAGCGAAGTATAGCATGGCGGGCGGCTTCCATTGACTACAATGGAAGCCATCCATGCGCATTCCCGCAGCAAATAGGACATGCCGTGGGTTATTTGACGCTATGGAATTCCGCAGTGGAATTCCACAGCGTGAGCTATTAGGTTCAATAGAGCCTAATAGCTGGAGTGAAACGCCGTGGGTTTCTGCCGCATTTCACGTGGCGGGAATTCAGCCATGGGCATCAGCCCTTAGGCTGGGCTCACACAAGCGGGTTGTATTCCATGTATGGATATCCACAGCGGAATGATCACAGAAACAAATTGAATATGGTCGCATATATGTGCGGTTTGCGATGTGGAGGTATGCGCATGAATAATGTATTGTCCACATGGAGGACAGATCGCAAGTAGGGAATGCCATCAGAAAGTAGCTCAATACCGCTCAGGCGACCACCCAGGTGTCTCTCTCTCCCTATTAATCCATATGTGGATCGAATGCATCCATTGACATCAATGGAGTTCATATGTGCAAAGTTCATGGCAACACGGGAGCTAGTATGTACGGGGCCGAGTGTCCTATCTAAAAGGGCCTTAACTACGGCTAATAATGGGATTAATAATACTTTATGCCCAATAAGAAACAATAATACTTTGTACTTAGTATGAAGTTAGAACACCAGCAAAAAAGCATCAATAGTGCTGCAACCAGATCGGTCGATAGATCAAGACTATAAGTCCTGTAACATAATATGCTGTACAGTTTGCCTATAAAGGGTCAGCAGTTCTCATCATACCACGAATCAGTAGCACAATTTAGATGAAACTCCAGTATTAGAATTTCAGGCTCTACTCGTAATAATATAAATTTCTCAGTCCACACCCAGGAAATTGTAACAGCCATACAAACAGCTACTATGGCTTCTATCTCGATTCGCAGCAGGTCCGCTGTCTCTTTGCTTCCTAGTGGTGTGAAAACCTAGTGGTTTTATTGAGGCTGGGCTTACAAGTTGTTGCCAACAAACTCTAGTATGCCCCAGATATAATGGCTTAACACTAGAGATGAGCGAACGTGCTCGGCCCCGCCCCTTTTTCGCCCGAATACCGCGATTTTCGAGTACTTCCGTACTCGGGAGAAAAAATTCGGGGGGCGCCGTGGCGGCGCGGGGGGTTGTAGCGGGGAGTGGGGGGGAGAGGGAGAGAGAGAGGGCTCCCCCCTGTTCCCCGCTGCTACCCCCCGCACCGCCGCGCCTCTCCCCGCCCCCCGGCGCCCCCTGAATCTTTACGCGCGAGTACTGAAGTACTCGAAAATGGCGGTACTCGGGTGCGTAAATACTCATTACGAGTACGTTCGCTCATCTCTACTTATCACACAAATACTCGTATATGCAGCGTATCTAATATAAATAAGCCTACAGGCTTCTGCCTGCACCACAATTTGACCCCTTTGTCTGACCTTTGGTGGACAGCGGGGGTGGCAGAGAAGGGACAGCAGGGGTGGCAGAGAAGGGACAGCGGGGGCGGCTGAGAAGAAACAGCGGGCGGTGCAGGAGGGACAGCAGGCGGTGCAGAAGGGGCAGCAGGTGACACAGAAGGGACAGCGGGTGGTGCTGAAGGAGAGCAGGCAGTGCTATACTAGAGGTAGTGAGCTGAAGGGACAGCAGGGGTGGCAGAGAAGGGACAGCGGGGGCGGCAGAGAAGGGACAGTGGGCAGTGCAGAAGGGACAGCAGACAGCGTAGAAGGGACAGCAGGTGACACAGAAGGGACAGCAGGGGGTGTTGAAGGTACAGCAGGATGATTCTAAAGAGGAGGGGCGGCGCTAAAGGAGAGGGGCGGTGCTGAAGGGAAAGCAGGGTGGTGCTGAAGGGATAGCAGGGCAATGCTGAAGGGGCAGCAGTTGGTGCTAAAGGAGAGCAGACAGTGCTGCAGGGACAGTGGACAACACTGAAGGAGAGGGGCGTTGCTGAAGGGACAATTCAATTTAAAAAATCCCACCTCCAGCACTACTCAACTAATCACAGCAGTGTTAGAAGGACCAATCATAACCAGTGTGTCATGCAGGCAGCATTTATGAATTAGCTGAGCTGCAGCTCATCGCCAGATTGCCGCGGCTCATACATTTCAACAATCCCGCCTCCACGATGGCTGTGATTGGTTCATCCTGGACTGCTCAGCCAATCACAGCACAGCAGCACTAGATGGACCATTCGTAATCAGTATTTTGTGCAGGCAGCATTTATAAATAAGCTGAGCCGTGGCTTATCGCCAGCCTGCCGCAGCTCATCCATGAGCTCCTTGCCGGCTCATCAATATGCTCCAGCAAACCCCTGGGGCAAAAGGATAGAAGAAGGCATTGAGGTCCCACAGAACGTAGCAGAAACAACACCCGCGGCTTATTGCCAAACTGCAGCGGCTCATCCAATTCAAAAATCCTGCCTCCATAACGGCTGTGATTGGTTCATCCGGCACTGCTCAGCCAATCACAGCAGCACTGGATGGACCAATCGTAACCAGCATATCATGGAGGTGGCATTCATGAATTAGTTGAGCCGCGGCTCATTATCAGACTGCCACGGCTCATCCAATTCAAAAGTCCCACCTCCACGACGGCTGTGATTGGTTCATCCACATTTAGTATTTGCCTATCATTTTCTGTTCGTGTAGCGAACATCAGGTCAATCTAGTTGTATAAATAACAAAGTTTATCTGGCAAACATGGACTTCATATTTCCAATGTTCTTAAGAATGAAGAAATATTATGGCATTACTATGACAACTTCTATTCACCGATTGACCTAGGAACAAGCTACAGAAACCCAATTCAGATCACATCTGCTGCTTATTAACATTATCCTCAGAAACAACATGCAGAAAGCGATTATACGAATGTAGCGCACATCAAACCCTCTCCGATATACTAATATTAGACATGTTGCTTCAACATATAAATAATGGCAATACCTATTTTTATCACTACGTCACACATTGCAGCACTGCATTACATGTGTCTTAATGTGTGCCTACTGTTCACTGCTGTTAAGAACACACTTTTTTTTTAATAGCACACCAAGAGGCCAAGCTGGGTATTGCAAGTAAAAGATATCATTGGTTTGTATTTAAAAATGAACTATTCAGTATTTGAAGAGGTTTCAGGATGTGCAAACCATAATGGAAAAAGAATATTTCAAACAGTGTTAAAGAGTAGTCTAGTTCTATGTAAAACAGGAAATAAGACATTGCAGTATCACCACAAGCTCTGCCAAATGACAAGTTCATCTCTTTTACATTTCTACAACAGTGTGATATGTCCTCTTAAAAACATATGATATTCCTTGAGGGAAGTCATTGCATATTACCTTCTACTGTCTTTTCTGTATCCTGACAGCACTGGTATTAAATACACATCAGGTCCGTGGTGCAAATGTTTAGACTGTCTATTAGTGAACTGTGACATGAATGTAATGAGAGATTCCGCAGGACTCGGCTCCCTGTGTAAACCAGTTACCGCAGTACCGGAACCTCTTTACCCGAGAGAGTACCTTATTTTAAGAAATACCTGACGTGATTACTGACAGCAAAGGTCAAACACACGAGGCCGTGAGTGCAGACTGTTAGTTTAGCGCTACTGATTGGCTCACAGGTAGAAGAAAACCCAGGGGCCATCTTAGAAGAAGTGAGAAGCAGTAGGCAGTGGAAGAGTGATTTTTTTTTTTTTAGTCTGATGAGGAATAAAATGACGGTTTTAGGAAGATCAAATCTACTGCAATAAAATCCCCAACTAAGAAAAGAAGGAGAACGTAACCCTTCATGCTCCGGAGAAAAAGAGACTGCGATGCAATACATGTTTATTTTTCATATGACTTAAAGGGGTTGTCCCGCAGCAGCAAGTGAGTCTATACACTTCTGTATGGCCATATTAATGCACTTTGTAATGTACATTGTGCATTAATTATGAGCCATACAGAAGTTATCAAAAGTTTTATACTTACCTGCTCCGTTGCTGGCGTCCTCGTCTCCATGGTGCCGACTAATTTTCGGCCTCTAATGGCCAAACTAGCCGCGCTTGCGCAGTCCGGGTCTTCTGCTGTCTTCAATGGGGCCGCTCGTGCAGAATGCCGGCTCCGTGTAGCTCCGCCCCGTCACGTGCCGATTCCAGCCAATCAGGAGGCTGGAATCGGCAATGGACCGCACAGAAGAGCTGCGGTCTACGGAGGGAGCAGACCCCGGCGGCCATCTTCAGCAGGTGAGTATGAAGACGCCGGACCGCCGGGATTCAGGTAAGCACTCTCCGGTTTGTTTTTTTAACCCCTGCATCGGGGTTGTCTCGCGCCGAACGGGGGGGGGGGGGGGGGGGTCGTTAAAAAAAAAAAAAAACTGTTTCGGCGCGGGACAACCCTTTTAAAGGTGTCTTCCACTATTGATGACCTATCTCCAGAATAGTTGCTCAGTGGTGTTCCACCGCTTGGGATCCCTGATGATCTCTTATCGAGAAAAACTGTAAGCCTAGTCTATCATGCAGGATGGGAGTTCTTCAAAAGTGTGGCAGTTAGAAGGGGTTTTTTTGAGATACCAAAAATGTTTAGAAAAAGCTTGGGATTGTTACAAGGTAAGAATGGAAGCATTATTTACTTCTTCATTCTTCCGCCATTCTAGCACTGACACTATGGAGCTTCCCATTGGAATTTGTTTCTGATGTTGCAGTGATGGTGTGCCCATTTGAATGCAGTAACCTCAGCGGTAACATGGGGAATGGCCGTGTCATCTTTGCAATGCCAGTTTTGCTGCAGCGATGATGTGCCCGACTCCCCATGGGAACTCCACAGTCAATCACAGAACCCAAAACCGGTGGGGAGCAAAGTAGCGGCGGCACTGGAACAACAGACAATAAACAGGTGAGTAATGGTTCTTTTCTTATTTTATAACGACCTTTGAGCTTTTCTACATTTTTGGAAAATCTTGAAAAGCTCCTTCAAAGGTGGATACATCTGTATAGTAGGGTTCATCTCTTGCTGAATTTTAGATATGTTCCTTCTAGAGCCTTCAGAGAAGTCACGCAACTGTGTCTTTTACTCTAACTTTGCTGCTATGGGAGAGAGTTGGCTGTTGGGTTAGGTATAAAAGGCAGGTCTTGTTCCCAGACTGTAGTATGACTCTTGATTTTTGCAGAGAGCCTTGTGAGGAGTGAGCTGCCCCAGTGTTGCTGGAGACCTGGGTTTTCCTGTACCAGAGAGGGAGAGAGAATGCATGCAAATCGAGCTGTTGCAACATGAGTGCCAGAGGGTGGTCTGCCCATCATCCAAGGGAATATCAGCTGCAATTATTGCTGAGTTATCAACAGGAGAAATGCCATTAGTCAAAGTGTATATAGCTGGCTCCTCCATAAATGTCATAAATGTCATGTCTTTTGTAGATGCGCTGTGCAAAGTTGTCTCCTCTCCTAGGGGTGTCCGGAAGAGGTCCAGCGCTGCTCTGGCCGAGGCTACGTGTTTCTCTCTGGGAGGACAAGTGAGCACTCTACCCTTCCAGCTCCTCAACATATGTCCTGTGCTCCTCAACGTATGCCCAGGCACCCTACGGGATGCTGCAAAAGCAGATATTCAGGTTTTGGGGGTGTGTAATTGTAATTATCATCACCCAAGCTCTTTACTGGTAAAAAGGATTATTGTGACTTCATCACGAGACAGCTTCCTCAAAGAGGCATCATGGGTTCTGCTTTCCTGCTCCGGTCGGAACCAAGCAGTGCCGAACGAACCCTATTGACTATAATAGGGTTTGTTCGGTATCCACTCAGCCAGAAAAAAAGCACCGTAAGCAGCACTATTTTGAACTGGATCTGCGGCGGAACCTCCGACTGAGGGCTCCCACCCACTGGCGTTTTTTTCTCCACTGCGATGCGATTCTAAAGTTAAACTCTCGCATCGCAGTGCGAGAAAAACGCAGGCAAATATCCCAAAATCGCTGGGATATCGCTGCGACATCGCTAGTCTTTTCAATTGGGCCAGCGGCAGCAGCGCTAGCCCCATTGAAAAGATATGGAGAATGCCGCGGACTTCTGCCACAGCTGTGACAGCTGTCACAGCTGTGGCAAGAGTTTCCTTCATCCCCGCGGGCAGAAGTCCGCGGAATGCTATCCCATTGAAAGGAGTGGGTGGTTTCTGACAAGCCCTGCAGAATGATTATCGGAGAAGGGCTTGAAATATAAGCCCTTCGACGATAATCATCAAAAAGGGGTTAAAAAAATAATTAAAAAGTTACTCACCTCTCCTGCTGTCAGCTGCGTCCTCTGGCTGGCTCCCCGGCACTGCTACTGAGCTCTTTCAGCAGACGGGGATTTTAAAATCCCCGCATCCTGAAAGGGCTGTGCAGATTGGCTGAGGGCTCAGCCATTAGCAGCCACTGCTTAGCTATTGGCTGAGCGCTCAGCCAATGACAGATAGCTCTTAGCTATTCATTCATGAATAACTAAGATATTGCTATTGATGAATGAATAGCTAAGAGCTATCTGCCAATAGCTAAGCAGTAGCTGCTATTGGCTGAGCCCTCAGCCAATCCGCACAGCCCTTTCAGGAGGCGGGGATTTTTAAATCCCCGTCTGCTGAAAGAGCTCAGTAGCAGTGTCAGGGAGGGGAGCCAGCCGGAGGACGCGGCTGACAGCAGGAGAGGTGAGCAACTGTTTTATTATTTTTTTAACCACTTTTTTATGATTATTGGGGAAGGGCTTATATTTCCAGCCCTTCTCCGATAATCATTCTGCAGGGCTTGTCAGAATCCACTGCTTTCAATAGGATCGGCAGCAGTGCCGATCCCATTGAAAGCAATGGGATAGCATGCCACTGACTTCTGCCACAGCTGTCACAGCTGTGGCAGCTGTGACAGAGGGTTCTTTCATCCCCGCGGTCCCCGCGGGGATGAGGGAAACTCCTACCACAGCTGTCACAGTTGTCACAGCTGTGGCAGAAGTCCGCGGCATTCTCCATATCTTTTCAATGGGGCTAGCGCTGCTGCTGGCCCCATTGAAAAGACTGTCGCAGCGATTTTCTCACACTGTTCTGCGAGAGTTTTCACTTACTCTCGCAGCGCAGTGGAGAAAAAAAGGCTATTGGGTGGGAGCCCTGGAGGTTCCAACATAGATGTGAAACCAGCCTTAGATATTTTATGGGTGTATGGCAGGTTTCATTAGGTTTTATATTTGGCTGTGTAAACTACAAAAATACTACAATAAGAAAGTACCATTTTTTTTGCCGCTCACTTTGTATACTTTTTCAATAAAGTCTGCTCAGGCCATTAACAAATCACAATGTAAGTGACCCTGCAAGGGAAATAAAGGCTCATAATATCCACTTTAACCTTGCAATCATGCAGTGAAAATCTATTGATTCTCCTTTTTTTAATCGAGAAGAAAAAGAAACAGCAGCGTGACAGACTTACTGAGTCACTTAATTAAAATCCTTTTAATAAAATGTCTGTCAATCACATTATTGCATTACAGAGACATGACCCGGAGAAGTCAGACCGAGCGCAGATTAATAGATAGCACTTTATAAGCATATACAGGGGACCTGCAGTTACTGATCTACTGGGAGACTCCACATATTACTACAAAGACTTGAGAGCTGTTAGGAACTGCAGGTTCAGAGAAAATGCTAATGTACTAGGAGGAAGGAGGTTTGGAGTTTTCTTAATTCTTACAACTAATGAATCCCATAATTTGCATTCCCTCCAACCAGGGTTCTGGAAGCCCCTGGGTATAATACAGCAAATAGCTCTGAAAATTCAGCCTTTGATTGTACTATGGTGCCTAAATAATAGCACCTCTAAGTGCCCAATACAGCTCCATTCATGGATGGTGCAGAAAAATTGGATCTCCCCTACCTCTCTTTAACAGGGTCAATCTCCAAGAGACAATATGGGCAGCAGTTAGGGTACTCAAAATGTGTTACTGGGGTTTTTAACATCCTTAAAGGGGCTGTCCAGGACTTTTTCTCATCATCAATAGATAACCACTACTCGGGATCCCTGTCAATCCGCTGATCTCCGGGCCGCTATCTATCGGATAGTAGTGGAAGCAGATAGCAACATTGCGGTGGCCCATTAAAGTATTACAGGCTCAGCTCCCATTGAATTCAGTAGGGTTGCTGCACTATGGGCAGTGCTATTTGCTTCTAGCCCAGTGCTGTCCGCACTATCAGCAGGCCCAGTGACCAGCTGAGTACATAACTGTCAGGGGTTAACCCTATCTATATGTCTGACTTTACATGTATGGACTTTCAAGGGAGGTCCCATACAGTAAGCAGCCAAGTAACAGTGTTGAAGGCACTTTGACTTTGCTCCCTCACATAACTTTGTAGCAGTGGCCATCTTCGAAATGGCATACACACCCAGACAGTATTAAAATAAAGGCTCTGGACCGTAGCTCCATCTTCTCCTAGCATGGGAAAACTCAGAAAATGGGAGAGAGCAGGTAAAGGATATAAAAAGCAGAGTGATACCACCGTTTTAAGAGAGACTGTGATACAAAAAATAAAGGGAAGTGCAGAGAGGCCTATTAAACTGATGGAGGCTGCCGAAGCCTGAGCAACTTGAATCTATCCTGCAAGTGGAGTTACTCAGCTAGAAGAGGGGAACATCTAATACTCCTGTGGGCTGCCACAGCATTGAAGAACCAAGTGCTGGTGAAACGATCATTATACCAACTACTGCTGAAGCCAATGCTAAGAGCCTAATGCTGACTGCCAATGTAATTATTCGGTTGACTGCTGAACTGAGAACTTTGTAGCAACTTGATAACGCTGAAAGAGGAAGGACTTTCTCAACAGCTTGAAATGTGCTACTGGACCATTAACTTGGGAACTACTATGAAGGACTGGGTGCTATGGAGAGCCCTAACGTGCTTCCCCCAAAATAACACCCTGTCATATTAATTTTTGCCCCAAAAGAGGCACTAAGCCTTATTTTTGGGAGAGGTCTTATTATACTTACCTAGCAGGCTTGGTCCTCCTGCCTCCAGGAAGCGATGGCTCTGATTGGTTCGCGATCACTGCTTAGCCAAACAATGCAACACTCAATGAACCAATAACAGCCATCGCATTGTGAGGGCGAGATTTATGAATTGGCTGAGCCGCATCATTGATTGGCCAATTCATAAATCCCGCCTCCACAACACGATGGCTTGATTGGTTCTCGAGCGCTGATCAGCCAATCAATGCAGCGCTGGATGAACTAATCACAGCCATTACATTGGCTCATAGAGTGCTGCATTGATTGGCTGAACTAATCAGAGCCATCACTTCCTGAAGGCAGGATTTATGAATCCCGTAACCAGAAAGCATTCTTTTGTGGGTGGCCAAGGACTCTCTGAAAATCCTAAAAAAATCAGTGTAGGGCTTATTTTCAGGGAAAATTTCTATATTTGGAAAAGTGGTTACCGGTATAAATGGTGAGTTTCCCCAGTTTTGTTATGCATAAAAAGCCTGACCATGGCGGAGGTTTTTGACCTTATGTGTCTACCCAAAATGGTTGATTCTACCAAACGGTGTAAAATATGGTGATATATGTAGTGCAATGCATCACATAGTTAGTTAATAGGATGACGTAATGGTTAGATGCTTGTTATGGTTGTTATAATGCTTCAAGGCACTCGGAGTATAATGAAAGTAAACACTGCTACTGAGCAGCATTGCATGTTTTGGATTATATGTACCACAATGATGAAGCCATGGACACCAATATACCAGAATGGGCTTCCGCGCACCTACTGAAGGTCTTCCATTGTTTAGGTCCAAGAATTGTGGGCTGAATGATTAAACCAAAGTAACATGAAGCACATATGTGAGTGAAGGCTTCCATGCATTTATTAGGTAGTCAGGGTTATGTTAACCCCCTGTATGTTGTATGTATGGTGTGTGCTGAGTGTGCGGAGCTAACCAGCTTCTACATGACATGGGAAGAAGGAGGCTGGATGCGGAATCCCAGCAGCTGCCAGTCTGAGTGAAAGTATAGTTAGAGCCTTGCATGTATATGGATCAGAGCTATTGAGAAGGGAGTTGATTCATTCTAGTCAGATCGGGAATATATGTTAAAGGCCTGAGTTGACATCTGCCTTGCTGCTGCTAGCTTAGAGAAACCGAGAAGTAATGTACAGATTGATGTATTATGCTGTATAGTGTAAATAAGAGTCTGGATTCCAATGAATGTTTAGTTGCTGTCACTTTATGTATACTTTACATTTCATCCCAATATATAATATTGTGATGCAACGTTTAAGTATAAATACGCTTCTATGGATTGCTATTTACCATACTGCATAATGTACATATTATTTATAACTTTCAGTAAAAATTGGTTACTGCTGCCACAAACTGCCTACGTCTCCGCGTGTCACTCCGGCGCCATACATGCCGTCCCCCTGTTACATAACTAGGCTTTCTTCTCTTCCCGCCCTGACTGCGCCTACATGTTGGGCCCGTAGAGCCTTGTAGGGTGAACCTGTCGTTGGAAATTTGAAGGTCAATGCTGGGCCCATCATATAGGAAAGCGCAGTAGACAACACTTCCTTATATTGTTAAACAAGGTACATTATACCTGTCCAGCAACTGCAAAAAAGGCCCTCTGTTGGCATCTATTGGGTTTGCAGAGCCTTATGAACATGTTCAGTGTATGCAGTAAGAGTGGTATATCTTTCGATGCATATGCTAAGCCTACACAACCCAAGTGGTGCAAACACGCCAAAATGAGTATTTTTTTCTTCCTTTTGACTTTGTTACACTTTATATTTTTAATCAGTGAACTATTGAAGCAACACCAAAGTCAAGGAATCCTTTGCAGCTTTCAAAATTCTGTTATGATGGGACGTAAAAAAAAAGTCAATATCATATCAACATGGTGGAACTACCCTAATCACATTGTGATTGATTATAAAGCACTTTTATTAAATCTTTCCAGCTGAGCTTCAATATGTTTTCCAGAGTGACAGGAAGGGTGATGAGAGAAGGGTGAGCTCCAGCGTGAGCCTGCGGTTTACACGTTGACAAATGGTGCAACTTTGCTGCAGAGTCGAAAACCTAATTCTCTATCCCAGTGAGGTTACGACAACAGGCGGCATTTTTAGTTGGCATTGGAAGCTTTAAATTCTGCACTTCATATAATTTATAAATTAGACGTTGCAAACAAACAAAAAAAAAATAGGCACAGCGTCCTTAAAGGTGTTGTCTTACTATTGATGAGCTATCCCCAAGTCATCAATAGTTGATCAGCAAGGATCTGCTGCTCGGGATCCCTGACGATCAGCTGATTGCTGTGGCAGCTACGCAGTCAGCACTGAAAACGGCTGCTGTCAACATTGCAGCTCCCCAGTTTGGTACTACAGGCATAGCTTCCACTGAATTCAATGGGAGCTGTGACTGCAGTACCAAACCAGGCCACTGCAGTACAGACAGCGCTATCTGTTTCCAACACTCTATGAACTGATAGGGGCCCAGCGATCAGCTGATTGGTGGGGATCCTGAGTGGTGTATCCTTGCAGATCGTCTGTTGATGACCTATCCTAAATATGGGTCAGCTATAGAAAAAGCCCCTGATAGCCCCTTTGACTGTGGTCAGATGAGCGTTTTTTTTTCGTGCATGAATAGCAGCGCGAAAAAAAACGCACATTGTGTGTACAAAAATTGTGTGAACGGGTGCATTTGCACTCGCATATGCTATCTTTTGCAAGTGCGAATTTTTTGCGCTTGTAAAAAACGGACATGTGACTGCTTTCATTAGAAATCATTGGTTCTAATGGAGTTATTTTTACAATGCACCTATACATGTGTGGAAAAAATGCTCCTCTGACCGAGCCCTTAAGGGTTGATTATATGCAACGTCTCTAATCTGTCTTGCTCCTAGTTCTAAGATGGGCCCCCCTGATAAACTGTAGGGCTGATCTCATGGGTGGCCATCTTGACTTGAAGTCTTGCAGTTATGTAGCATTAGGGGCTGACACACAGGCTAAAGCATGAGTTCTTCTTGCCCCAGAGGCAATAAACCTGATGCTCTATTGGTCCATCCTGAACCTCAGCACTGTCTCACCTAGCAGTATAGTGGGGATTGAGATCTCCTCCTGCATACATGTACTTTCAATGAGCCATCTTCTACTCACCACAGCAACAGTGATCATCAATCTTCCCCAGGCAGGAACTCTATATAGATCTGGTGTTCTGGACATCATCTGTTGTCCAGAGCCTCCCTGATGTATTGAGCCCTACTCTTCTGAAGGGGTGGGGAGTGCTTCCCACGTGGCATATCTAAAACAATGCCTGATGACATTTTCTACTGATGAAATACCAGTGGCCCACCGCATCACTAAGTAGGTCGCGGCTCTCCTTGTCATGTCTTGTGGGTTGCTGACTGCTGACATGCTACTCACATCACTGCCACATCAAGAGGGCAATATTTCCCCGAACCATAGGAGCATCAGCACCACTTGCTCTTCAGGTTGCAGCTCTGCCACTCTCTTACAACTGGTCAATGTGCGCTCCCAAACGTGTGCTCATCTACACAACCACTTTTTCTAAAAACTGAGGCAGATGACACATACTTTTCTAGGTCCTTTCCGCTGCATCCACACCTGAGGCGGTTCCCGCAGTCCTCGGGTGGCCACACATGATCACTTCCTGGTTACAGGATTCATAAATCCCACCTCCACAAAGCAATGGCTGTGATTGGCTATTCGAGTGCTGTATTGATTAGCTGAGCAGCACTCTTCGTCATCTATGTGGCATAGCAGGTCATGTGGAAATGGGTTGACTTGTTAGGACGTATTTTCCTTTTAAAATCACAAATGCACAATAGGTCCTTGAGTTACGATCTTATATCAAATGACCGTTGGGCCTAAACCGTTGGATTTTTTCGGTGTAGAGGTCTACTCCAGGAAGTTAATATTGATGGCTAAGCCTTAGGCAGGTTTCACACTATGCTTGTTATGCCAACGCTGGTCTCACAAAACGTAGAGTGAAACTAGCCTTAGGATAAGCAGTTTTGCCTGGAACTGCAACTTGTCTTATCCGAGTGAATGAGATGAGATGTACTCTGGCACATCCATTCGTAAGGATGAGCTAAAATGCCTGCAATATGCAAACAATGAAGAAATGTTCAAGCAAGAGGCACAACCTCCTCACCGTGCTGATGGTCAAGAGTCCTGGAGGTTGCCCCCCACCTATAAAATATTGATAGCCTAGGTTATCAATAGTCACGTCCCAGAGATCCCCTTTGTCTTCTGCTAATCCATTCGTTCCAGGGTAAGTATATGTACTATTAGCTTTTGAAATGAAGACAAAAGCCAGCGCCGATGGAAATAAAATCTTCTTTCTTATTCATTATAAATCCATTAAAAGCACATATAATGCACTGGCACAAGAAAAACACAAGCTAATGGCTTACATTTCAGAACCTGTAGCTGTGCTGTACGGTGCATTATATGTAATTTCAATGGCTGGCTTTTGTCTTCGTTTCAGTATTTCACGGAGGGAATGAAGCCTCCTGAGTCGTATAGCAGCTGCCAGCCCTGTGTATGCATATAATATGATTCTTTGCAATGCATCTTTACTGGCAGTGAAGTGAGGTTTGGGTTAGCAGGCCAGGATATCAAGACCAGGGAATCCTAGGAAAGGACAGTGGGCATAAGTCTTCACTCATTTTTAGGTCCAGAGGTCACATGCCTGTTGAAGCATGTGACCCTTGCAGCCAATCACCAGTCTCAGCACCTGTTGAGGCTGGTAATTGGCTGTAACAGTCACATGCTTAGACAGTACATGACTGTTGGATGTGGAGGAGAGTAGAAACTGCGGGAAAGCCTATAGCCCACTAGGTCTGGGTTGGGTGAATATTAACGGGGGCTTTTTTGCACAAAAAAATTTTGAAGATGGACTTGTGACCGAGTCACAGTGGAGCAGAGGATTGTTTTAATACCTGTGCACAGGGCACACTCAGTTATTAAAATAGACCTGACTGCAGGGGGAGAGTCAGTCTCTCCTTACTAATGTGGACATTGGAACTAGAGTGATATCCCTGGCTGGAGATGAAAACACCATGGTCGCCATGAGTTGCAGACCGCCATACAGCCCTCTGATTAGTGTTGTGTGCTAGAGAAGAGGGAGACTCCTCCCATATGACCAGAGAAAGCTGACTGGAAGAGTCATAGACCAGACCCAGGTGCCAGATGAGAGACATGGAAGTGGAGAAACAGATAGCAAAGTTAGTGCCATTGGGCTGAGAAGAAGCCAATGTCCAGGCCTGTGTTTCTGCCCCTGGGAACCATTGGAGTGAGAGGCGCGGGTACTATCATAAGACTGACTATAAGTGCCTGAAGGAGAGTTGGAGTTTGTAGGAAAATTGAGCTAAAAGAACTTGAAGCTGGTGAGTCCTGTGTACTATTGCCTTGTATCAGGGAGGTCGTTTTCGAGTCTAGAGACTTTCCCAGAGACTATTCTGGTGATTTTGGAATATGAAACCTGATGTGGCCTATAAAGGCCCTTTTTTCATAGGACGATTATTAGGCCTGAATGTTCCCCTGAATGGTTGTTCATCCAACAATTAGACAACGATCAAGATCGTTCAGTTTCAGCTAGCATTAAAAAAAGCATGCCGCTAGCCAATGGGGATGTCAATCAATCATACTAGCAATGCGTCATCCCTATAAGCTCATTCTTGCCCTGTGTAAAAGAAAATGAAACCAGTACTGATCAACATGCGTGTCAATTAGAGATGAGCGAGCACCAAAATGCTCTGCGTTATTCGAGTCGAGCTTTTCGTAAAATTCGAGAGCTCTACTCGAGTAACGAACCCCATTGACTACAATGGGAGACTCAAGCATTTTTGTATGTGGGACGCCGGGTGCCGAGCTTTTTTTTTCTAGGTTCATTTCTTCCTCTCTGTCGCAGCGGGGAGGGGCCAAAACAGGCACGTCATAGCAGGGAGGAGCCAAAAAATGGGGCAGGGTCGAACACGGCTTGATGCTCGTTCGAGTAACGAGCACCATCGAGTACACTAATACTCGAATGAGCATCAAGCTCGGCAGAGTATGTTCGCTCAACTCTAGTGTCAATCAACACTTGATACATTGGGTCGAGAAGTCGGGTTAACTAAAAGGACCTCTACTAATTGAGACTGCTTAGTTGCAGGCAATGTTCAAGTATGAGAACCCTCCTTCTTCAGAGCCATCTTGCCTCCGCCCTGCCTTACTACCACATCATTTTACCGACCATCTCACATAACATTGTTTTGATCGCTATGACTTTCCATTGACTAGGTGGCAGAGGCGTAGCTTGAAGCTCCCGGGCCCCAATGCAAAACCTGTAATGAGGCCCCCAACTGTAATGTTTTATTCATAGTACTGGGCTCCCTATATGGAGAAGAAAAGCCTTATAGGCCCCTTAAGGCTCCTGGGCCCGGGTGCAACCGCACCCCCTGCATCCTCTATAGTTACGCCAGTGCTAGGTGGGTTTTCTCTGATGTCTACAACAACTCTGCTGAATCAAAATTGCAATATAAATTCATATGGCCTCTATCTCCATACTTATCAATGCAAGTAGCAACCATTTCCATATGTCCAGGGTAAAAGAAATGGTTCTACAGAGGCAATGAAAGCTTTATGTATGTGAACCCGTGTCTGCTATTGTGAATACCTGGTCAAGCGCTTTGTATTATGTCATTATAAAATGGAAATATAAATCTTTCAGGAACGGATAGGTGGCAACAGAGCGTTACATATAAGCTGCAGAAATGTGAGACGCAATATTCAGACTTTACTCTAGACTACCATTATCATTCTGGACCACAAGGTGCCCTGATAACCATCAGGCCATAGCGGAATGTGAAGGGTTTTCTACAGAGTCGTCATAGAAAAAACTAACCACAGCGATGTGCCTTAAATGCAGAAAGAGAATCTTCGAAGTATAAATCATCCGAAGGAACAGGGTGGAACGCACAATACGGGAATTTACTGAAAGCTAGGCTGGAAAATATGGACTTGTGCTATAATTGTAGTACTATTGTCTTAACATTTTAGTATATTGAATGTATAGGTTTAGTATAAGATGAATGAGTAATAAACATACACTTATGGACTAATTAGAATGAACATAGCTAAGATTAGAAAAAGCGCCACACCCTTATATAGGCTAGATTTGGTATTGCAGTACAGTCCCAAATAAAAGGGGAACACAATATTGATGACTAAAGATGAGCGAACGTGTCCGTTACGGACACATCCGCACCCGGACACCGGCTTTGCCGAACACTGCAGTGTTCGCGCGTAAAGGTCCGGGTGCCGCCGAGGGGCGGGGAGATGCGCGGCGGCGCGGGCGGCAGTAGCGGGGAACAGGGGGGAGCCCTCTCTCTCTCCCTCTCCCCCCCACTCCCCGCCGCACCCCCCCGCGCTGCCACGGCGGCCCCCGAACTTTTTCGCCCGAACACTGAAGTGTTCGCAAAGTTCGGTGTTCGGGCGAAAAAGGGGCGGGGCCGAACGTGTTCGCTCATCTCTATTGATGACCTATCATCAGGATAGCATCACTCAACATGGAAAAAACTGGTCCCAAAAATGGTGCACACCCATTATATGGACACAAATATGCAGTAAATAGACAGTGTAGTATTAAAATCACTAAAAACTTGTACATTTTGCAGTGGCTGATATTTTAGCTTAAAAGGTTGTACCAGATTTGCAAATTAGTCCCTAGCAGAGAGAATAACTGGTGATGAGTGTCGGTCTCACGGCTGAGACCTCTACCAATCCTGAGAACAGAGCACCCTTGTCCCACTTTTCTTGTGACTGCAGGATGCTTCTCCTCTCTGCAATGATGTCCCACTGAATGGAGCAATGGCTGAGGACTCCATTCATTTTAATTGGACTGACAGAGCTTGCTGCTCGGCTATCTCCACAGTCCCATTGAGTACAAATGGAGAAGCGGTGCACTTGCACAACCTTCGCTTAATTCTCCTCCTCACTGCAAGGGGTGCAGTAAGCCCGCAATGAGGATGGACAACACAGGAACCCTATTCTTGGGATCGGTGAAAGTCTCACCACTGAGGCTCCCACCAATCAGCGAGTTATCATCTATCCTTTGGATAGGCGATAACTTACAATTGTGGTACAATCTCTTTAATCCTATCCGCTGAGGTGCACATAGACCATGTAGCCAATGGATGTGACATCAGAGGCCAGTGAAGAGGCCCCCTTCAAACAGCTGATAGTTAACCCCCACCCACCCATCGATCTGGTATTGATGACACATCCTGAGGATAGTTCATAAAAAGTTTAGTCCAGATGGCCCCTTTAATGTAAATGGGCATCAGCTGCATTACCAGCCGCACACTATGGATAAGAGTGGTCCTGTTTCTGAAAAATAACCAAACCCTTTTTTTTTTTTTTTAATCCTGGGAAAAAAATTAATATTGTAATCTTTAATCAACATTTAACACTATAATCCAATGACTGGGATGTGTTAACAATACTTCCCAAGATCTATAGTGCTGACTCTAAAGCGGTAGACAACGTCACGGCATACACCTTCAACGACTGTCAGATGAACAATTGTTCGTCCAACCGCAGTTCCTCTGGCCAACCTACACATATGAATGTTTAACTCAGCCGATCGTTCATGTGTTTAGGAAGTCAAACCACAGCCAGACAGCTCTGGCGCCAGCTTAACTGCCAGGGAACATCCTTTCCCCAAAAATCATGTGTTGGAAAAAGTTAAGCCGCCACATATACATTAGAAAGTTACAAGTTATCCCCTATACATGATACTGATCATTAACCAAACAGGGTTGGCGATAACTGGCTGATTGTGGGGGGTCTCAGACCCCTGCCAAACTCAAGAACGGGAGATCTGTGACCCCGTCTGTCTGTCATTGTGGGTTCACTTCTCCCCATAGGGATGTCAGAAAGAATAGGGAGCTGTCAAAGCATGAACAGTCCATGGTCAATTCATTTTAATGGGGCTGACGGAAGTAACCAAGTGCTAGCCACTTGGCTATCTCCAGCAGTCACATTGAAAATGAATGGAGCACCAGCATGCTTGCATGACCAGCACTCAATTTAGTCTTCACCTCACTGCAGGGGTGGGGGGCAGTAACTCCACAGTGAGGATGAGCAAGGGAAACAGGACCCTCGTTCTTGGGGTCAGCTGGGGTCTCAGCAGTGAGGCCCCCACTGATCAGCAAGCTATGCCCAATTCTGTGTATAGTGGATAACTTGCAGTTCTCGTACAACCCCTTTAAGGTAACTCATTACTGTTTCCCTAAAATATATCCTTTTATGAGTCACTCATTATATTTCACTGGGAAGAGATGACATTTAAGACCCCCCTTATGGAATCCAACTGACAAAGTAGACATCATATAGTGAGTTACCATACAATGTATGGATTCAGTAGCTGTAATGAAACCACAAAAATTGTTTACTTACCTGTTAGAAAGTCCACAGAAGTCAACATAGAAAAAAAAGAGGAAAATCAATGAGTTATTAAGAATCAGTACACAAAGATACAACATATAACAAAATAATAGATTGATATATAGTTTTGTGCAAAAACATTCACAGTAATCGATCTATTAATTTACTAATTCTGTGCTTAGAAGTCAAGTAGGCAGTCCTAATCCCTGAGAAGTACCGCCCACTGGACTCCGTAGCTCTGAATGAGGAAGAATTTAAATGAATACATGACAAGTTAATAGTTGAAGACCCAGGTTTGAACCTGACTATGGATAACATCATAGTTTGTATAATCTCTCTGTATTTGTGTGGATTCACTCTAAATTCTCTAATTTTCTCCAACACTCCAAAAACATACTGATAGGTTAATTCTGAGAAAACTAAATAACATGAACCTTGGGTGCAACTCGTAAGACCAGAAACATCATTGAGGTAGGAGAATTAACCCAATTCTTCTGTATCAATAAATAAAAAGCCAGTATTGACACTTTTCAGGGGCTGCAGACCCTTCTTCAGAAATGGCTAGATTGAGTGTAGTAGGTGGATAGACACCAGGGGCGTAACTATAGAGGGTGCAGGGGATGCGATTGCACCCGGGCCCAGGAGCCTTAGGGGGCCCAGTACTATGAATAAAGCATTATAGTTGGGGGCCCTGTTACAGCTTTTGCATTGGGGCCCAGAAGCTTCAAGTTATGTCTCTGTGCAGCATGGTTTAGGTTTGGATACAGATACAGATAGAGGGGGGCCCAGCTCACGTTTTGCATCAGGGCCCCTGAGCCTTTAGTTACGCCCCTGATAGACACATAATTGCTACTATCAGGAGAGAAGAATAACAAGTTACCTGTGAGACATGGATGAACTATACTATAATAAGTAATAATGTATGCAATATAGATGTTGAACAAACACACAATGAATCAGATGAAATACCAAGGCAGAAATAACCAGATATGTTACCCCAAATATCCTTCACACTGAAAGGACTTATCTGACAGTGGAACAGGACAGGAGCAGGTGAGTAGACCAGAAACACCTTCAGACAAGAAGTATAACAGGTGTCCTTCATAAGGAGGAGCCAGGATAAATGTGTATAAACATGCGCTGATTGGTCAGCTGGGACACACACCTCTCAGCCGACCAATCCACACACACATCAGCAGAGAAGTGCTCATGTTGGCATGCAGTGTGTGGATCACATGGCCCGGGGTTGACGCTATGATGTCACCCTGGTCCCGAGCTGACACAACTGGTGAGCCATAACAATTAACTCCAAATTCATTAATTAAGATTAGATTTTTTTTAAAGCAGAATCACTTCAACATAAAATCTGCTATAATCACATTATATTCTAACACAAAAATTGCTAATTGATTTTCTCTGTTCTGCCTCTACCTTCTGTGTCATATAATCAGACGTTCTAGATTATAGATTCAATATTAGAAGAATTTCAGTGTACATAGAGTAAATCAAATATATGATGCTCACAGCACTTACATGTCACAATAAAGCCTTGTATCTGAAATCAATATTGGAATAGGTCGCATACAATGTCCTACGTAACAATGTCTCATGAAAAGCCCATTTTTTCACATATTAGATAAAGCTCTGACCTCCAGTAACCCAGCAGCGAGTCGCTAAAGCCCATGAGAATATTTCAGAAGACAGATCTGACACATGGACAGGATTTAATTACCTTTCTCAGTAATTTGTTAGATAAACCTACTTAGACATCAGTAGACCAATATTTCATTTGAACGAGGTATTCATAAGGTCAGTCTCATTTATTTCAGATAAAAGGGGGTGCTAAGAGTAGCTTGCTGGGAATAGTAGTTGATCAAATGAAGAGACTCATGGAAAACACAGTATGAAATTAGGTTGGTGACGTTTGAAACTGATTACAAGAGTATTCCAAGCTGATCATCTGGCCCGCTGTCAGTACACATTGGTAGTCAGAAGTGTAAGAGATAGATTCGCACCCACTGACATCAATGGAAGTGATGCCTTCCATTACACTTCTGGATTCTCCTTGCGGTCAGAGCCAGAAGTGTAATGAAAGGCATCCCTCCCATTGATTTCAATGGGAGTGAAGTCATCAATTACACTTCTGGTCCTGACCACCAATGTGGACATCTGGTCCCACTGCACTGACAGCGGGACAGGGTATCAGCTTGTCGGCAGGGATCCCAAGCAGTGGAACCCCGCCAACCAACTATCCTAAGGATAGGTCATCAATAGTAAATGTCTGCAATAGTCCATTATGGGAGTAATATAAGATTAGGAATAAGCATCTTACTATACAGAACTACAGCTGTTTTCACATGAACATGCTAAAGGTATATTATGGTGCCCATATTACAGAAACAAGTTTGAACCCGACTGCATGTCTAATTGTAAGACCATGTACAGGTATGCTGGGACTTACCACCAAAGATATTGTCTGTAAATGTAGTGTAAGCATACTGTATTATGTCATGCCTCTTAAAAAATGGTGACTGTACTCCTTCCAATGGCGTCATTGGAAGGAGTACAGCTGATGACGGGGCAGTGGGAGTGTCTGAAGTTAGGAGTATTTAAGTCAGGCTCCCATGCGAATTGTGTGTAGGCTGTGTTGTGTGTTGATGGTGGACACATATACGGTGAAGTGACGAGCAACGGTATTGTGGAATCCTCCCTGGAGAGTGACAGGTCATAGATGGCTATCAATGACCTCCAGATGAGTTCTGTCTTTAGAGAGAGAGATAAATTGGTAAGTCTGATACTACCGAGTGAGACAGAGTGTGGTTATCTGCACAAGTGATTCTGGTTGCTGCTGCCACCAATAAAAAAGACTGTGACATTGCCAAGTTTTACCTGCTTCCACTAAAGATTATTTTGAGCAAGAATACTCCCCTAGTTTTCTTACAAACTGACACTGAGAGATACATGGTATGACAAATATGATGTTATTAAATTTACGGCTGGTGATCCTGACCACCCAATGGAACCTTCAGAGGCCGCAGATGCTCCGGAGGCCTTATCTAGTGAACATTATGATTTATGATGCTGTTAGTTGGGGTCACTAAACGCATGGTTGGGCCGAGGTTTGTGACCATAGTAGAGACACAAGAATGTGCCGTATTACATTCGGATAAAACAGGGCTATGTAATAATGGGAAATTCAATTCAATATGGTGCTTGGAAGAGTGAAAAAACCTTGAGGTCTTCAAACAGGTTCCTGACCTTTTTGGGAAGGTGTACATAAGTATGTCATGTCAACAGGGTCTGTCATAAAAACAGCAATTGACAGGAGCTTGACAGCTGGGACATCAAAAAGGCATCAGTGGAAAGAAGGACAAGCATTCTCCAATAATGTGAATCTGTTATGGAAAGTGATGACTGGAAACTCTTGGACCTTTTTGTTGCTTTGAGTAAAACCACCTCTACACTCTTCTTGGCCTAGTAGCGGTGCTCCACCCAGGCCGTCATAACTCTATTCTACATCATTATTGAATAGAGAAAGCAAACAGTGGCTATTATTTTAGAAATATTCCCTTTATTTCTCAACCCAAGAGGTGTATATATATATATATGTGATGCCAAGGCTGAGTCACATCTGGGCTCTGGTACCTGCAAAGTCCTTAGGGCCTCTCTGGTAGATATAAGTACAAAAGCACTTTAGATGAAAAGTGAAGTTGTATAATAATAAGGAGTAAAGCATATGCCTCAATTAAAGTGGTGTTCCAGGCATTTACTACTGAAGACCTATCTTCAGGATAAGTCATCTATAGTTGACTGGCAGCAGTCTGCCACTTAGAATTTCTGGTGATCAGCTGATCCTCCGGCCATTTGTCAGGGCAGCAGGGCCGGATGTCCGCATCAGAAGTCAGAGCTATAAGTGTAATAGAAGGCTTCCTTCCCATTGAAATCAATGGAAGTTATGTCTTTTATTACCCTTCTCCTCATTGTGGTCAGAGCCAGAAGTGTAATAGAAAGCATCACTTCCATTGATTGCATAAACCGCAGACCCATGCCCAGAATACACCTTTCTTTGGTTATCCCAGTTACAGTTGGGGGGTAAACCGGTACAAGTTTTGCATTGGGGTCCTGGAACTTTAAACTATGCATCCACACAGTTTAACACTAGTAGGAATTGGTGATCAAAGCAACTTTGCTACCCAAGGCTAAGGTTACAAAATGCACCTCCACAACCCATAATATTTAACAGAAGAGTTAGTAAATGGACAATTACAGTACCAATTTAATTGCCCCCTTCCCCATGAGTCCCTAAAAATCTTCTTTATAACACTCTGTGTGTTCCTCCACCGCATTCCCTGAACACCATGCTACATACTATTCCTTCTAAAGGCCAATGGCCTTTGCATCTATAAATTGCATCAGTCCAATGGCATTTGAGGCAGCTCTCTACTCCGGCTGTCCCTTGTTCTTCCTTTGCCACAGAATAACGGCTATAGAGTGATCCCTCGTCTATCTCGGGGGTTACGTTCCAGAGACCCCCACGATACGTGAAAATTAGCGAAGTAGCGGCATTATATTTACACAAATCAATCTGCTGGGTGAACTGCCAAACAATCCCAAAAGTGAACAAACAGACCGATGCTACGATCAGTGAGCCAATCAGCACCCGATACAGAACACATTCCATAAGCCAATAGTGTGCCGTGTACAATCTTGCCTTGGCAAGTGGCGTATTGTATTTCCTGTATGTACCGCAAAATTCCACCCTATAGCGAAAAATTCTGCGAAAACAGAATTATATATGGTTTATCTAAAACCCACGATGCACTAAAGCCGCAATCATTGAACCGCGATATAGCGAGGGATCCCTGCACTATGGAAATTTTTTATATTTTCACGGTTCTCATTGTGAATCTTGAAAATAGGTGGAATTAGGCTTTTATTAGATACAGGAGACTCAAGGCGCGTACAATATCTACCGTTTTCTTCCTACCAGATGCTCACAGGTCAGATTTATTTGTAGATACTAAAAAGGCGCCCTTCTTTACTGGAAAAACATTTTGGGTTTAGTATTCTTTTACACTCCTTACTATTCGGGCCATTTATAGAGAAAATTAATCATTGTGTGCTCGTGGTATTCTAGTCGAGGTAACCAAGAGTCCGTGATTACAGAAAATTGCCTTTCTTTTTTTCTTTCCTTGAACATGAACTGCTTGCTAGGAGGAATACAAAAGTTTCTGTTTTACTATAAAAATAATGTACTGGGGAATTTAGCAAACCATTTGTACCAGTTTCCTGGCAGAAAAAGAGTTGGAAATTTTGGCACTGCATAGTTTTAGAATTTTTTCAACTTTTTACACTTTTTTTGCAGGCCCTCACCACTTTTTAAAAAGTGGGCACCATTAATTGAAAGTGAGTGGGGCCACCATCGGACAGACGGATATATTAAGAAAATGGTGAAAAGAGCAGTGGAAATCTACACCTGATCGCAGCAGCCATAGGTTTATATATTCTCACGCAAAGACAGCCCAAGATACGCCAGATTTATTAGGAGCCTCTATACAATGCACAAAGCTGTGAGGGTGCATGGTGTCAGACCTCACCAATATTTTATCGATGCAGAATAGAGGAATCAGGCAGAACACCCCTATGGGGTGGAACTAGAAGTGATTGTAGTGCACAGGTATACAGTGTCTAAAATAATCAGCCAGAAATAGGTACTCCCGGCCAGGTTCACTGCTCAGCCAAAGGTCATGCTAGCATTACAAACTGAGGTGAAAGGACATCAAAATGAACTGAGGTTCTGACGCAACCTGTTGGTAGGTGGTGACTCAAAGGAGAGTGAAACGAATGGTATTAGTTGTTTAAAAAAACACACTTTATTTCAAACCAGCAGGTAACGCAATTTGAGGTACGCAGACCTCTTCAGCTGCCCTTGACCACGTATGCCTAACTGCTGGCCATCAGTGGCCAGGACATTTATGTATATTAGACCCTGAGAAATTTATATACCATAAAATGTGTAATCCAGCTGTCTGATGAAGAGGTCTACGTACCTCGAAATGTGTTCGCCTTCTTTGAGTTACCACCTATCAACGGGTTGCATCATAGCCTCAGTTCATTTTGACCTCCTTTCATCTTCGATATTTTAATGATGACCTATTCTGAAAACCCTTTTAAGGACTCTGTAGGAGGTACTGTGTACATCAGGAGTATTTCATGACATATATCTCCAACAGACACTACTGTATAGACATACCGATGTGTAACTGCCCAGTGAATGCCAAAAGGACACTCTTGGGTAAATGGGGCCCGGTGGATACATTCGAGGCTTTCTTGGTCTATACACTGAACATAGTGTAATTATGTTCTGAACAGAGCCTAATACTCTACACTAACTAAATAAAAGGTTTCAAGGGCTACAAGGATTACATTTAGGCTCATGCTACGATTAGTAATAGGTTTTAGGTATGTAACTAAGGGAAAATGGAGAACAGAAACTAATATAACTAAGAGACAACTAAGTAGATTTTTTTAGCTACTTGACAGAAGGGAATGCCTTAAGGATTTATAATTACTGGTTGAAGATAATTGCATAGAATTTAGAGCAATAGATTAGATTATTTAATACAATGTGTAGACTAATGAGTAGTGGGTTGAGGGGGGGTTAAGAACATCTTCATGACTACGGCCCAACTTGGACAAACAGTATCACCCCCGTGTCATGTATTCTCTGTTTGCCTTCAGCCATTGTATATAACAGGTGAGTGTGGCAAAAGTCCTGAACACCAGCGAATAGACTAAAGACAAAGACCCCCTTATATCCAGCGCTGTGACAGCAACAACGATTAGGAGGGCAATCAATAATCCCGGGAAGCATGGACAGTGTATGGAGTATACTTGTGTAGTCAGGGCTTGCATTGCTTGCAGTTTATTCATTGGCTGACATCAATGCAGGCTAGTGTCTGAGCTCAGGAGCCAATCTGTTCGGATGTTACAGCTTGTGTGTAAGGGGAGGCTGCAGGGTGGCTAATTACCTCCTCAACCATTGGCATTACCCTTAATACAGAAGGTCCCTTCATTTTAACCCTTCATGTTGTAGCTAGTTGTTACCCTGAATGGACTAAATTGTAACTGTAATACTGTTTTACCCATAATATGTAAGTTGTCTGTGAACCGTATCTTTAGGAAGGGGAGGGATGCTAGTGATACCAAAGGTGGAGATGGAAAGGCGCCATGCTGGATTGGCACAGTTGGCTGCTGGATCTGTCGCTGAGCAGTATTTTTTTTCCTGTGGCACAATCTGCCTTGTTGTGAGGTTGGAGAGGTTGTGAGCTTCGGGCCACTCATGCTGCGAAGTTGCCGTGTGTACGGCGTAGCAAGTTCTTCCGTGAGAAACAACTGGGTTCCGCTACATGCCTTGTGCCTCGTGTACCGCAGGTGTCCCTACCTGACATTCACTCGGCTCTTGAAGCAACCTAAGACACTAAGAAACTGAGAATTTCTATTGTTACTCTTCCATTTAATAAAGTCCATATCCTCGAAAATCAATATGTGGAACCGGTGTGAATTCCTGGCTGCCCTAGCCTGAGCCAAACACAACATGTGTAACCAGGGGGTTTGTGTTTGTCTGCTACCAGCCCACAGGATATGAATCTTCTCAGGGCTTACATATCTGGCTCCCACTCTGACAACAGAGGTAAGACCTCCAACCAATGTCCCCCACTGGTTTATCCCCCAGAAGGGAGGGAGCTTGAAAGTCCAAGACCTACTTCTACAATGCGGCAGAATGGTTTAGGGTCTAGACGTGTTTTTCTTTGTCTCCTACTCTAAGATATGAATGATGGCTATGACTACACCCAACTACCAAAATTAATGTTGGTAGCATCACTGGGTCCACCTTCCCAAGAGACACATTTATAAGGGATTCTGCTAAATTGAAAGACTGTTTAAAGGAGGGAAAAAATTATAACATAAGGGTTTTAGTGTTCAAATAATTACAGCAAACATTGCAATAGGATATGTTGCATCTCAGTTCAGCCCTACAGGACCTTACTTTATAATACAGTGCAATAGGATATGTTGCATCTCAGTTCAGCCCTGCCAGGACCTTACTTTATAATACAGTGCAATAGGATATGCTGCATCTCAGTTCAGCCCTGCCAGGACCTTACTTTATAATACAGTGCAATAGGATATGCTGCATCTCAGTTCAGCCCTGCCAGGACCTTACTTTATAATACAGTGCAATAAGATATGCTGCATCTCAGTTCAGCCCTGCCTGGACCTTACTTTATAATACAGTGCAATAGGATATGCTGCATCTCAGTTCAGCCCTGCCAGGACCTTACTTTATAATACAGTGCAATAGGATATGCTGCATCTCAGTTCAGCCCTGCCAGGACCTTACTTTATAATACAGTGCAATAGGATATGCTGCATCTCAGTTCAACCCTGCCAGGACCTTACTTTATAATACAGTACAATAGGATATGCTGCATCTCAGTTCAGCCCTGCCAGGACCTTACTTTTTAATAATTACTTTAGAACTACTATTCAGTTGAGGTATGACTGCTGGGACCCTCACCAATCATGAGCCTTATCATCCAGCCTTACAAATAGAGCAGCTCTTAGGCATGCACGCTGCCGCACCATTTATCTTTATGGGACTGCGGAAGAGAAACAAAGTACAGCACTTGGTTATCTCCAGCAGTCTCATAGAGATGAATGGAGTGGCAGCGTATATGCTTGACCTCTGATCCATTCATATGGTGAACACAAGATTTCCATAAGCATGATCAGTGGGGGTCTCAGTGGTCAGACCCTTACTGAATAGACATTTTTCCCCTATCCTATGTACAGGAGCTAAAAATTGGCATAACCCCTTTAAATTCTGCAACCAATAGGAAGCAGAAGGGATGTGGTAATGGGTGATCAATAACTGACCGAATCTGGAGAGTAGAAGGATGAGAGGTATGTGCCCACACTAAGGCTCCGGTCATGTCTGTTTTATTAATGTCCATTGTTCTGTTCTGTCACAGAAACATAACAAAAGTTACAGATGTGCAGAACTGGCATACCAAGGACACCAATGACGATTGATGGATCCTATTGACTATAATGGAATCTATTGGGCTTCTGTCATGCTAATCAGCATTTTACCTGGCAATACACATATGTAGCAAGCCTTAAAGGGCTATTCCAGGCATTTACTATTGCTAAACCTTCCTTAGGATAGGATATCAATAGTTGATTGGCAGGGGTCTGCCTCTCAGGATCCCCAGCAATCAGCTGATTCTCCAGCCCACCAACACTGCTGCGAGGCTGGACGTCTGTATTGGTGGTCAGAGCCAGAAGTGTAATAGAAAGGCTTTGTTCCCATTGAAATCAATAGGAGCAGTACCTTCTATTACGCATCTGGCTTTGACTACCGATGCGGACATCCAGCTGCACTGACAGTGGGTGGAAGGATTAGCTGATAGATGGAGATCCTGAGCAGCAGACTCCCGCCAATCAACTATTGATGACCTATCCTGAAAACAGGTCATGAATGGTAAATGCTCAAAATACCTCTTTAATGTAGATATTATTGTGCACCTACACAATTTGCATAGCAGTTGATAAAAGCCAGCAACAGTCTTGGCATACAGAACATTTCCTTGGGAAATAATACATCTATATCACAGCATGCTGTACTATATTGTCCAAAACCTTGCACCAGATCTGCAATGAATGAGCAAGAGTGAATCCATGCCCCTTAGACACAGCACAACCCAAAATATTGATTTTTCCTATGTTTTGGTCAACAATCTTTGGACCTTATGGAGGAGGCATAATCATATTAAAGAGGGGAATGTGACTGCCTGTGTTGTAATGCTGGAAAGTTAGTCATGGAGAAGGGGAAGTTGACAATAAGCAGATCACAAAATGTTTGTCTTCTGGGATCCCCAGTGACCATCTGTAAACGGTGGGTAAACCTAGCAGTAAATGTTTAATTTACCTGCAGTGCCCCCACAGGGAAAATGTAGTATTACACAATATCCATTCAACTTGATATGCTGTCTGTATTATACAGAAGAGGAAAGATATAGAGATGCTCTTTATAACTGCTCTCAACTCAGGCCAAAAGATGGGGATCATCAGAATTATCTAGCAGTGTAAAAGGAAATGGTTTTTTAACCCATTTAAAGGATTGTGTGAGGAAATAGAGCAGTGCCAATGGGTATTGGTGTATCTTGTCTCCACTGGAAGTAGGGGTGGAGACATGGGTTAGCTGGGTTGACAAAGAGAGGAGGTCCAGGTGATGCCCAAAAAAAGGGATTGGCTAACGCAGGCTTACACAGTCCCCGGTGAGCTCTCACCCCAGCTGATGTCAGAGTGTTGAATCTCCACTGACATCTCCCCTATTTCCACTGACTGAGACCCCAGAGCTGTGATTGTGTGTGATGGCATCTCTCCTAACTGTGATGCCGCTGCTAACCGTGTCTTGCTACCCTGTCGATGCCAATTACGCTCAGGACACACTCCCCAGTCCGGTTGTCAGTGTCCCAGCTAGATCCCCACTTGTACTGTCTCTGCATCTGCTGCACCTGTGCTTGCGGTCCCGATGTCTCCACACCGATGTTCTCCAGTCCTCCACTGCGCTGTAACTCCCCACCCCCTGCCGCTCTCCTGTGCTGACAGCTGCTCTCTTGCACTGCTCCAGTCCTCTACTACACTGTCCCTCACCACCCCCACCACTCTCCTGCGCTGACAGTCTCCCAGCCTATGTGCTCCGCTGCAATGTCACTCAGGAGGGGAGATGGGAGACAAAACCCAGAGATTGCAGTGCTGCAGGGCAAGCCAATCAAAAGCTGTGAGCATCATCTTCCTCTCAACACAGCTCAATTATGTCTCCACCCCTAGCATGGAGACATAATGCACCAGTACCGTGCCAATGCTTTGGACTTACTGAACTAACAGGATAATTTCATGTTAACAAAAAGTATGCCCTCCCCCATGTGACCCACCTTACACATTTAAAGGGGTTCTCTCAAGATTTTAAAGGGGTTGTCCCGAGAAAGCAAGTGGGGTTAAGTACTTCTGTATGGCCATATTAATGCACTTTGTAATATACATCGTGCATTAAATATGAGCCATACAGAAGTTATTCACTTACCTGCTCCGTTGCTGGCGTCCCCGTCTCCATGGTGCCGTCTAATTT